>NC_086174.1:31368089-31668089 GCF_023053635.1 Elgaria multicarinata webbii
TCCTCCGCCGCCAGACTTTTTTCGTCCCCCGCCGGTGTCGAGAAGCTTTCCTCCACCGGCATCGAGAGCTTTTGCAGCCTCGGGACCGAGTGCATTAGCTGTGCCACCATCACCAGCAAGAACGGAGGAGAACGAACCACAACTCTCGCTACAGGGCGACCTCTCATTACACATGGAACCGGCACAAACACAGCTCAGCCGCACCTCTCGATCACCATCACCAGAAGAAGACTACCAATCTGACTCACCTTCAGTAGTGTCGGTAGCGCCGTCAACTCCATCCCCAGAGGCAGCGGTAGGAAGTCAGCAGCCCCCGTCTCCATCGGACCATATGGGACGTTTTTCCGAACATATGCTGCGAATGGCACAGTCTCTCGGACTCGAGACTCAACAACCTGTGGAAAAACCGAAAGACCTAGTTTATGATGTATTTACTTCGGACGCTAACGCACCAGTAGCAATTCCTTTCATACCCACGATATTAGAAACAGCACAACAATCGTGGAAAACACCATCGTCAACAGCACCGCCCTCTAAACGGCTAGAATCGATGTATAGAATACAAGAAAAAGACGCACAATTCTTACTGCAGCATCCCAAACCTAATTCGATTATAGTAGAATCGGCGCAGGGAAAATCCCAGAGAGTCCATTCGACACCAGCGGATAAAGAAGGGAGGAGGTTAGACCTCCTGGCCAGGAGGGTATACTCCTCCACATCTCTGGGCCTCCGAGTGACGAACTATCAAGCGACGATGGCACGCTATCAACTTTTTTTGTGGGAGAAGATAGGCTCCTTGTGTGACTACCTCCCCGAAGAGAAACGAGAGTTAGCGAGGGTGTTTCAGTCGGAGGCAACCGCAATTGCAAGGCAGGAGCTTACTTCGGCGAGACACCAGGCAGATTGCCACTCTAAGGCAATGATGGGCGCAATAGCTATACGAAGGCATTCCTGGCTCAGATCTGCAGGTCTTAGCCAAGAAACAAGAACAAGGATACAGGACCTTCCCTTCGATGGGGAAGGGTTATTTAACTCTAAAACAGATGAAGCCATGGACACTATACATAAAGCTAGAACGACGGCGAAAAAGATGGGTTTCGCCAATCAGCAACAGCAACAAGTTCAGTTCTACAGACCAAGACGTTGGAATAGAACTTCCTACCCACAGACGACTTACTACCCACAACAGACAAGGGTCCAGGCTGATCGCCAACCCAGACAGCAGCAACAAATGCAGAGGAAACGGCAGTATCCCTTCCCATCAAGGTACCAGCAAGTGCGCCGACAGGCGGAATATGGGAAAAGGCAGCGCCTTTGACTACCCTGCCATCCCAGATATACACACCCCACTCTTCCGCGACAGGCTGCAACCCTTTCTTCACGAGTGGGAAAAGATTACTACAGATGCCTGGGTTCTCAGTATAATACAAAACGGGTACAGAATAGAATTCAGCACCCTCCCTCCTTTTTCGGGAATCAAAGTGACGGCCCCATCGACACCACTTCTAGAAGAAGTAGAATCCCTTCTACTCAAGGGGGCCATTCAAGAGGTTCCGGCTGCGGACATGAACAAGGGTTTCTACTCAAGATACTTTACAGTCCCCAAAAAGGATGGGGGGCTTCGCCCCATTTTGGACTTGAGGGGGATCAACAAATACATAATCAGCACAAAGTTCAGGATGACTACCATAGCATCCATCCTCCAGCTATTAGACCGAAACGACTGGTTCGTCGTGATCGATCTAAAGGATGCGTATTTTCATGTGTCAATAGCCAAGTCCAGCCAAAAATTTTTACGTTTCATGATCGGGGACCAGCCGTTCCAGTTTACGGTCCTCCCATTTGGCCTTACTACAGCCCCCAGGGTATTCACCAAATGTATGTCGGTGGTCTGTGCCCACCTAAGAAAACAAGGCATTCGCATTTTCCCTTACATAGACGACTGGTTGGTGGTGTCGAATTCGTGCACCGACCTTCAAGAAGCCGTCGTAACTGCCCTACAACTTCTGCAGGTCTTGGGTCTCTGCGTCAACCCGCAAAAATCCAAGCTTCAACCCAGCCAGCGAATGGAATTCATCGGAGTAACCCTAGATTCCATGCAAGCCAAGGCCTTCCTCCCCCACAACAGAGCCCAGACGCTTGCCAATTTCGCAGGAAAGATCAGCACTCTAGGTACCGTACGAGCACACTCCATTCAAAAGCTCCTTGGCCTTATGGCAGCTACCACGGCAGTGGTTCAGCTCGCCCGTTTGCACATGAGAGTCCTACAAAATTGGTTCCTCAGGTCTTTCGATCTCAGGAAAGACGCCAGGAGGACATTTCTAAGGCTACCACACTGGGTAGCTCTTTCTCTAAAATGGTGGTCCAACATAAGAAATCTCGAGGCAGGTGTTCCCTTCGTACACCCCGCACCATCGAAGTTAGTGACGACAGATGCATCTCTAACAGGATGGGGGGCACACTGCGACCAACTTACAGCACAGGGCACATGGACAAAACAGCAATCAATTCATCACATCAATGTGTTGGAACTAACAGCAGTCCAGAAGGCACTAAAAGCTTTTGCCCCAACGATTCAAGGTCACCACGTCCAACTAGCCTCCGACAACACCACTGCGGTATATTATTTAAACAAGCAAGGAGGAACAAGATCCAGAACACTACTGTACATAGCGTTGCAAATATGGCATTGGTGCATTCACCACAGCATATGGATAACAGCGATCCACGTAGCAGGCAATCACAACACCCTTGCAGATGCCTTAAGCAGATCTCCTGGGACCTCCCACGAATGGCAACTGAACCCCGGAGTAAGGAGCACTATTTTCCGACAGTGGGGTTACCCATCTATCGACCTATTTGCAACGGAACACAATGCTGTTTGCAAGAGATTTTGCAGCAGAGCAGGAGTGGGACGCGCATCCCTTGGGGATGCCTTCGCGAGGATCTGGAACGGGGAACTATATTACATCTTCCCACCAATTCCTCTCATGACCAAGGTGGTATCGAAGGCGAAAACAGACAGAACCAACTGCATAATAATTGCCCCGTGGTGGCCACGGCAGCCTTGGTTTGCTCACCTCCTTCGGTTGTCGAGAGGGCAGTTCAAACGTCTCCGCTCCGTACCGACGCTGCTGTCCAAGCAGAACGGCAAGATGAACCATCCGGACATCGACAGGCTGCACCTCACAGCATGGAGGATAGTGCAATAGGCTTCACCTCACATCAGGATGATCAAGACGATCTAAGTGCTGGAGTAAAGCATATCATTCTAGAAGCAAGAAGACTATCTACAAGACGGAATTACAAATATAAATGGAATAAGTTCCTCAACTATGCTAAATCACTTAATTTCCAACCAAGTGAGGCAAAACTTGGAATGATTTTGGACTACCTCCTTAGCTTACACCAGCAAGGCTTAGCTCACTCATCTATTAAAATTCACCTAGCGGCTATATCAGCGCATTTACAACATAAGGACGGGAGACCCATTTTCTCACATCCTCTCATTCAAAAGTTTCTAAAGGGCCTTAGGAACATATCGCCGGCAATACGCCCACTGGTCCCTCCATGGAGTCTATCAGTGGTTCTCCATGCATTGACAAAAAAGCCTTTTGAACCGCTAGCTAAAGTGCAGCTTATGTTCCTGTCCCTAAAAGTTGCTTTTCTAGTAGCAATCACCTCGGCGAGGCGATCGAGTGAAATCCAAGCATTGCGAGTAGATCCACCTTACACTGTATTCCACAGAGACAAAGTGGTCTTGCGCCCGGATATAACCTTTCGACCAAAGGTTCTCTCAGACTTCCATGCAGCACAGGAAATAGTCCTCCCAGCCTTCTTCCCAGCACCGAGTACAGTACTCGAGTCAACCCTACATACTTTGGACGTTAGGAGAGCCCTCTCCTTTTATAAGGACAGGACACAACACTTTAGACAGACTCAGACTCTATTTGTCTGTTACGGCAACCCTAACAGGGGCAAAGCAGTCTCAACGCAGCGGCTGTCTCGATGGATAGCACAAACAGTGGAGCTAGCATACTCTATAGCAGGACTGCCGCTTGTAAAACCTGTCAAAGCCCATTCTACAAGGGCAACGGCTACGTCCGTAGCTTTCAGCAGAGGAATCCCCATGCAAGACATTTGTAAGGCAGCGACTTGGGCGACCCCATCCACGTTCGTCCAGCATTACAGACTCGATGCCCGAGCAAGGACAGACTGCTCCTTCGGAAGGACGGTACTGTCAGAAGTGCTACGGTAAAGAGACACTTCCCCTCCTCCAGGTATGTGAGCTTGTGATTCGCCCATATGTGTGATGCATAGAGACCACGAAGAAGAAAGTCAGGTTGCTTACCTGTAACTGGAGTTCTTCGAGTGGTCATCTATGCATTCACACAACCCACCCTCCATCCCCGCTACAGTGTCTATGTCGTTTTATTAAGTGAAATTTTCAGGTACGGAGGCCACATCTCGGTCTCCAATATAATTTAACTGAGGTTTGGGCGGGAATGGCTAGCGCTTGCGCAGTAGGAAGGGACTACATTCCCGCCCAAAAACGTTTCCCTTAGCTTTAGAAGTATCCGATGCGAGCCCTGCGCAGGCGCAGAGCCCATATGTGTGAATGCATAGATGACCACTCGAAGAACTCCAGTTACAGGTAAGCAACCTGACTTTCTATAAGCATGCAAAGTTGCAAAACATGAAAATTTCAAGTAGTGTCCACAATTTTGGCCACCACTGTATATGGGAGGAAACAAACTCTTGGAGGCAGGTTTCATGCCTAACCTATGCACATATACAAACGATGTCTGTACTTACGGGGAAGACCCATAACTCAGCAGCTGAGAACATACTTTCCAGGCAGAAGGGACAAATTCAGTTTCAGAGAAGGTCTCGGGGCCACATTCCAGTGGTGGGTGGGGCCAAAGGCAAAAGGGGTGGAGCCAAAGTAGCCAAAACACCACGATGTTTGAGGTTAAAGCTTTTATTGCCAGTAACTTTTAGAATGGGAAGGAAAATGAGTATATGTTGGGAAACTACTAAATGATTGGCTGTCGAGGGAAAGGGGGTGGGCCGGGGGAAGGAGGCGTGGCCACCTGGGGAAACACAGCAGGCCGAATTGAAATTCCAGATGGACAGGATTTGGCCTGCAGACATGAAGTTCAAAACCTCTGCCCTAGAATCTGTGTCAGTCAGAGGCAGGGCCTCCTGGTATGCTGCTGCTGCTCCCTTTCCCCCTGTTACATGGAATCTATTTTAGGTAGGGTGTGTTATATAAATATTGTAAGTAAATAAATAAGGAAAGGAAAGAAACCTCTCGTGCAAGCACTGAGTCATTACTGACTCTTGGAGGGATGCCAGCTTTCGCTGACATTTTCTTGGCAGGCCTTATAGCGGGGTGGTTTGCCATTGCCTTCCCCGGCCATGATTACCTTTCCCCCAGCTAACTGGGTACTCATTTTACCGACTTCGGGAGGATGGAAGGCTGAGTCGACCTGAGCCGGCTGCCTGAAACCAGCTTCTGCTGGGATCGAACTCAGGCCGTGGGGAGAGTTTCAGCTGCAGAAACTGCTGCTTTAGGGACTATAATCTCTGGGTTGCAACCTGACATTTTACATGTTGGGTGGGAATCTTCTGTCTGGACATGCCCTCTTTTATAGAAGCAGTGGAAAGTTTCGTCTTGGTAGCCTAGGCTGAAGTCTTTCTTTGCATTCTGAGTTCTGATCCTGCAGGTTGTGCTGCCCTGTGCTTCATGACTTCCTTCGGATATTCCCAGCCCCTTCTCTCCTAGCTTCTACACATTAAGTACATCATCAAAAATGTATTAGGGCATCAGTGGCCAAGATACTGGGCATGCTGTACAGCTCTTTGGATTCCAGCCATAGCCAGTGAATCAATGGAATAAATATTGCATTTGTTAAAACAGGATAGTTTTCTGTTTACTTTGGTTTTAAGCTATGGAGTAAGACAATAGCGTAAGCTTATCTGAATCTATTATAGGTTTCAAGAAAACAAACCATAAAAACTGTCTGTCTTTCCAAGGAAGGCCAAACAGCTGTAGTTAATGTGAAGTATGATTTAGGAAGCAAATATAAAGAAGAATGAAAGGTGGGAGAAAATGTGACCAATTTATGCCAATCTGTAAAGTAGATCAAATGTCATAAAGCGAAGCAAAAATAAAAAAAAGGGATGCTATGAGGCATCATATAAAAGTAGCTTTGTCTGTCGATAAAAAACACACACACTTTGTTTCTCTGTTCTGAATGTAGACCCAGTGATAACAGTGCGGCCTCTTGTTTAAAACATGAGTAGTGACGCTAAGAGGACACAATGAAAGACTATCAGTCTTTAGCTGTCCTTAAATATTCTGGACCTGGAACAAAATGTCCTAATACATCTCAAAACAAACCAGCCTAGTTTCTATAAACACTGACTGGTTGTAACAGGTGGGATTTCTCTTCAGTTAGATGAATGCCCACTTATTAAAACGTAAGAAAGCAGCATTTGCTGTTCAGCAGGGATTAGGAATCAAATATGATACGTAAGATTTGATACGTTCGATTTGATCCTGGGGACCCTCCATATATGAAGGGAACACAGAAATGTTAGATGTACAATGTGCTGTACATAGGGCTACCTTTGCGCATAGTCCGAAAACTTCAACTAGTTCAAAATATGGCAGCCAGGTTGGTCACCAGGACACCTAGGGGTGACCATATTACACCAATGGCTGCCAATTAGTTTCCGGGCAAAGCATAAAGTGTTGCTTATTACCTGTAAAGCCCTACATGGTTTGGGTCCAGGTTACCTACAGGATCGCCTTCTCCCCTACAATCCAACCCACACACTCAGGTCCTCTGGGAAGAATTTACTTCAGTCAGCCAAAACTAGGCTGACAACCATTATCCAGAGGACCTTCTCTTCTGCCGCTCCCAGACTGTCGAATGGCCTGCTGGGAGAGATCTGCCAACTCAGTAATCTTTCTGAATATAAAAAAAGGTTTATGCACATATACTCTTATATGAGTATGCCCCGGTCGTCCATCCACTCCCCCTATCAACTAAATGAGGCAGGGACGGCCCAAGAACCTTTGCTGCCACAGATTGAGCAGCAAGCAACGTGCCTCCCCTTCCCAAGTTAAGGTGTTCAGTACCCCAAACCAGCCAAATTATTATTCATTAACTGTATTTTATTATTTTAGATAGAACAATACAAATACACAACAGTTCTCTCTCCCTCCACCCACTGATATGAGAGTACCACTGAACAATATGGATAGCAAGGACAAAACGGAGTTTACAGTAGCAAAAGGGGGGGAAAAGGGTGGGGGGTGTTTTCTCCCAGTTAAATAAAAGTAGTGTTCCAAAGATCACCATGTGTGGCTGGAGTTCGATATCCATGATCCCTAGTAACCACATAGGAAATAAAATTAAACCAAGTTTTATAAAAAGTGATGGTGGTTGTGTTGCTTCTTCGGTTCCAGGTTTCATTTGTTAATTTGTCCATAAGAGCTAAGTCCCAAAGCTGTACCAGCCAGATTTCAAATAAATCTCCATCCAGGGATCTTTCTTTCTTTCTTTCTTTCTTTCTTTCTTTCTAATTACATTTCTATACTGCCCAATAGCCGGAGCTCTCTGGGCAGTTCACAAAAAATAAATCTCCAGCATTTCAGCCAAATTATTGTGATAAAGAAAATTCTATAGATACCAGTCCCCTTTGCAGTAGAAATGCAATAACAAAGTAAGTAATTAGCAATTTGCTGTCCTTTTATGACCCCCCAAATCTGCTGCTTGAGGCAGCTGCTTCACTCTGCCTAATGGTAGGGAGAGCCCTGAAATTATGTGCCTAAAGTATTATGTGCCTAAAACCCAATTAATCCTGAAGCCCAACTTTTGGTATTCTTTAAGTCTTGTTCCCAGCACTCTGTCGAATGTAAGATATACACATATGACGTGGACCTAACATACACACTGGCTTCATTCCATATATACTCTTCTTTCATTCCATCAGGCTGCACATGGGGAGAGAAGGGAAGCAGAACAAGCATCACCTCTTCTGAGAAGCCAACACCGTCAGGCTGCTCCCACCAACTGTCACATGACAGCAGCCATTCTATCAGGCTGCACAGAGAAGGAGGAGGGAAGCAGGGCCATTCCTCTGGTGCTCCTGAGACTATTATTTTATTTATTTATTACATTTATATCCCACCTTTTTTCCTCTAAGGAACCCAAGGCGGTGTACATAAGCCTCCTCGTCTTCTCCTCACAACAACAACCCTGTGAGGTAGGTTGGGCTGAGAGTCTGTGACTGGCCTAAAGTCACCCAGGGTGTTTCCATGGCCGAGTGGGGACTAGAACCCAGTTCTCCCGACTCCCAGCCCAACACTTTAGCCACTACACCACACTAGGGAGCTTTGGCTCCTCCTCTCCTTCTCCTTAAACTGTTTCTATTGCAGCTGGTTGTTGTAAGAACTCTGTGGCCCTTGGGAAGCGATCCACAGTGATTAATGTGTTGCATGGGAAGAGAAAAAACTGACAATGGCTAATAAACCACCTGGGGTATCCACCTCCCTGTAGTGCGTTTAAGGGGCCCTGGGGTGGCTTACCATGATGTCTGTCAGGCTCCTTATGATTAAAAATGGCTGTTTCATGGGGAAAAACCCGTGGCAACCATAGAGGCGACCATCTAGAGGGGCTGCGACTTCGAGTGATGCTCTAGCCAGTGTGGATTTTCTCAATGGTCAAGATCGCTGTGCACTAGTTACAGTGTCTGGCACAACCTGATTCCTGCTACAGTGGCCACTGAGATACAAAGAATGAGGAGATTGCAGAGAAACCTGTTTGTAAATCATCTGGAATAAGAGGGCTGTCTATATGTGGAGAAAGCCCCTTGGTGGCTGTGGATCTGCGCTGTGTCAGTTATATGAGGTAGCCACAGCTTTGCAACCACTGTGGGGTTTTCCTGCGAAGCTGCGCATTACCCTTTTTCAATGGGAGTGACGTCAGTATGGCTCTTCCGCTGTCTGATGTCACTCTGGGGCCAATCTGGGGGGGGGGGGGCTGGTAGAAGATGACCAGCAATTGGTGGCCTTCCACCAGGAAGACGGTGGCTTGGCGGCTCTGGTAAACAGATGGCCACCAGAAACCCATGCTCCATCCTTGGTGTCGGGATTACCCAACGCCACCCTGGGAGAGGAAAGCCATGGGTTTTGGAGGGAGGTGAGGCCAACCTGGTGCGTTGAAGACAGCCTCTAAGAGTGAGTAGTGAGGTGGCCAAGTTTGCTGATGACTACAACAGACTAACCATGGAGCAGGGAGAGGTAAAGGAACCACATGCGATCCTGCACAGTTCTGCTGTGTCATTGTTTCTTTGACTCTCCCCACTCTGTAGTTACCTTAACCACCTTCTCCCCTGCCATATGTGAATAGGGCCTATAACTAAAAACATGTCCCTGAGTTTGCTTTTTCCTCTAACCTCCCAAGCCCTTTTCCTTTCATGTTATTTCTAGATCACGTCTGATAGCAGGATTTATCTTATTATTGAGCTTCATAAGCCACTCTGAAACTTTTTTCCTCTAAAGGGTAGGTTAAAAATGCTTCAGACAAACAGTAAATAAATATTTTAGGTATATTTTCCTAGAAAGTTAGCCCTATTTTAGATTTTGAGGCCATAGAAATGTGAATTAACAAACCCCTTGTCCTTTGATGAAAGTAATAGGGATAGTTTATACCTGCTAGGCCAGATTTGCCATAGAATATAGATATTACTGCTTTTAAAGCTTGGTTTATGGTTAATTCAATAAATAAACTGCCACCAGAAAACATAATTTAGAGGCCCCCGAAAGTTCCTCTGGAATTAAATCCAGCCCATGGGCAGAAAGACGTTTGCAACTCTGCTCAGGGGCACTGCGTTATTGTAGGAATGCCAAGCCCCTGCCCCCACCCTAAAGAAATGAATCAGTTTTTTGTTGCACTGGCCACGCCCCCTTGCCTTTGGCTCCACCCACCACTGGAACGCGCTCATGCGCACACCCACCCACCCACACCGGGAGCTTCTCCGAAACTGAATTCTGTCCTTGCAGTTTGACACTCTTGGTGTAAGCTTTCATGGGCCTGGAGTTCAATCTACAGAGTAGTTTAATTTTTATTTATTTATTATGCTTTTTATGTTTTTAAACTTTGTATATTTGTTTTTAATGTTCACTGTTTTTAACTTTTGTAAACTGCCCAGAGAGCTTCGGCTATGGGGCAGTATATAAGTGCAATAAATAAATAAATAAATAAATATAATAATTCTTGGGGAACATAATACTCTGGCTGTTGTTTTCTTCAAATAAATCTCAGGTACAGTTCATTGAAAACAACAATGCAGCCTTGATATCTTCCCGTAAATCTTTTCTGAATGTTGGCAGAGACAGGAGGGAGTAGCATACATCCAGTCACTATAATCTGTTATGAGCAGTTGAATGCCTATTAAGCCTTCAGTTAATTCAATGGGTGGTGGTGGGGAATACATTCAGCAATGACTTGCGTATTTTTACTTAGTAGAATAAATGAGATTTGACAAAAAACACTAGCCCGATACCTAGTGTGACATGATGCTTATTTAAATAATATTAATAATGAGGCTGAAAGTGGCACTAATGGCTGCTGGGAGCTGAAGGTATGGAGGTTGAAGGGAGGTGAACCATTTTTATTCTGGCCTGGGGCAGGCCACCATCTGTAACTGCATACTAGCCCATGGGGAATTAAGATGCCTCACAAGGGATTGAAAAAGCTTAACTAAAGAATGGTGAAATTCTGGCAAGAAGTATAACCTCCAAAATTTGTCATATCAAATTAAGTCTGTTGAGTAGTCACAAGAAAATGTAGCTCCTCATAATTTATATGTTTTAATCCTTTCGTAAGTCTCCTTGAGTCTTTTTTTTTAAGAAAGGCCTCTTAGAGATGATGATGATGGGATAGAAAGCAAACAATAAAAAGAAGCCACTTCTAAAATGGTGTGTGTGTGTGTGTGTGTGTAGTCTGTTAAACAGGCTGCCATTTTGGAAATCTTCATTTAAAAATATTCCTCAGCTTTTCACCTTTCTAATGAGAAAATATATATTCATCTCTTTAGACAGAGCTAATACAAACAAATTTCAGTCTCTCATATAAATATGGCTCCCAAATACCATAGTTTAAAAAATAAAATTAGTATTAGACACATAGTGTGTTGAGCATGTAGACCATACGGTAAATTGCCTATCTTTTTTGAAGGTTGTGGATATCATGCACCATCTAGATGGCTTTGTAGATAACTCTGGGGTGGAGTCAGTGGTTGTGATCTATATTGGAACCAATGACATAGGAAATTTAGCTGTGAGGACCTGGAAACCAAATTTTGATTGCTAGGTAGGAGGTTGAAATCCAAGACTACTGAGGTAGCTTTCTCTGAAGTGCTCCTTGTGTACAATATTTCTTCACCAGTTGCTGGAGAATATGGGTGTGAGGATGTTGTTGCACTGATGTCCTGCTTGTTGGTTTCCCTAGGGCAGTTGGTTGGCCACAGTGTAAACAGAATGCTGGACTAGATGGTCCCTTGGTCAGATCCAGCAGAGTTCCCCTTATGTTCTTAGTTTCCATGTGCAGGGACAACAAGACAGTCAAGCTGAGGAGTCTCAATGTGTGGATGAGACAGTGATGAAGAGAGGAGGGGTTCAGATTTGGCGAACATTTTAGGACAAGCTGGACCCGTACAAGAGGGATGGACTCTACTTCAACCAAAATGGAACCAGACTCCTGGCATTTAACTTTAAAAAAATGGCAGATCAGCTTTTAAAATGAACACTGGGGGAAAGCTGATGAGCTGGGAAGCATCCAATATGGGTTGAATCATCCCTAGGGGGTGAAGATGATTTTTTTTCCAGTTGCAAGATGGGGATAAGGAGGCGATAGGCCAGGAGCATATGATCAAACATGATAGCCAGTCAAAGAGCCCTAAGAGTCATAGCAGAAGATGCATATGGTAGAGACATCTGGGGAGGAACGCTATCTATAGGTGTTTCTACGCAAATGCTAGAATCCTCCAAGCCAAAATGGGAGAATTCGAGTGCTCAGTTTTAAAAGTGAACCTATATATAGTAGGCATTACAGAAACTTGGTGAAACAGAGAGAACCAGTGGGATACGGTCAAAGAGGGCAGAGTGTCAAACAAACTAGAAAACCTAAAAAGGATAGACTCTTCCACAGAAGTGCTGTGAGTGACAATACTGGGCTCCAAAAGTAATTTAGTACCAGGAACATGCCATTGTTCCCAAGATCAGGACACGCAGGGTGATTTCGAAAAGGAAAACAAAATCAGGGAGGAAGTATTGTAATAATGGGTGACTTCAATTACGTCCATATTGACTGGATAAATGGATGTTCCAATCATGACAAAAGGATTAAATTTCTTGATGCCCTAAGTGACTGTATCCTAGAACAGTTGGTCATGGAACCGACCAGTGGGGAGGCAACCCAAGATTTAATCTTAAGTGACACCACCCAGGACCTAATACAAGATGTCACTATTGCCAAATCAGCTGGAAACAGTGACTGCAGTGCTATCAGATTTAATATATATTTAAGTGGAGAATTGCCAAGCAAGACCAATACAATCACTGACTTCAAAACAGGAAACTTCTCTACCACGAGGGAACTGGTAAAAAGGGAGGAAAGGGAGCATCAAGGAGGTTAAATCCCATCAGAATGCTTGGAGGTTACTCAAAACCACAACAATAGAAGCTCAGCTAGAATAAAGAATTCTTTAAATATATTAGAAGCAGAAAACCATCTAGGGAGGCCATTGGACCGTAGCACAACAACAGAGTTAAAGGAATACTAAAAGAGGATAAGGCGATTGTTGAGAAACTTGTTTCTAAATCATCTAGGACTAGGAGTGAGCACTGAGATGGCCAAGTTTGCTGATGACAACGAGTTATTTAGGGTGATTAGAACAAAAAGGGACTGCAAAGAGCTGTCAAAAGATGTCTCCAAGCTGGGAGAATGGGCATCAAAATGGCAAATATGGTTCAGTGTAAGCAAGTGAAAAGTGATGCAAATTGGGGGGAAAAAACTTCAAGTATAACTTGATGGGGTCTGAACTAGTGGTGACTGACCAAGAAAGAGATCTTGGGATTGTGGTGGACAGCCCAGTGAAAATGTCGACCCAGTGTGTGGCTGCTGTGAAAAGGGCAAGCTCAGTGTTAGGCACGATTAGACAATAAACTGAGAATAAAAGCTCCATCACACCGGGGGTTAACATGCTCCATACCTCGCTTCTCCACCTGTGTTTTCCTTCCTCAAGTTACTTCCTCTTTCAAAAAAGAGGAAGTACACAAGGAGTACAAGGCCCATTGAGTCTGCTGTTCTAATGGCGCTACTTCTTCTGCACACAGCAGGAGAGAGCAGCAATTCCGAGTTTAAAAAGACATCGGACTTAATGAGGATTTTTTTGTCATGCAAGGAAGGCCAGAAGGGGCAGGAGGTGTGCGGGAGGCAGACGACATCATGTGAGGGACCTGAGCAAACTCCGTGAGTGCCCAGACAGACAGACGAACCACCTGCTAATAGTACCTCTGCCTTGTCTGGATTGGGTCTCAATTTACCCTTGGTGCCAGCCCTGCCTGTTTTCAGTGTTCAAGTACAATTCAGCTGCCAGCCTAGTCAGCTTCTATACATGTAAGTGCAGAGTTGGGGGACGGGATGCCATCTTGCCCTTTGCCTCAGGCAACGAAATATATTGGTCGGCCCTGCTAAAACTGGACTACTTTCTGATGCAGCAACACAAGTTGGACAGCCCACAGCAGCCATACAGCAGTGCCCCATTAAGACTCTGATCCCAATCCAGTTCATTACCAACGTACTTGTGCATAAAACAAATCTGTGCACATATTTCATTGCTTAAGCCAGCTTACTATAAATGGGAAGTTCTGCCAGCTTACTATAAATGGGAAGTTCTGCCAGTTTCCTCTGCAGAATTTAACAGGAGCGCCACAGAATGAAACAGCAAGCTTTTGTAGTACGGCAGAGATATCAAGGCAGGCTTTATTTACATGGCCATTTAGCTAAGCTGTCCTCAAAGTTAAATGTTAAGCTTTTAGCCTATCAGACTGAGCTACCCTGTTTTCAACTCAAATGTGTTTTGCACAGCATGCATAACCACTGACTTTTGCCACCAGGCCAGAGGCACCCTGCTTGCAGGTGTTTCCTAAGAAGTACGTATCAATCACTCTTCTTCCTGCTCACAATGGCTCGCCTCTAAAGTTCCTTTGTCTCATTTGAAATGCAATCAAAATGAGTTTGGCTTGGCTTGGAACCCACTTTACCCATGAAACCCCTGGAATCAGGTTTCTACTCTAAACTGAGGGTGTTTTTTTTCTTTGATGGACTCCCATATGCTTCAGTGTTCACACACGCAGGATTGTTTTGCTACATAAATAGCAATAATTCTGCCTGCATAAAATGGATTAATAAACTCTCTGGACTATTGCAATCCATGTATATTGGCCTGTTCTGTTGCTTTCTACAACTAAAAGAGATACTAGTACCGCAGGTCATTCCATGAAGCTGATTGGTGGGAGATTCAGGACAGATCAAAGGAAGTACTTCTTCACACAGCGCATAGTTAAACTATGAAATTTGCCACCACAAGATGTAGTGGCGGCTGTTGCACTTGTGCCCTGTTTGTGGGTTTCTGGTCGACACCTGGGGGCTGCCTATACATTATCTTTGCCCTGGGGTGGCTCTGAATCCATGCTGCATCTGTTATAAGACGTTGCTGCCGATTCAGAGCCACCCCAAGACAAAGAGTCGAAGACCCGCAGCTGAAAAGTTGGAGACTTACCCTGACTTTTCTGAGCTGATTCACTTCTCCCCTGCCCTCTCTCTACCCTCAGTCATCCTGCTAGTATCCCATCAGCCATTGCTGCCAAAAATCCATCCTGCCAGCTGTACTAGAGTGGCAGCCACTGCTTCGACTACTCTTGCCTTGCAACACTGTGGCTGATGAAATAACCAACAGTGGCCAAGGAAATAACTAATGGTGCCCTCCGTATAACAAGCGTCAACTATTTAAACCACCATTGGTTATTGTGTTGTCTGAACCCAGTCATTGGCTCAGTTTGGACAACATGATAACCAACGGTGGTTTAAGTCATCAGTCGTTAGTCAATGGTTCGTTATTGTCTTGTCTGTCATATAACCCCCCCCCCCATGGTTGACTATTTCCTCAAAATAACCAACTGAGAAACACAACGTGCTGCAGAGTTGACTAGTCACACAGCCATTGGTTAGCATGTTATCTGTCGGGCTCACTGGGCTATTCTGCAGAATTGAGTTGACTATCTCGGCTGGATACAGAGTTCCTGGGTAAGAGTGGTCAAAACCGCGCCAGCTGCTCTGACAAAGCTGGCACAACTCACAGAGGCTGCTGGGATAACGCTGGAAAGACCAAAGGAGGAGGGAGGGCAGGGAGAGGGGCAGGGGCTGTGTCAGTCAAATGATAGGTTGACTATTAATCCACTCGACGCGCGCCTCAACCGCTCCACGGGGGCGTGGGACCATGTCATGTGGGGAGTACCCCCTAGATAAACAACTGCAAGTTGACTATTCCCACCACCATTGACTATTGTGCTGTCTGAACTCAGCCATTGACTGACACATTTTATACTACATATAGCCCTTTGCACAGGATGTGTCTGATGGTTCCTTTTATTTAACAAAACAAAACAAAACAAAACAAAAATGTATTAGGCATTTCCTCTTATAGCCATTATCATTCACTGTAGAAACATACACAGAGTACAGCCATGGGTTGCCCATCTATGCCGTAGATAATCTATTTTCTGTAATGCTTTGGGTTAGTTGGCAGAATGAAAATGCTAGAAATAAATAAATAGATGATGAAGCCACAGAACACTGGCCTTGTATCTGGGCTATTTTGGTTTCAGGTTATTATGCAACACAACAACAAAATGTTCTTACTGTATTTACGAGGGAGACATATTCAATCCCAGTCTTCATTAAAAAAACCCAGTTTCATTTTTTTAAAAAAATCATGACATTCTTGTAAAAACAAATAGTTATTAAAAGGAATTACTCATTTGCATTATAAGGACATTTCCAGGGCAATAATATTCATGAATAAAAAATAAGTTCCTGAAAAATGATGCAGATGTTCTGTTGGTAATTAAAAAAAATGAAATAGTAACAATTAAGTCCATCCAGAAGTGATACAAATGATTACCAAATTAGACCCATACACATGGGTTTTCCTGTCTGCTTCATGGTTAATCTTGTAAGCTGATGTCAAGATGTTAAAGTGACTTATAGTCTACAGCTATAAGGGAAAAGATCAGTGGTTAAACATGTCTGATTTTTGGAGCTAATTCAAATGGAAAAAAATATCCAGGTCATTGGCTTTTTTAAACAGACCCCCCCGGCAATATTTACTCCTCCATAAATAGCACAGTCACATGAAATACAAACAGCAGCGTGTAAAGCTGGCAATACAAAAGAACAAGTTTGCAAACCAAAATGCAAACTGTGGCAGTGTTTACTGGAAAGGATCTTATACCCTAATTAAGCCAGGGGAGGTGGGAGCTACATTGCTGCCAGTGGAATGGCCACTCTGGTATAGTAGTCAGAGTGTTGGACTGGGACTTGGGAGATCTGGGTTCTAGTCTCCACTTGACCATGTGACTTTGGGCCCGTCACTGGCTCTCAGCCTAACCTACCTCACAGGGTTGTGAGGATAAAATGGAGAGAATGGCCTGCTTGTTCATGTACCACTGTACAGCTTTATTGTTTGTCAAAAATTGTACATGGCAGCCCTGAAGGTAGACCTTGAACGATTGGAATGCCTTCCAAACTGCTAGTAGTTCAAGGTAATTTATGTGATGTAACCTGTCGCTGTGCGTCCACTGCCCCTGGATTCGAAGTGGTCTGCAGTGGGCTCCCCATCTGTGTCTGGATGCGTCCGTAACCAGTACCCGAGAGGGGGGCAGCCGTTTGAAAGGCATGCGCTGTGACAGGTTCGACTCATGTGTCCACCATACCAGGGTTTGAGGAACCTCCTTTGGGATAACCAAGGGGTACCGTCTCACCTCTGTTATCCCATCGTAGTTGCAAAGGAACCAATTTTTGGAGAGGTCTCATGTGGAGCCTCGCTCATTCCATGACATGTACTGTCGATGCTATATACCCTAAGAGGCTTTGCACATCATATGCCGTCGAACAATGGTGTGTGGAAAGCCATGCTGCTTTTAAGGACAATTTTGTCAGCCTGTCTGGAGGTAAGTAGGCTCTGCCCTTGACTGCATCTAGCAGTGCACCGATAAATGCAGTGTTCTGAGTTGGGCGCAAAACGGACTTGTCTCGATTTATGCATAGACCTAGTTTGCCCAGAAGATCGAGAGTGACTGAAATGCTGCACGGGGCGCTGTGGAAAGGCCAAATGGGAGGACTTGAAACTGGTAGGTGTATGGTCCTATGGCAAAACGTATGAACTGGCGATGTTTCAGCTCGATCATTATATGAAAGTACATGTCCTTTAGATCGACCAAAGCGAACCACACATTGTTCCTTAGACGTGAAAGAATTGTCTATAGCATGATCATTCTGAATTTCTTGGGCTTGATAAACTTGCTGACGTCTCATAGATCGGGGATCAGTCTGAGATCCCCATCCTTCTTCGGGACTGTGAAGTATTTGAAGTAGAAGCCCCTCGATGCCATAGTAGTCGGCACTATCTGGATTGCACCCTTCTGGAAGAGAATTAGAGTCTCTTGTAATAGAACACATGATGGTATCATTCTTTTCACAGTACCGATGGGAGGAAGGGTCTCAAATTCGATCCTGTATCCCGAACATACGACAGTCAAAACCCAAGAATCTGTAGTTATTCGTTTCCATGATGGCTGAAAACGTTTGAGTCGATTTCCGAACAGTGGTTAGCGATTTAATGGCATCAGAGTCAAAGGAGAGTCAAAGTCAATATTTAGGGGGTCCATCAGGTTTGCGTTGCTGTTTAAATTGTTGGAATGGAGTCACCCTGCATTGTTGTTGCTGAGCAGGTTGATAACGAGAAGACCTGTCAAAATTCTGTCTTTGAAAATACGATGGTTGTTTAAACCATCGACAGCTGTTATAGGGCTGTTGCTGTTGTGGGCCTTGTTGGCCTAAGCCCATCTTCTTTGCTGTCTACTTTGCTTTCTGTACTGATTCCATCTGCTCATTAGTCTTGGCATTGAAGAGTTCATCACCATCGAATGGTAGATTCTCTATACGAGAACTTGCCTCTGATGTAATCTCAGCCGACCTGAGCCAGGCATGTCTCCGTAACACCACGCACCCATTATTAGTTTAGCTGCACAATCGGTTTGATGCCGAGTCGGATTGATTTGTAGCTTAGCAAGGCGACTTGCCTCCGATTGAAAGACTCTCACTAGCTCATGATGTTCCTCAGGAAGGTAGTCACAAATATTGTCCCGTAAGAACAGCTGGTATACAGCTATTAACGCTTGGTAATTCTTGACACAAAGTCCTAGTGCTGCCGACAAATACAGCCTTCTTCCAAGTAAATCCAGGCATCTGCTTTCCTTGTTGATAGGTGAGGCATGCATCTTTGGGAGCAGCCCTGCGACAGTTCAACAATTATTGAATTTGGTCAGGGGTGAGAGAAAAGAAACTCCACTTCACCTGGTTGTAGCTTGTACATAGACTCCAACCTTTTCCATGTAGACACCATCGAAGACGGATTGGACCATGTTTGCTTCACTGTCTGCAGTAGCGTTGGTAGGTATGGAATCACCACTGGAGTGGAATCTTCTGCAAATACTGCATCAAATACTGGATCTTTGATCTTTTCTACTGGCGGTTGGGCATCAATTCCGAATGCTTGTGCCATTCACAATATCTGTTTTGCGAACGTACCCATATCCTCAGATGGGGAGACATGATCCCTGGAGCCAACAATCTCATCAGGTGATGGTAGTGAGGGCTGGATGGACGGAGCCAAGGAGGAGTCTGACTCGTAATCCTCGGCAGATGTAGGAGGGGTTGGACACATCACTCTGTAGCCTTCATCCCTTCCGACTATAGGGTCTCTGGGCACAGCTGAAGTCACTTGGTGTCGAGACACGAGAAGTAATGTTGACGGTTGAGTTAAAGGTATTTCTAGAAGCGGCACATCCCGTGCAGTTTCTGATTGTTGACCCCGGTCATCGAATATAATAGTTTGTCCATGTCTCTCCAGATAAAGGTCGTGGTCCTGTCTTAGCCTCCAGTGAGTACACCTTTGATCTGGTGGGGCATAAGACCATTCTGAATATTGTTCCCAGTCTTTCTGTGGTGATCTGGACAGGTTCCCATAAGGTCTATCATAACGATAGTTGTATGGTGTAGTAGATAGCAATTAAATAGGTCTGCCCTCAGCCAAGGGTCGCTCTTCTAACAGAGGTAATGGAGTAGGTCCTCTCGAAGTCAGAGCTTGAGAAGACTCAAGTTCAGAGTGAATTTTCTTCTTTTTTGGAGGATCTTCTAATGGGGTCTTTAATTTCTTTGCCTTTTTGGCAAGCTTCTTAGCTGTGGAAACAAAGAACAAATGTCCTGGGGTGGGCGGAGCAGTAATAGGGGCCAGTTGACTGGGTGTCCCAGTAGCTGGTACCGACGTCATCACTGCAGAGGCTGAGGGTGGTAATTTAGATGGCCTGCTTTTTAGGGCAATCCAACACCTCCAGCGCTTTCTTCCACAACTATGTCTTTAACCTATCCGAACTGTGTCGCCTGGTCTGCTAGGAAAAGGATTGGCAGTGCGGGCACGTTTCTACTATGTGTGATTCTCCAAGGCAGATTAGGCACAATGAATGCCCATCCGCGGCAGGGAGCTTACTGCCACAGCGGACACATTTGTGAAAGGTGGCCTTAAGGGCCATACAAACTATCTCACAGAAAAGAATAATTAATCTAATTGGTGTGTTTTTAGGATAGAAGAAAGAAGGTAAGTAGAAGTATGAAGAAATCTCAGCTCTAAAAAATATTTGAATCATCAACAAGGTAAGTTTTCTGAAGAACAACTTCCCCACGAGAACATCAACGACCGCAGTCACAAAGGAACTGAGGGGAGAGGCGGAAACCTCACTAGACATGCACACAGAAGCGGTGGGGGAGGGTTCCTGACAAAACGTTTCTCAGCTTTTCAATCTTCCTGATGTGAGGCTCTGCGCATGCGCAGAGCCCATTAGTGTGATGCACAGAGACCTTGAAATTTTGTAAATGTGCACATTTTTCTTCCCAGCCTAGCACCAGCTTTAAATCCGGCCTTAAATTCTGTTATATATGGGGCAGTGAAATGGTATGCTATCTAGGCAATTTGCCACTGATGATGTCTGTACATCTATAATAACTGCAGTAGTACTAATAATAATGATTTCAAGTGAACCCATCAATGGCATGAAACATCATATACAGAGACTTTGGAGCTTCATAAATATGAATAGCTTGGAAATGTTCCCAGAACATTCAGATAAAGAGGTGTGAAATTTGAACAGAACAACATGGTTCTATATAAATGATACATAATTGTTATGCATTCTAAATAATGGAGATTTAATTAATGAGATCTATAGCATTTGTTTTGTTTCACATCAATTTTGTGTTGCGCAATATTGGATGCCTGCAATCATTGCGTTAGATCCAGACTTAGATTCACCACATTGGGAGACTCCAGCCATACACTTTTCATTCTAAATGGAATAATACAGTGTTATTAAATCAACCAGATTGTGGTTAAATAAATCTATATTATTAACATGACAGTATGGGTTCTCAAATTACACTTCATTGGTATAATCAGCTTGAATCATTTCATAGCCTTGAAATAAATGTAAGATCAACAGGGGGTCAAGACAGACAGGCAACATTTGTTACTTATGCACGTGACATATTTTTCAATCTTTGAATGTGGCAAAACAAATTATTTATAAAATGTAACGATGAATTAAAAAGGGAACCACAATTGTAATTAACAAATCCGCCTCCCTAAAACTGAAATACACCAAACTGATTTGCTTATGAACCTGTGATTTACAAATGGATGGCAACACAACTCAAGCTGAAGAGAGATCTCACTCGTGAGCCCCTAGGTTCCTACCTCCCAATCTCAGTTCCAATCCCTCTGTCTCAAATCCTGTGATGCAGAGGAGACAACAGATGGTCTCTCAGACAAATTGTTCCTATGTTATTTAAAGACTCACATTTACTGAGTGCAGAATAGCCAGCGCAGTTTGCCATGAATGAGACTGCTGTCTTGCCAACACTTACATGGTTGCAGTGAGAAAGCCGACTGGCCATTTGAGAAGTTCAACACAAACGCACACTTATGCTACGATCCTATAAACATAGAGGGAGCAATCCTATGACCTCTAGACATTGACTGAAGGGCCATAAAATAGTGGGGATTAGGCCCTCCAAGGTTGGATACAGCACACTGACCTTGGAAGCGGGAGTTGGAGCTCTGACCTCCTTGCAGCTGGTACTGGCCTCCGAGGTTGGAGGGGGAAAGTGACCACAGAGAGGGGGTAAAGGGGATGTTCTGGTAGGCAGGGAGGAGACTGGAGGTAAAGGGCATGTACTGGTGGGCAAGGTGGAGGTGGCATACACCATATCCCCAGCCTCCTTCCCCAGTGCCTCAGCTGGACAGGTGAAAATTCCTTTATCTGTAAGTTTGGAGGCTTACAGGTACTCAGGCTGGATCCGATAGGATTGAACTTTAAAATTGTTTAGGTAGATGTGTGTCTGTGTTGTTTGTTATATGTTTGTATGTACATGGGTTTTTTATACTATGTATAATGTATTTTTAATGTTCATAAGCCACCCAGAGAACTTTCAGCTATTGCGTGGAATAGAAATGTAATATGCAAAATGATGGCTAGGGATAATGGGACTTGGAAGTTCAACACATTTTGAGCGCACCACTTTGGAGAAGTTTCTTGTAGACCCATGCAGCTCTGATCTTTCCTAGTAATCAGCTTGACTGGAGATCATGCCTGACAAGCATCTGTCTTTTCTGTATTTCTCAACTAACAATGACTCACTGTAACATATTTTGGGAACTCATCTTTCATGTTTTTATGTTCGCTATGGCAAGCAGATTAAAGCCATGCTCCTTTCAGCAAGTTCTTTCCAAACAGGGCATTTATTGTGAGAATATTTATTACCTAGTTTTTTTATTGTAATTATACAATAATCATTATCTCAATCCCCAGAACCACTTTGTGAGATAGGAGATTAATATACCAAGAAGAGGACTTGAGGCTGAAAGAGGAGCCTAAAAATTTGGAGGGCCACAAGTAACCCATGCTGAAGTAGAAGGCTGTAGCCTGAAAAAAAGAATTCTGCTCATCTTTATACCAATTGACAGCAGTTCACAAGACAACTATACTGTATGTGCATTATCCTCCTCCTCCTCCTCCTTTCAATACCATCCAATAACCAAAGTTCTCTGGGCAGTTTACAAAAATTAAAAACCATTACAAATACATTGCACAAAGTGTATATCTATTCACATTAAAAACATATAAAGACAGCACACACAGAGAAAACATACTGTATATCTGAAACAATTTTAAAGTAACAACCATAAGGCAAACCCAGGACTTGATTAAAAACTCATCTATTAGTATGCCAGAACTGCACGTACAGTTTAGTTACCTTGTGAACTACTGTTAATTGGTGTCACGGCTGAATAGCTCAGGTTTGAGCAATCACATGCACAAAAGCTTTGGAGAGTTGCTCCCTAAATAGGGCATGAGGAATCAAATGCTGCTGACAATGGCAAATTGGACTTCACCAGTACATTGGGGCCAATTATGTAGATAGCGGCATCAGGGGGAAATGGTATTCATAAGATTAAATGCCAGTTATGTTTAGGATAAGATATTCTTTGCTGGATCTTCCTTACTAAACTATCTAGGAACCATCCTCATCTAACAAGATTTTATATTTCTTCTAATAAGGCCAGTTCTACCAGGGAAAAATATAGAGCAGCCTTCTCCAACCTGGTGCCCTCCAAGTGTGTTGGACTGTAACTCCCATCATTAACATAAGAACACCAGAAGAGTTATTCTGGATCAGACCAAGGATCCATCTAGTCCAGCATTCTGTTCACACAGCAGCTAACAAGCTGTTGAAACACACAAGCCAGACAGGAGTGCAATAGCACCCTCCTGCCCATGTTCCCCAGCAACTGGTATACATAAGCTTATTGCCTCTGATTACTGGAGGTAGCATTGAGACATCAGGACTAGAAGGCAAATTTCTCTAATCTCCTTTTAAAGCCGTACAAATTGGTGGCCATTACTACATCTTGTGTATCGAATTCCATAGTTTGTCTATGAGCTGTGTGAAGCAGTACTTCTTTTGATCTGTCCTGAATCTCCTACCAATCATCTTCAAGGTATGACCCCAGGTTCTAGTATTATAAGAAAAATGTCTCTCTATCCACTTTCTCCACACCATGCTTAATTTGTACACATAGATGTCTCCCCTTACTCATCTCTTTTCTAAGCTAAACAGTCCTAGATGTAACCTTTCCTCATAGGAGAGTTCCTTCAGCCCCTTGATCATTTTAGCTGCCTTTTCTGCATTCTAGCTGGGAATGATGGGAGGTGCAGTCCACCATTTCTGGAGGATAGCAGCTTGGAGAAGGCTAATCTAGAGGATATGGCATGTAATAATGAACAACTTATGCAAAACCACAGCAACATAGACTTGAGGGGGATGCCTCAAGAAACAGCATTTTCAGGTTTCATCTGAGAGTTTCATTAAGAGTCCTGAGCAGGGGTATTGCTGAGCACTTAGAAGATTCGGGGGCAAAACCCATAGGGTACAAATTTGCATATGCTAATTTGTGTATGCTAATTTAGAAATTATTATTAGGGTGTATTTAAACTTCACAGATGGCAAAGCCAGCCAATCATCTTATTAAGATCCAGATCACTTCAAGTGAGCAAAGTTTTTTTTTCAGCAATTGCCAGACAAGGGAAGATTCGGGGTGGGGGGAGTTGCAGCATATGGGATGGGGAGAGTTAATCCTTCTCAGATGCAACCCTCTTGAAATGAGGGCAATTAAGCTGAGGGGGAAAAAACCCTTCCATGGGCACCAATGGACATTCAAGGCAATGTGGAATAGATTCAGGGTCCTAGGAAATAAATTTGGGCGCAAGCCTGTTTCTGAAGAAAGGAATGTTCCACTGATGCAACCTCACTGTGATACCACATGAAAGAATCAGGAGCATGTGTCTCTGTTCCAGAGCTGGATCTAGTCCAGGATAGAATCTGAAGTAGGTACATGCTGGGAATTGTAGGACTTTTTTCTGTTTAAACATGGATAGGATTGTGCCCTAAATATACTATAGACCACATTTTCCAACGCAAATCATAGTTTGCTTGGCTGTGCTAGAGCTTTACCACAGGCCTGGACTGCAGCTGTATACATTTCTGCATACGTTCTTCCAAAAGTGGGTTAATGGATGGAATGCATACAAAACCAAGGTAGGTTCATGGTGGAACCATCACACAACATTTTGAGCAGTTACATGCAGCAGGTTATGTTTGTGATTGGATCTTAATGAAGTGTTCTTTAAATAACAGAATTAGGGAAGCTTCACCCATCTGCTTTGAATATGACATTCAAATGTGACATTCTCTTCCACCATGCAGAGGGACTCATATGTTTAAAGTCCCCCATCACATGTACATTGTATTAGTAACAGCCCCTCCCCCCCAAAACAGACATTTAAACGCATCCTAAATGGTAAAGAGAAGGCAATGGCTGTTCTGAACACATTAATAATGAAGTTTCAAAATGTTTAATTAACTAAAACCAGGTTATGATTTGTAAAGTCAGATGTTCATTATTGGGTTACAGTGCTTCTAGACTATTTATTTATTTACTACATTTTTATACTGCCCAATAGCCAAAGCTCTCTGGGCAGGTCACAAAAATTAAAACCATAATAAAACAACAGGTTAAAAACACAAATACAAAATACAGTATAAAAAGTACAACCAGGATAAAACCAGGCAGCAAAATTGATATAAGATTAAAATACAGAGTTAGAACAGTAAAATTTAAATTTAAGTTAAAATTAAGTGTTAAAATACTGAGAGAATAAAAAGGTCTTCAGCTGGCGATGAAAAGAGTACAGTGTAGGCACCAGGCGGACCTCTCTGGGGAGCTCATTCCACAACCGGGGTGCCACAGCAGAGAAAGCCCTCCTCCTAGTAGCCACCTGCCTCACTTCCTTTGGCAGGGGCTCACGGAGAAGGGCCCCTGTAGAT
This sequence comes from Elgaria multicarinata webbii, assembly GCF_023053635.1. Taxonomy (NCBI): domain Eukaryota; kingdom Metazoa; phylum Chordata; class Lepidosauria; order Squamata; family Anguidae; genus Elgaria; species Elgaria multicarinata. The sequence goes on from NC_086174.1 coordinate 31,393,448, forward strand.
GATCTTAAGGTCTGAGCAGGTACATATGGGAGGAGGCGTTCCTTCAAATAACCTGGCCCCAAACCGTTTAGGGCTTTAAATGTCAATACCAGCACTTTGAATCGGGCCCGGACCTGGATTGGCAGCCAATGAAGTTGTAAAAGGACTGGCGTAATGTGATCTCGCCAGCCAGTCCCTCTTAGCAAATGGGCTGCCCTGTTTTGTATCAGATGAAGCTTCCGGACCGTTTTTCAAAGGCAGCCTCATGTATAACGCATTGCAGTAATCCAAACGAGAGGTTATCAGAGCATGGATAACTGTAGCTAGGCTATCTCTATCCAGATAAGGGCGTAGTTGGTATATCAACCTAAGCTGATAAAAGGTGCTCTTTACCACTTTTACCTGTGCCTCAAGTGACAGTTCTGGATCCAAGAGCACCCCCAAACTATGGAGCCAATCCTTTAGGGAGAGTGCAGCCCCGTCCAGGACAGGGCAAACATCACCTCACCAGACGAACCACCCGCTAACTGTACCTCCGTCTTGTCTGGATTGAGTCTCAGTTTGTTAGCCCTCATCCAGTCCATTACCATGCCCAGGCACTGGTTCAGAACAGCCACTGCCTTAACCTGGGTTTGATGAAATGGAAAGGTAGAGCTGGGTATCATCCGCTTATTGATGACACCTCAGTCCACATCTGTGGATAACCTCTTTTAAAGAGGCAGGCACCACTCCCTCTCTCAAGTAGGCATTTACAACCTCCTGGCTTTTATTGCGCAATTGCTTGGCTCATTCATGGAATTTTACAGTAGGTCCAGATGTTGTCGTCTTCTATTTGTAGCCCTTCCATGCCGAAAATGCCAGGTGAGGAAAAAACCTTGCCAGAAAAAAACCATTAGGAAAAACAGAATAGCTGCACAAAGCCTTTTGATTGTCAAGCACTAGGAGCCTCCCTCTGGAAGCACCTTTGTTTTATAAACCATCTCTCTAACAGCAACCTCAGATGAACTATGTAACCAAAATAGGGCCACCAAGAAACAGCAGGGGAATATCCACATGTTTGGGGGAACTCTGAGGTTTGCAGGAGTAAAAAAAAAAGTCTTAAAATAAACAAATAATGGGGAATCCCCCCTCCAACAGTCTAAGGAGGGCTGAACACAGCTAGTAGCTATGGAATGTGCAATACTGAATAGCATTACTTGCTTTAATGGACTTTTTTTCTGTCTAAACATGCACAGCCTTATAACCTATACATCTTCTGTAGAGCTTTGGTAGCAGGTGGGTGGTATATAAATGTTGTCAGTCTTTCAAAAATAATTAGCTGAGATGCGGTTCGCAGCTTATGGAGCTACAACCCTGCACTACTCATATTAAGTGATTAAATTTTATGGTTTTAGTTGTTATTCCGTTTTGGGGGATGTTTTATATTATTATAAACCGCCCCAGGGTCATTTGCCAGTTGGCCGTTATATAAATTTAACAATTTATATAACAGCAACCAGACCCACCCAATTGAATGGCGCTTACTTCCAGGTAAATGTTCAACCTCTTAGAAGATGCCAGCTGAAAACCCGTCTAGGCTTACCTGAGGGTAGGCTGTACTGAAGGCAGTGGGGCTTACTTATGAGTAAAACAGGCATAGGATTGGGGCACTGAAGTCTCTCGAAACCATCGAGGGGAAAACCACTAAAGCCAACGACGATGACCCTCCCGGAAATCGCACTCAATCCATCAAATCACAACATTCACGACCTGGGACTCCCCCAAACCCCCCTCAGCTCTGTCTTTCCGAATAGTGACAACGTGAAATCAAAACCTCTCCCCCGCCCTCTTGACTCCAACCGCTTCCCGAACTCTGAATTGGCTTCCCGCTCATCCCACCCCCAGGGCTCCAGACCCAATCGCCTTTCGCCGACACTCCGCCCTTGACCCTCTCGCGTTGGGCAACTGTGGTGTCACTCGCTCAGCCTCCTCTTCCCACCGCCCTCAGGTCGCGCTGGCTCCTGGGGTCCCACCCTCTAAGGTAATTCGGGGAGCCTCTGTGTCACCGGATTGGCTACTTCACTCCTGTCAGTTACCCTTCAGCCGGGCTCCTCCAACGGTTGTTCCAACCGCCTTCCCAGGGTTTTATTCTCCTCCCCTTTCCCTACTTCTGGCGCCGCTTCTGGCCCCGCCCCCTCTCGAGTCGGAACTCTCCCGTCCTTGTGGCTCGTTCGCTTCCAGCAAGTTGCGCGCCGGTTCTCGAGTGGAAGATTCGCGCTCCCCCCTCCCTCTTCGCTATTACGTCGCGCGGACGGAGCTCCGCGAAAGAGGAAGCGGCGTCGGTCTCACACGGAGGAGGAGGAGGAGGAAGGGGCGCCGGCGTGACGAGATGTTGGCGGAAGAAGCGCGGGGAGCTCCCGACGGTGGCTGAGGAGGCTGCACAGCCCGGCCTCCCGCCTCTCCCTCAACCCGGCCCTCCGTCCTTCTCCCTCAAGTCTCCGATAAGCTCCGGCTCATGACAGCGAGCTCCTGGCGGGGCGGGCCAGGCGACAGCGAGCCCGGCTGAGGAGGGAATAACAGCGCCGCCTCTTCGCTTCAGGAGCCTGCACGCACCGCTGCCTTCGCCGCCGCCAAAGTTTGCTGCTCGCGGGCGGGCGCAGAAAAGACGCTGCTGCTGGTGGTGGAGGACTAAAGTTTCCTTTTTAAATTATTTTTATTTTGGCGGCTCCGCTGCCTGGGAATCTGGACGCGGGAGGGGGCAGCTCTCAGCTGTGTTTCCTCCCCCCCTCCCCCATTCATCACATATTGGGTGTTTTTTTTTTCTTCCTTCCCTTTTCCTGGAGAATATTGGATTAAGAGTTACCCTTTCTCTCCTCCGCTTTCCTTGTACGAATATCCCCCCTCCTTCCACGGAGATGTCGGATTAAGTGCCCCCCCTTCTTTGGAAGCCCTCCTTTTCTGGGGGTGTTGGATTACAAGCCCCCTTTATTTGGAAGACCCCGATTCCTGGAGGTGTTTGGATTAAGACACTCCCCCCCCCGGATTTAGTATCTCTCCCCCACCTCCAAATTTGGAAGCCCCCTTCCTTGGGGCACTGGATTATAGTGCGTCTTTCTCTCCTTTCTTGGGGGGGGGTGTTCGGCTAGGAGCGCCCCCGCCGCCGCTGCTGCCTGCTCTGCCTTCCCTCCCTGGTGTGATTATATGCTTCAAGAGAGAGGCGACGAACCCCCCCTGTGTCTCGTCCGCGCCCAGCCATGTCGACGGCTATCTCTGCCGCGGAAAAAGTGGATGGCTTCACGCGGAGGTCGGTGCGCAAGGCGCAGAAGCAGAAGCGATCGCAGGGCTCCTCGCAGTTCCGTACCCAGGGCAGCCAAGTGGAGCTCTTCCCGCTGCCCCAGCTCAAAGGTAATTTCGCTTGGGGAGAAACTAGCCAAGGAAGCAGCCGCCCGCCTAGCCTCAGGCTACAGGTGCTGCTGCTGAGTCTTTCTCCCGCCCCTCTCCTACGCGCTGCTGCTTCCTTCTGCCAGCTCTAATCTCATACTACCCAGCTTTTCTGTCCTCAGCTCCATATCCAGTCTTGCTCTTGCCCCGAAACTTCCGCCCTCCAGCTTTATCCCCCACCTATTGGTCCCCCTTTCTCTTATGAAATATTTACACTTTTGCATTTAAACAATTTGAAGGGCAGGTCAGTTGGAAGGGATTAAATGCTTCCTTGCGTTTTGAGGATATTACACTTTTCATGATTACAGCCTGTTGCCTGAGCCCTTGGAATTAGCTTGTCTGCCTTACCCTAAGGAACTAGTGTTTTAAAATTCCCCTTGATGGTTGTAGGAATAAATAGTATTGGGGGGAGAAAATAAGGTATTGAGCCCCACCTAGGATTAGTGGGCAAGTGAGGGGAGACGACTGTTCTTGTATTGTATAAAGTCTGCAAAAGAAACTTAAGAAATTAGGCCTTCATGTTTTAACCCATTTTTTTTTCATTTTGGTTCCAAAAGTCTTGTGCTTACAACCTCTTATGGCCTTCTCCTATCTGTACTACTTGTTCTATTTGAATTGGTGGTTTAAAAAAGAGCTCGAGCTGCTTTTGCTTTAAATCTACAGCTTTGTGTCGTTTGTTTCTAGAATTAGGAAGTGTTCACAGTTAAGCTCCCATGTCCTCAAAGAACTGTTTACCAAGTTTGTATTCCAGTCAATTTCTTTATCCCCTTTCCTGGGCTTTGTTGCTTGCTATAGGCCTAAATCTGCAATTCTAGCTGTAAATTCCAGTAAACGTTTTAAATGAATGTGTTTAAGAATGTGTATATTTAAAAATGATGGCTGTAGTTTTAGTCAGTGGTAGGAAAACGTGAGATTAGAAATTATATGCACTTGTCTTGTGATAATGAGATACTTTAGTATCTGTGGGACTGAGCTTTTAAATATTAAAATGTTTTGACAACAGTCCTCAATCTTTCAGAATGTGTTATGTGAAGCTGATGCAAATGAGATTCATTTGCACTTAAAATAGTAATTGCAAGAATTTGTTTTTAGTCTTGCACAGGTTATAAAAATAGAATAAAGATATTTTTTCTTTATTTTTGTAATTGTTCATGAAATTAATGCTGTGTTCTGAAATCTGTAATTGTTGGAATGTGATATTCTTTGATATCAAGCCTTTGAGGGTCATTGTATGTTAACAAGTATTTATATGGAAGTAAAGTAGGAAATTGCATGGTTCCTATGTGAGGTTGTAACATTGTGACAATTGGAACATATGCAGAAATTGCTACATGTACTACTGAAAGGAAGTCACATCCAATACAGCCTTTTGATGCTGTGTACACAATGATCTCTATGCATGTCACTTTCAACTTTCATGTAGGAATTTAGCATCGTTAATTTTACATAACTCAGTACTAATAATGTATGCAGATTCTTACAGGTTTGCAGGGCTGCAATCCAAGATCTGGGAAAGTTGGCACAGATTCAGTTCTAAAATCTGTGTTGTTTTGATCTGGTAATTGCCAGTGTAAGGAACTAAACTTCAGAAGAGCATCAGTTTAAATTCCACCAATGCTGAAGCTTTTACAAAGTAGTTCTAAGTTTCTTACATATCTATTGAACGGTTGTAGGCTTTTCCAGTGTTGTTTTGTATATCAATTTTTTTTAATCCCTCCCTTCTGAGCATGAAAGGGAAAGAGTGGGATGCAAGAGTAATTCATTTATTAAAGTTGGGGAGGTGTTTGTGGAACTCACATTTTTGGTATGATTGTAGGAGATCTCTGTGTGTTTTCTTTTTTTAAAAAAATCTTTGCAGTATTGCCAGTATTGAGACTCCTGGATTGCACTAGCAAGGCTAGAGTTTGAAGAAAGTCCTATGTGCCTTTTGAAAGGATATCATCCCATGCAACAATCTATCAACTCCAGTGCTGTGGGGATACTACACTTTCAAGTACAAGCTAGCAGATGGTAATACTTTAATAACCTTCTAGTAGCTGAGTGGAAGGCCCAATAAAAGCAGAAAAGAGAGGCCTAAGACCATCCCCAGTGTCTCAGCTTTATCTCTCTACTCTACTCCTTTCTCTACCCTCTGGAGTATATGTTCCTGGAGGGAGAAGGGGAGGGGGTATATGTTTAGCATAGTGCATAAGGAATTCAGGATTATCACCAGTGACTGTGTATACTGCATGCTCATGGAAATTGATGATAGCACTAAAATCCAGTTGGGATTGTGTAGCACTTGGAAGGATTTCTAAATTGGAGGTTCCCCTAATAAGCTAGGAGTTTCTATTAGGTCAAAATGTCTGCAAACCAGTTTATACGATGATTGCACATATGCAAATAAGGTCTTCTGCCCTAGGAGCATACAAATTATGTTCTAGCAGGGGCAGGAGAGAGGAAACAGTGAGGAAAGGAAAGCATGTACATAGGCTTAGTGTGCACAGGACAGCTACTTCAGACTGTTTTTTTCCAGATGTTTTGGACTGTGGCTCCCATCATTCCTGCCCATTGGCCATGTTGCCTGGGGCTGACAAGAAATATAGTCCAATGCATCAAGTTGGAGGGCACCAAGTTTGCGAAGGCTGACATAAGGGATTACGGGGAGATTCACATTTTCTAGCATAACTACACATACATTAGTGTTTCTTTGCTTCTATCCTTTGTGAATTGTTGTGAATCATCCAGAGAGCTTTAGCTATTGTGCAGTAAAGAAATGACATAAATAATTATATCTTGTACAGGACTGACATCAAAGGCAGGCATGTCAAGGGCCCAAATAACAGCAGGGGCCTACTGATATGAGCCCCTGGAGTTGTTTCTTTTCATTACATTCTGTGTGTTTACTTGCCTCTCACTCTGCCCCATACAATGGTGGTGGTCAGGAGGAGGAGGAGCCGCAGTTACCTGCTTGCTCCCTGGCTCCCTGCCTGTCAACCAAGGAAACGCTACTGCTGATGAGAAAGAGAATAAAGAGCAATAGCAGCTGATAACAATGGTGTTGAGAGGGAGGGGGCAATTGAGGGGGTCTTGTTCAAGGGCCCCCAGAAACTGAGGGAGGGGTCCACTGAGGGAGGAGCCCATTGAAGGTGTCTTGTTCAAGGGCACTCAGAAACCTGGAGCTGGCATTGATCCTGTAATATGTGTCAGCTTCTTCTGTCTTTCAGCTATGTACCATGTGAACCGCCCAGAGAGCTTCGGCTATTGGGCATTATAGAAATGCAATAAATAAATACCGTATTTCTTCAATTGTAAGATGCCATTGATTGTAAGACACACACTAATTTCAGTACCACCAACAGAAAAAAAGCTTTGATTCTAAGAATAATAATCGCACCCGCGATTCTAAGACACACCCCATTTTTAGAGATGTTTATATGGGGAAAAAGTGTGTCTTAGAATTGAAGAAATATGGTAAATAAAATGTGGAAAGATACATGGAGCCACTATTGGTCTTGGCCTGATGAGGTGTATGTTTCCATGATGTATACAGAGCAGGGAAAGAGAACCACTTCTATGCAGTTGAAGTGGATGCACACTAAATTTGATGTGTACCCAGTCATTTACTGACCCTTTTCAGACGACACGCTGAGCCACAGTGGTTAAGCATTTTGGGCTAAACATGATGGCTTAGCATATCGTGTGAACAATGACTTCGTGTGTCATGTGAACCATTCCTAACTATGGTGGCTACATAACCACGTTTTAAACATGCTCACTAGCCATTTGCTGCAAAAGGGTTAGCATGGCTTAGCATGTCACCTGAACAGGGTCACTGTAAATGTGTGAAGAGGAGTTAGGTCTAATGAATAATTATATTAAAATATAGTTCAAGTTCATGAAAATACTTATGAATGCTTTTTTTAATGCTGCAGCTGTTTTCCCTTTAGTCTGAAATTAATCTTTAAATTAATATTTTCAGACTATTCAAGCAGTCCTTTAGTATTGCATATGATATGGCAAACTTTTGGTGGAGTCCATTTAACGGCTTCTGTCAGTGGAATGAAGAGGTTATAATCTTCCTGCCCCCTGGAGGATTGGGGTACCTGATGGAGCAGATCCTAAGGGGGTGCTGGTAACAGCAGGAAGAGGAGAAGCAAGGAGGGGAAAGTCTTGTTGCTCTACTTATGTAATGTTGGATTTCACCTCTTAATTTGAAACATATGAAAACCAACAAATGAGAGAATTTACAGTCTGTTCTTTGAAAAATGACAATTATAATATTTCCTTAAATAAAAGGAAGATAGTATATTAGTCTTTCACAAATCAGCCTGCCAGTGGCAAGTGCCTTCCTTTCCACATATTCTGCACTCAGATCCACTCTCCTGAGTTCTCTGTGAACTGTGGGGAAGGAGTGTAATTCTGCCTTCTGTTGCGGTGCATCCTCATTCACATGGACATGCAACCAGCGGATTTATGCACTGTGTTCTTACTAAAATGGGGATTAGCTACTTCTAAAATGGGGGCATTAGATTAAACTCTAATTCAAAATCTAAAAACATGAACATTATTTTTACAGAATGTTGGTTATCAAAAATGCATGCATGCCCATTCATTGCAGAATAGAAAAATAACCTGGTTATTAGCCAATCCTGTACATTGATCAGTATACCAGTTCTAATAGGCCTAGCAGAAGAGATAGGAAAAGACAAAGGCCATTTCTACACCTGCCTTCCCCCCCCCCCCCGGATTGTCCTGGGATCATCCCTGTGCATCCAAATGATACACAGGGGATCCCAGGAGCATGCAAGGACGATCCCTCCATTTTCCTAGGATAATCCTTAGATGTAGAAAGGGCCAAAGATTAGGGAAATTAGCATTTACCAAATACGTGCAAGGTGGTAGTATGGAAGTGAGACAAGTAACTTCTTACTCCATCAAACTAGCTTGTTTCTCAAACTTGGAACAGGTGTATCTGAGGCCTTAGCTAGACCTAAGGTTTATCCCAGGGCCATCCCTGCCTGCTCCCAGGATATCCTGTGTGTCATTTACATGAACAGGAATGACCCCAGGACGATCCTGGGATAAACCTTAGGTCTAGCTAAGGCCTGAGATTCACCAGATTGAGAGAATATAATTGCTTTAAAGGACAGACTCCACTCAGTGATAGATTTATAAATCTTTACTAAGAGTTTTGGGCTTCAAGAATTAATGTAGAATCAATTAAAGTGGTCTATGAAACTTCTCTTAAACCAAACAACAAAAATATGGTATTAAAGAATATATATTTATTGCTCAAGCAGTTTTACGAGAATAACAAGCTTTAGCTTAGGTGAAGCAGGTCACAAACATTCCTAAATTCACAAAAGTTATAATCACTAAAAGAATAATGAAAATAGTAGGAAGCATATTGTTAACATAGTAAAACTTAAGTTCTTCTCAATTTAACGGTCAATATCAAAGGTTCATATTTATTTAAATGGAAGGCATGGTGAGCAAGACCAGACTAAGCAAGAATTGTGGGTTTCTTGTTCTCTTAGGACCTTTCTCTCAAACAGATGAAGGCATGGTCTTTTTTAACTCTCATGATGCCTATAATCTCATTTTACATTTCGGACCTGGTCATACCACTATTGTTATTTTTCTCAGTGGTCCCGTTCAGACAACATGCTGAACCATGCTGCTTAACCACAAAATGGTTAAGGGAATCAATTAACCATTTTGTGGTTAAGCAGCATGGTTTAGTGTGTTGTCTGAATGGGGCCAGTGTAGCTAATTCTGCCACCGATACCAGTAACACTTAGATGAAGATATCCCTGCCAAGTTAAACTATATTCTGCTTCCAGCACTTGACCCATTTGTGGCAGCCTCCCTCCATTTTTAAGAATATATTCCATTAGTCATTATTATCTCATAACACATACATACAGAATTAGTCACACCTACAAAATATAATAAGTTCTTATCAATTCTACACACTACAGTGCATATTCTGTTACAGAAGTAGTGGAGCCAGGGATTGGAAGAAAGCTCTGGTGCTAGTGAAAATGGTGGGCGTTGTGGGTGGAAATGAAGAAGAGAAGAAAAGAAAAAGAAAAGAGCAGAAGCAGTTATAATTACCTGACTTCAGAGGAAGGGAACTCAAAGGGTTTCACTTCCTGGTTGTTTGCCAAAAATTAGAAAAATAATGTGAGCCCAGACTACCTTCGGGTTTCTCAGCCATAGTTCGAAATTTAAAAAATGGGGCAAAACCCTCAAGCTGGTCTACAGTTGGGATGATCAATGTTAGGGAGACAAAATAGAGATTAAGCCATTCCCACTGGTGCCACCACAATTTTAGTCAAAACAAATTTAGATGGAGATACTTGCTATGGTGGGTTTCTCCCTTAGTCTTTGCAATTAAACCAGAAATTTTGCATACGGTTTGAGACTTTCTGGTAGCCATTTTTATATTTATTTATTTATTACACTTATATACCGCTCCCATAGCCAGGGCTCTCTAGGCGGTTTACAGAAATTCTAAAATTGAGATAAAAACAAGTATACAAAATTTTAAACTCTAAAACACAGAACATACACACATAAAGCATTAAAAACCGTTGAAAAACTAAACATGTGGGTGATTAAGATGTGCCGCCATATGCCTGGGCAAAGAGGAAAGGCGAACCTCGTCAGGGAGATCATTCCATAGTCTGGGGGCCACCACCAAAAAGGCCCTATCCATTGTTGCCACACTCTGAGCCTCTCTCGGAGTAGGCACCCGGAGGAGGACCTTAGATGTTGAACGTAGTGACCGGGTATATTCATGTCGGGAGAGGCGTTCTGTCAGGTATTGTGGTCCCAAGCCATGCTCTAGCTTTTCAGTGCTCTATGCTTCCTGCAGGAGAGCATTTGTATAGAGCTGGCAGATTGTGCTGTGTTACACATGAAAACCAGCTTTGGACACAGTGTGGTACTTTACCAGAGGGTAAAGTTTTCGCTTTGGATAAATGAGGTAAACGGATCTATCTCTGGCAAATAAGGCAGGCAGGCAAGGGGTCTCTGACCCTGGAAATGTAGGATAGGTACTAGAATAGAGCAAAGAATCATGCTAGGAAATAATTATGAGGAACAATATTCAAAATTAGTTGCACCCCGGAGTTGAGACATGCACCAATGTGAGGGATGCCTGAGCAGAAAGAATGAACATTAACTGCCTGAATTCCAAGGCAATTATAGGGTTTAAAATAAAGAGCTTGATGGCTCAAGGATGGACCCAGGATGGGTTTAAACAAAAGGAACTATGTTGTTATTCTGGCAGCTGAATAGAACTCGCAGAGAGGTTCCACCTCTTGATTAACTTTTCATCTACATGGTGATGTAGCTTAATATTCAAAATAAAATTGGTCATCAATGATATTCGGGTAGTGCTTCACCTGGCTCAGAGGTAGGGATGCTTCAGGATTGGAGCATCCCTGCCAGGGCTTTTGATTATCCAATTCAAAGGTACACTCGTGGTTTACTTGTCTGGGTAGTGGCATACTAATCAGGCAGGTATTTGCATCTTTTCCCCAGATGTAGGGAATACCCTTCAAGGAGGAAGCAAGTATACTGCAGGGCTCAGTCCTGGGCCCAGTGCTCTTCAGCATTTTTATTAATGACTTGGATGAGGTGATGGAGGGAATGCTTAGCAAATTTGCAGATGACACAAAATTGGGTGTGATATCTAATACCCTGGAAGACAAAGTTTAAAGTGATCTTGATAGGCTGGGGCTGAGAACAACAAAACAAAATTTAATAGGGATAAATGCCAAGATCTACATCTAGGAAATAGAAACCAAATGCACAGTTACAAGATGGGGGATACTTGGCTCAGCAATACTACAAGTGAGAAGGATCTTGGAATTGTTGTAGATCACAAACTGAATATTAGCCAACAGTGTAATGTGGCTGCAAAAAAAAGCAAATGCTATTTTAGACTTAGAAGTATACCTTCCAAATCATGCAAGGTACTCGTTCCCCTCCATTCAGCACTGGATAGGCCTCATCTTTAGCACTGTGTCCAGTTCTGGGCACCACACTTCAAGGAGGATGCAGACAAGCTGGAGGGGGTTCAGAGGAAGGCAATGAGGATGCTCAGGGGTCTGGAAACAAAGTCCTATGAGGAGAGGCTGAAAGAACTGGGCATGTTTAGCCTTGAGAAGGGAAGACAGCTCTCTTCAAAAAGATGGTGATAGAACTTTTCGAGTACTTGAAAGATTGTCAAACAGGGCCAGGATCTCTTCTCGATAATCCCAGCGTGCAGGACACGGAATAATGGACTCATGTTACAGGAAGCCAGATTCCGTCTGGACATCAGGAAAAACTTCCTGATTATTAGAGCAGTGTGATAATGGAACCAAGGACCTAGGGTGGTCGTGGGCTCTCCCACATTAGAGGCATTCAATACGCAGCTGGCAGCCATCTCTCAGGGATGCTTTAATGTGGATTCCTGTATTGAACAAGGGGTTGGATTTGATGGCCTTATAGGCCCCTTCCAGCTCTACTGTTATATGATTTTATGATATTCGATGGCTCCTGTGCCTCTGCAGTGGTTTCTGAGCCTTAACAGCATATTGGCAGCTTTCAGTCTTATGCCTTCTGAAACAAAATGGATTCTTCAGCCAAGGTGTCGGGGTAATGTGAAATCCATAGTGCACAATACTTGTGTCAGAGAGGGCTGGAGTTCTTTCATAATACTTCAGGTTGAGTTTTCGCCGTCCCTCCTTTCACCTGAACTCTCTGCAGTTCATGGAGAACTCTAGAGAGGCATGATTTCTCCCTCTCTTTCTGTTAGGCTTCTACAAGAACAGTAAGATAATGCTTGTGCCTCTTGCAAAAGCTCAGCAGTATGGAAATAAATCATATTTCCTTTCTCTTCAGTCCCCTTCATGTCCCATGCAATTCAAGAGAAGAGAGAGGTTGGTTGTTGCGATCTGCCAAATTTCGTAATTACTCGGCTTCTTGGTCGAAACTCATGTGTTTTTGATGCTCACCTTTGTAGTGAACTTGGATTACTGTCCTATGAATTCTTTATTAATTTTGGAGTAGATTGCGAACTTCAGAGCAGGCACAGTCTGTGTGTAAATCACGGCTTTTCTGCACATGCACAGAGTTGGTTGGTTTAACCCTTTTCTTTCAGGAGGAAATGTGATGTCACTTTAGCTCTTTAAGTAAAAATTAGCATTTGAACTCATTCCACCAACCAATCTTGTTTGAAGAAACAGCCATGTAGGTTGTATACCCATTCGGATGGTCCGCCCCAGGAGACTGATGGAATCCAATGGATTTCTGAATGCTCTTGGGGATTTTCCAGTGGTGAGAGCTGGTGATCCAGCCGAGGCCCTAGCCTCGCTGTTGAATGGTGTGATGCGGAGGGCCATCGACTTGATCGCACCTGAGTGCCCTCTCCAGTCCTGTAGAGCCCGCTCTGCTCCTTGGTATACTAAGGAGTTGCGGTCAATGAAACAGGCTGGACCGCAAATGGCGCAAGACTTGAAGCGAAGATGACCGAGCATGCTGTAGAGCGCATAATCGTGCCTATTGCGTGGCAGTGCAGGCAGCAAAGAAGGCTTATTTTGCTGCCTCCATTGTGTCCTCGAGTAGCCGTCCAGTGGAGCTCTTCCGGGTGGTCTGGGGGCTGCTAACATCCTCCCCAGCAAATGGGGCCCTGGCTCCGTCAAGGACCCGCTGTGACCTTTTTGCATCACACTTTGAGGACAAGATCGCTTCTCTTCGCAGCGAGCTTGACGTTGTTTTTAGTGCAGCTCCAGTTGAGGTGTCCGATGCCACCATCTGCCCAATTTTGTGGGATCAGTTCCAGTTATTGCGGCCTGATGATGTGGACAAGGTGCTTGCAGCAGTGCGACCGACCACTTGCCCTCTCGATCCCTGTCCCTCCTGGCTTATAAAAGCAAGCCGAGAGGGTCTGACAGGGTGGGTCCAAGGGGTGATAAATGCTTCTCTCCAGGAAGGGTGGTCCCTGCTGTCTAAGGAGGCAGTAGTGCGACCACTTCTGAAGAAGCCCACCCTGGACCCGACGGTATTAGGCAACTACCGCCCAGTTGCTAACACTCCTTTTTTAGGGAAGGTACTTGAGAGGGTTGTGGCGGAGCAACTGCAGGCACTCTTGGAGGATACTGATTATCTAGATCCATTGCAGTCTGGGTTCCAATCTGGTTACGGGACTGAATCAGCCTTGGTCACCCTGATGGATGACCTTTATCGAGAGAGGGACAGGGGGAATGCAACCTTGTTAATCCTGCTCGATCTCTCGGCGGCTTTTGATACCATTGACCATGGTATCCTCCTGGATCGACTCTGTGGGATGGGCATCGGAGGCACTGTGTTACAGTGGTTCCGGTCCTACCTACGGGGTTGTTTTCAGAGAGTAGCATTGGGTGACCAGTCCTCGGCCTCCTGGCAATTGAGCTATGGAGTGCCGCAGGGCACCATCTTGTCCCCAATGTTATTTAACATCTATATGAAGCCGTTGGGAGCGGTCATTAGGGGATTTGGAGCTAAATGCCATCAATACGCTGATGACACGCAGCTCTATCTCCCTGTGACAACTGAATCAGGTGAGGCTGTGCAAGTCCTGGACCAGTGCCTAGACTCAGTAATGGGCTGGATGAGGGCCAATAAACTGAGGCTGAATCCTGGCAAGACGGAAGCCCTGTGGGTGAGTGGTTCCCGAGTCCGGGAGACAGGCTCATTGCCTGTTCTGGATGGGGTTGCACTGCCTCTGAAAGAACAGGTTCGTAGTTTGGGGGTACTCTTAGACCCATTTCTGTCGTTGGAGGCTCAAGTAGCTGCCACGGCTCGGAGTGCCTTTTACCATCTTTGGTTGGTTCGCCAACTACGGCCTCTCCTGGACAGGGATAGCTTGACCACGGTGGTACAGGCATTGGTAACCTCAAGATTGGATTACTACAACACGCTCTATGTGGGGCTGTCCTTGAAGCTGCTCCGGAAGCTGGAGCTAGTGCAGAATGCTGCAGCTCGGCTGTTGTCTGGAGCTGCCCCTTTCCAGCATATAACTCCTCTGCTGAGGGAACTGCACTGGCTGCCTATTTGCTACCGGGCCAGGTTTAAGGTTCTTGTACTTGTGTACAAAGCCCTAAACAACTTGGGACCAGGATACCTGAGAGAGCGCCTTCTCTCTTACCAACCTGCCTGGTCACTGAGGTCATCCGAGGGCCTGCTCCTGGTGGTTCCACCTAGATCCATCCTCCGATTGGAATCCACCAGGGGAAGAGCCTTCAGCGTGGTGGCGCCCCTCCTGTGGAATTCCCTGCCTCTGGAGGTCAGGCAGGTGCCAACCTTGTACTCCTTTCGGCGCCTCCTGAAAACATCTTTATTCCAAGAAGCCTTTCTTTAACATGCAGCCTTGGATTTCTGTGTTGTTGTTTTTTGCTTCTTTTAAAATTTTGTTTTAACTATTTTATTCTGTTTTTATTTTCATTTTACCTTGTACACTGCTCCGAAATTTTTCAATGGGGAGCGGTATATAAATATTCTAAATAAATAAATAAATAAATATAACTCCATATATGATCCATATATCTTTCCTCTATACAGATTGGCAAAGGTGAATAAAAATTATGTATAAAGGCCATGTGGAAACAACCACTCAAGAAGGGGTACATAACGTGATGACACCTGATATCATGACACATTATGTGTTTCCAGCTACAGCTCCCAAGATGCAGTTTGATATTGTGCATGTGCAAAAACCCATACGTGCAGAATGAAATCTTGAATTAAGGAAAATTCTCTTCTAAAGTTACAAAGTTAGGTTTTTTTTCTCTGTATAAAGAAGGTTTGAACGAGAATAAGAACTTGATTGTCTTAAATATGCTGTTGCTGTAATGAGTTTTTAGACAGAATAGACTAAAAAATAGGTTGATGAGGTGGATAAAATCTCATGTGTACATTGTTGTTTTTTCAGTGAATGACTTTGTCCACAGATGCATGCAAAAGCCACATCTGCAGCGGAGTTTATTCCTGACCTGCAGGTTCTATACTAAAATGCATTAAGTTCTTTAAATATCTCTGAGATTAAAAAGAGAGAGAGAGAGAGGGAAAAAACTGTTTGCATTATGACAGGACTACACAATTTAAGATCTACCAAATTGAATCCAACTCACCAGACTTATATTGTGGCCATCCAGGTGCTTGGCAACTTCCTCTGTTTTTGCAGGCCTGGGCAAGTGGCAAAATCAGGAAGTTTACGTAGTCTCTGGTGAACTGCATTCAGCTAGAGTACAAGGGGTTTAAGTTATAACATGAGGACATTTGCACTGTAGTGTATGAGCACTACAGGCTGTCAAAATTGAGAAAATAACCAATTTATTCAAGCATGTTATGGGTTTACTACATTGAGACCATTAGGTTAGGAACATAGGCAATTGCCTTGTACTGAGTCAGTCCATTAGCCCAGTATTGTCAACAGTGACTTGGAGTGGCTCTCCAGGGTTTCAGACAACAATTATGTGCATTTCCCTGAAACTGTTCCAGTGTCCTAAATTGGGGTGCTCGGACCATAGGCTTGCAAGAACCAATTCCGTTTTTACTGGAACCCACCAACCACAGTCACTTTCATGTCTAGCTCTGCTCCCCCTGGGTTGGAAGAAGGTGTTTCAGGTGATCAATCAGAATCAGACTCTGAAGTAGAGGCATCAGTGCCAGAAACAGGCCAGCCTGTACCAGTGGAAGAGAAAGCTCTCATGGGCTCTTCACTAGCTGGGAGTGAACCTTCTCTAGAGCTTATCTCGTCAAGGCAAATAATACACAGTCAGTGGGAAGCCAACAATCTTCCGAAGGGGAGAGCATAGAGAGGTTAGCTGATCCTAGAGTACGCCACAAACTAAAATGGGTGCTGCTAAAGGAAGGCAAGAGAAAGTCGGCCCAGCTGGTGTCTCTAGTCTCCCTGAAGTTAAAGCGTCTTGGGAAAGGGCTTTCTGTTCTTCTTGAAAGAGCAATTGTCTCACTTAGGCCACAGCTAGACCTAAGGTTTATCCTGGGATCATCCAGGGTTTGCCCCTGCCTGAGCACTGGATCCCCTGTGTGTCACCTAGATGAACAGGTTTGACCCCTGGACGATCCAGGGATAAACCTTAGGTCTAGCTATGGCCCAAGTTTGCATAGTTTTGCCTAGGGGAACGTTCCTAGAGATTAGATTCGCTTCAGGTGGGAAGAGATGTTTATTGCTTGAATAAAGCTTTGTAGATTACTTAGCAGGCCTCCTTATTGTCTCCCAAGAAGGCAAGAGGTTTTGAGAAACACGACAGCCACATGCAAAAGAGATACACTTTAAAGTAAAGAATTCTGAGCTCAAAAACTCATTTTGACTACAAGAACTGATGTGTGCTCGCAGTTCTTCCACAGGCAAATCCATTCCTGGTTATCTCCAGCTTCCTTCATTTTAACAGTATTGTCTTTTGGGGGGTAGGCAGGGGAGTGTCATTATCTGTTTGCCATTGCTAAACAATTGGGAGATAAATCTTTGCAGATTTACTTCAAACTACTTAGAAATGTACCAAAACCCACTTAGAAATGTACCAGTAGATCCCAATAATCCTTCTGCCCATTCCTTCCCTGTCAGTTGGGATCTAATTTAGTATTGTCTGACTTTTATATTTAGTAAACAGAACTAAAGAAAATACATGCTGTCCAAATATCTCCAATCTGAAAAAGTTTATTAAGAAACAGTTCAATACAGCACATTTGCAGAGAAATCCTATTTCCTGCAGCAGAGAGCTCTGAAGTTGGAGCCTCCAATGATTCCAAGGGGGGGGGGGAGAGAAAGCAGAAATGGTACTTCCTCCTCCCTCCCTGGTGCCAGTTTTTTTTTTTAATTGCACATTCCTTCCCATTAAAACCAGTAAGTGAGTGGACCTCTCTCTCCAATCTTGTTAGGCCAAGACCTGGCCCCTGTGACACAACCGCTCCCCAGCAACTGTAGAATTGCCGCCGTAATGTGGATTAAATATTCAGACAAATTCAAAACTTCATTTAGAGGTTTTTAAATAATTGCAATTCTTTTAAGACTCAATAGAATACGTTAACTCATGTTAGGTTATATACAACATCGTCCTTTTGCCAGTGGAACAGATGTGGTGGAAGAAATCCCCCTCTCCACTGCAGCCCCTGCATACTCCCCAGATCTGCTCTAGAAGGCTAGGGGGTTGCAGGAGTGGCAGGAAAGAGAAATTCCCGTTGAGCAGACCTCCACTCCATAACATTGGATTTATCCCACTATTTACAGTTTAAGAAGAGGACTATAAGCTATTTATGTACTATAGCATGCTTAAAGAGATGCATTTCTAATGTATTTATGTTTCCTAGAGGTAGTCAACTGAGAAATTAATTGCTATTTTGAAACTACCTAATTTGACTGGTATTATATATGTTCATTTATTACTAATTAATTTTATAGAATAATGCATTTTTAGGAAAAGAAAACTTTCCTCAGTAAAGTATAGCAATTGATTTTTTTAAAATCTGGGAATGTTTCTAAGTTAAGTGGATAGCTGGTGTGGACTGCATTCCCATTATTATGTTTTGAAATTGTGCAAATGTAAAGCTGTCTAGTAGAATTCTGACCTGTGCTACTACAGGATCCATTCTGATATGCTGCTTAACTAATGCAGTTGACTTTATGAGGCTGTATTAAAGGGGGGAAACCTACAGTAAATAGTAATACAGTTCAGTGGTATAGAATTGTGATTCTGTCACTTCATTCTATCATTTCATTCTGTGTAATATATAAATTGGGCTCTGAGGAGGAATTAATGGGAGAAATATAATCTATTCCTTTCTATGTAGATAGTGACTGACTGAGAAAGTCTTCTAATTTTATATGTGCTCAATGGCAAAAGAAGGAGTTGAGAGAGATGCTGTATATGCAAAGAATTTGTAGCAGAACATATTGCAGCCATTCACTCTGAGAGAGGTTCTGCACTAAATTGATATCTGTTTATTGAAACTTAAAGTATTAATAACATAGTGTGAAACATGTTTCTTCATTTTAAGGACTCTGTTTGGGCAGATTCATGTAACATTTTTTCAAAGTCTGTTTTCTGCACAATGTAACCTGTGTGCAAGCTGTTTGTATGAAACAGTTTCCATACAGGAGTGACAGTGCTGTCTATCAGGGTGGATTGCTGCTTCACACTGCTTCCTAGTTGGAAGGCTGGCTGTGTGGTGAAAATATTACTGTAGGCCACATCACAAATGTAACTTGGGAAATCTGTCCTTGTATATAGATGAACATATAATTTGGGCTAAAGTGGCAAAACAGAGTGACAAAAATCTTAACTGCTGGTTCCTGTTGGCAGTTCAGCAGTTTGTTTTTGCTCTGAATCCAAGTTTGTTTGCTTCAGATCATTGGTTCTTGATACAAGAGAGGTATGATAGGAGCCAGGTACCTGACTGCTTCTCTCAATAGTGCCTTGATTCTGCCAAATTACATAATGCTAGTGTAATACAGTGGACTATGTGCCCCTTATTCTCCTTGGTTTATCAGTGCTGGTGTATCGGTGAATGAATGAATTTCTTCTGTAGAGCCTCTAAAACTCAAAGGGGGGTTGCTTTTGTGTGTTTGGGAGAAGATTTGAGAAAATACAATAATGGGCACTGCAGGATGAATAATCTGTTACTTTACACTTACAGAACCATTCTTCCTTCCTTCTGAACACTCAGTGTGGTGTAGTGGCTAGAGTATTGGACTGGGAGTCCGGAGATCTGGGTTCTAGTCCCCACTCAGCCATGGAAGCTCACTGGGTGACTTTGGGCCAGTCACAGACTCTCAGCCCAACCTATCTCACAGGGTTGTTGTGGTGAGGTTAAAATGGAGAGGAGGATGAGGTTTATGTACACTGCCTTGAGTTCCTTTGAGGAAAGAAAGCAGGATATAAATGTAATAAATAAACTCCTGCTGTAGTTAAATGTACAGTAGCTTCTAAGTAGGCATAACTAAACCTATAAAGAGAGCCATTGTGGTGTAGTGGTTAGAGTCTGGGGCTCAGAAGATCTGGGTTCTAGTCCTCGCTTGGCCAGGTACTGTTAGCGGGTGGTTCATCTGTCCGGGGAGGTGATGTTTGTCCTGTCCTGGACAGGGTTGCACTCCCCCTAAAGGATCGGGTCCATAGTTTGGGGGTGCTCTTGGATCCAGAACTGTCACTTGAGGCACAGGTGAACTCAGTGGCAAAGAGCACCTTTTATCAGCTTAGGCTGATATACCAACTGCGCCCTTATCTGGACAGAGATAGCCTAGCTACAGTTATCCATGCTCTGATAACCTCTCGTTTGTATTACTGCAATGTGTTATTCGTGGCGCTGCCTTTGAAACGATCCAGAAACTTCAACTGGTACAAAACAGGGCAGCACGATTACTAACAGGGACTGGCCAATGAGACCACATCACACTAGTCCTTTTCCAGCTTCATTGGCTGCCAGTCCAGGTCCGGGCCCGATTCAAAGTGCTGGTATTAACATTTAAAGCCCTAAATGGCTTGGGGCCAGGCTATCTGAAGGAATGCCTCCTCCCATATGTACCTGCCCGGACCCTAAGGTCATCCTCTGGGGTCCTTCTCTGTGAGCCCCTGCCAAAAGAAGTGAGGCAGGTGGCTACCAGGACGAGGGCCTTCTCTTCTGTGGCACCCAGACTGTGGAATGAGCTCCCTAAGGAGGTTCGCTTGGCACCTACATTATATGCTTTTAAACGCCAGGTGAAGACCTTTTTATTCTCCCAGCATTTTAACAGTCTATAAATAAATTTTAACTTGGTGTTTTAAATTTGTAATTTTGCATTGCTGCTGTTTTTATCTGGTTGAGTTTTTATATTGTATTTTATATTATGGTTTTATACTGTTTTATACTTTGAATTTTTTTAATTTTTGTGAACCGCCCAGAGAGCTCCGGCTATTGGGCGGTATAGAAATGTAATAAATAAATAAATAAAGCTCTCTGGGTGACTTTCAACCAGTCACTGACTCTCAGCCTAAGCTACCTCACAGAGTTGTAGTGAGGATTAAATGGAGAAGGGAAGGACTATGTGAGCCACCTTGGTTACTTGCAAGAAGAAAAAGATGGGATATAAATGTAATAATAATACATACATGAAAAAATTAAACCGAGACAGGAAACTTCGGGCAGTCTGAGGGCCAATTTCCCCCGAACCCTCAATGGGCTGCAGCTGCCTGGTGTGGCAGCAATTTTTGCTGCTGAATTTTGGAAGCAAATAACTAATCTTTTTTCCTTGTGGTTTTTAGGAGGGATGGGCACTCATGAGACCCACCCCTGCTTTAAACTTTCATACCTATTCTGGTGTAAGAGATTATGCCTCTATGATGCAATCCTATGAAAGGTTACTTAAAAGTAAGTAACATTGTGTTTGATGGAGCTTACTCCCAGGCAAGCAGGAATAGGATTCCAGCCTGAATCTATCTAGAATGCTAGAAAAGAGCAGTCATAGTTGAGGAATAAGTTATTGCTTGTATAACAATATTTAAATTTGCCCAAATTAGAGATGTATTTTGCTGTATAGGTAATAGCTTATTCCTCAGTTTCAATCTGAATAAGTTACACTGGAAGTTTACAATATAAATCTATTCTAGGTGCATGATTAAGAGCAAGGTTAAATATAACTACACATTCATTAGATCAGATACGACTGAATAAGGGAATTGATTGCCTCAAAGTACTGCATATTTATTCAATGGGAAATCCTTAGAAGCAGAGTGAAAATACTGTTAAAACCTTAAACTTTGGAAATGGAAAAGGAGAATGTGTTTAAAATACTAAAATCAAACCTGTTTACTTCAGTTTGCTTTCAAATAAAGTTGTCTCCTGGTGGAAAAGTATGTTCTTTATAGCAGAGAAATTGGAAGTATGCCAAAGAATTTTAGGTTTTGAGAGGTTATTGAGGCTCTGGTTTTTTTCCAATTTAAAAACTTGAGTATCCAAATATAGGTTTGAAGAACGTCTGTGACAGAAGTGTTCTCTACCTCCTCTATTCTCAAGGGAGATAGTTCTGATGTAATTGTAAACCAGTTACTTTAGCCATAGTTTTACAGTGGCTAAAAAAGTCTTATCAAACAATGTTGTTTTACAACCTTAGCAAACCCATCTGGACCAGCTTAACTTGTAAAACGAGTGTTATGTTATATTTCAGTGAAATGCAGTTAATGAGTTCCTACATATTCTAAACAATGTAATCATCAGAAATCTTAGTGGCAGACTTCCAGTAGTAGAGGCAGTAAGCTTATATATACCAGTTGCTGAAGAACATGGGTGGGAGGGTGCTGTTGCATTCGTGTCCTGCTTGTGCGTTCCTGGTAAACAGCTGGTTGTCCACTGTGTGAACAGAATGCTGGGCTAGATGGACTGTTGGCCTGATCCAGCATGGCTCTTCTTATGTTCTTACTTTTGGAAGATACCAGTTCCTCTCTTTAACTTCAGAAAGATGTGACTTCTGATTATCCATTAGAACTAAATCTAGGCTGGGGATCTAGGCAGACCTGTACGTGCATACAGAGCACTTCCCTGTGTGCACAGTTCGGTGGGTCGGTGACTTGTTTTCTTGTGGCAGCTTCTCGTGTGTGTCTCATGGAAACTTCCTCTGGAGGATTCCTGACCCTTGGGTCCAATTTTTGGGGGCCTTGCAGAGGCAGCTGCTCTAGGGGAAAGGCTGAAGAACATCTGCGGGTATATGGTAGATTGTGTGCAATCTCTGGATCCTGTTCCTTTGGATTCTCTGTGCCTGTACAGAGTGGATTGGGTAGATGATGTCCTTGAAAGGGGAGGTGCTTTGGGGTGGGCCCCCACCTCCTTGATGCCATCTGGCCTGCTGACTTGGTCTGGGTGTGTGTGTTAATATGGTCCCCAGTCCAAATTAGCAGCCCTTCCCTACTTTACAATTACAAACACCAGTAAATACAGCTCTTTGTAGTCTCTGTGCATCACACATATGGACTCTATGAATGTACAGAGCCCCATTCAAGAAACTTATATAGCTGAGGAATATTTTGGCAGGAACCTTCTCCCACTGTCCCAATGGGCATATCCCTAGTGGGTTCTGCCTGTTTCCTCAGTTCTCTTTTGACTGCCATTGTGGTAGCTTCTTTGGGAACTTCTCTTCTTTCAGTAGGCTATTCCTGCGAACTGTTGAGGTTTTGTTCTCTTTTCTACTATAATTTTTCTGTCTATTAGGTTTTATTATTTGATTTCTTTCATTTCTGTTACCTTTGTAATGGTTTTATCATCTCAGGGCATATGTCCCTACTTTTGCAATTGTGTCTACTGTGGAAGTAAACTACCACTCACAGAGGGCCATTCCCTCTGCCTTTTTTGTTTTGGAGAAGGGAGAGACTGAAAGAACTGGGCATGTTTAGCCTTGAAAAGAGAAGACTGAGGGAAGACACGATAGCACTCTTCAAGTACTTGAAAGGTTGTCACACAGAGAAAGGCCAGGATCTCTTCTTGATCATCCCAGAGTGCAGGACACGGAATAATGGGCTCAAGTTACAGGAAGCCAGATTCCAGCTGCACATCAGGAAAAACTTCCTGTTAGAGCAGTACGACAATGGGACAAATTCCCTAGGGAGGTCATGGGCTCTCTCACACTAGGGGCCTTCAAGATGCAGCTGGACAGCCATCTGTCAGGGATGCTTTAAGGTGGATTTCTGAATTGAGCAGGGGATTGGAATTGATGGCCTTATAGGCCCCTTCCAATGCTATTCTATGTTTCTATGATGATGTACATTGCCAGGCTTTTATGAAGCAGCCTAGACATAATTTTCTGACAGACTTCATGCTGTATTGTAGAAGAAGGCACTTGAAGCTGTGGATATATGAAAGAAACCTATGGCCCAGACATTAACTGATCAATTAGAAGCTCTGTCGAAAATGCATCCTTACTTTGATGTGGACAAGTCTTCAGGTCTTCCTCGTCCCCCATTCAGACTTTGGCTATGGGCCAACCTGGGCTGTCTCTGATCCAACATGACCCATCCACATTTTGGCGGTCATTGACACTGTCCTTGGCAATAAAATTGTCAAAGAAGGGCAGAGCTTCAAAATCTCCTGAGCCTAAGGAGAAAAGGGACTCTAGAAAAAGAGGTGGAGTGAGCGATCCTATTTGGCATTGGATAGTTTGGTTTCCTGGTTCAAAGTTTGGAGAGAACCATGCTGGCTATCTTTCGATGGTTGGGAAATGGAGTGTAGAAATTGGGAAAAGGAGGCATTCCTTGGGGCGGGAAGGGAAGGAGTCTGGAGTAGCTGCGACATATCCAGTGGCCACCCTGGCCTCCTTCCCTTCTCATCCGAGGCACCGCTGCCAGATGGGCAAAATTGCCTGTCTACCAGAAATGCAGGACAGCTGGAGCATGGAGGCAAAAATCCCCTCCACTCTCCTCCCGCCCTGCATTGGATATTTGGCTGTCTCCAAGTATGGAGGCTGCTGGCAGTCCACATAGGATTGCGCTTTAAGTAGATACCAAGATAACCTGTAACATAGCTAGTCTCCCTTGTCCCACCTTCTGCTCCATTCATGTTCCCCTGCTAATGGGTGTTCAGAAAGACCAAGGCCTTTTCAAGTGTGGTTTTATACCTTTGTATGGCTTTGTAGAAAGCACACTGTTTTTATGTGTTTTGCTGTTGTTGTTACTGCAATAGGCTATGTCCCGTTTTATTAGTATCTCTGCTGATTTTATTATTTTGATGGACTATATATATCTTTTTGTGTCTTCCTACAGATATGTTTTGATGGTTGATTATGATTGTTACTTTTTGATTTAAATGTTAGCCTTTTGATTTCTTTGGAAGAGAAAGTGGCATCTAAGTTCTTAAAATAAATTCTAGAAATGGGGATGAAGGGAAATGATTGTAGTTTTTTAAAAAATATGTAGGCTTTTAAAGTATGTTCAGTTTTATTAAAAATAATAATCACATAGCAATACAAAGTTTCCATGTCTTCTAAACAGAGAGACTATTCTTAGCTTAGGTTCTTCAAGAAGTGACCTCCTTAGAACACTTGATTTTTTAAAAGAATAAATTTTCATGAACAGTAATTGCTAAATATAGTTCTCATTGACAGTCTTCACATGAATAACTTTTCTATTTAAATCTTCAGCAACGTGTGTGCCAGCTTAGTATTGGATTTCTTTTTCCATGTTTATTGCTTTTAAGTTGAGTCAGTTTCTAGCTGTGCAGGTGGTAAATTGAATCACCTTAATTCTTTGAATAAGATGGAACTTATTGCTCAAGATTAAGTGATTTTATCTGGTTCAGAGGCCTATTTATACTTTTTATAACCTGCTGTTCTTAAGTTGAGGCCTAGAGAGGAATAAAATCTAATTGAATAATTATAAAACTATGCTAGAGAGGACTGGAAAAGCTGAATACCAATATAGATTTGGTAATATTTCTTAGGTTTTTTAAAAGCTTGTTTGCAAATTTGAAGTCCGATTCACCTGTTTCACATGGGAGCCCCTTCATATAAAATGGATTAGCAGAAAGATCTCCAGATGCTTTTGACTTCAATTTTCAGCATTCCTGAGCATGGGCCATGCTGGCAGGGACTTTTGGGAGTTGAAGTCCAAAACATCTGGAGACCTACTTTCTGCCCTGCTCAGCCTGATATAGAAGCCTCTGGCTGGCTGTAGTAGCTATCAGTTCTTACACTTGCTGTAGACATTCTATGAATCATTCCATCCCTCTCCAGAAGCAGAGATTGAGTCTCATGGTCTTAAATATGATAATTCTTGTGGGAGTGTAGTCCAATGCAGTATAGAAGGTACTTGATCTGGAACACGTTGTACAAAATACCTAATGCTATTGGCCACAATTAATGTAGTGTAATTTTCATGAGCAGGAACAATTCAAAACTAGCTTTGGACTTAGGTTCTTCCCCTTTTCCATCTCCTATGCAGCCAGAAGGAGGAGTTCAGAAGCTTTTCCTTTTCCTTAACCATGGTTTATTTTGTCTGGAACAACCAGCTGTGACTAATGCCAACTATCGTTTTAAACAAGCAAACTTCAACCTATGGTATCTAAAACTGGTTCGTTTAAACTAAAAATAGTTAATGTTAACTGTAGTTCTCAGTTTGGATTATTTGGGAAGTGGTAGTTAACTAAAAGTGGAAGTAAAAGCTTCCAATCTCCTTTTAGTGATGCAGGAGGAGTGGGGGCAGAGAGAGGAACAAGTGAGTCTGAAACTTGATGTAGCGCATTCTTGGCTGTACATGTCATGCTAAACCTTGGCTTAGGAAGCAATCCTATGTGCCCTAGACAGTGTCTGCGGGGACATAGGACATTTTGGTTTTTGGGATCCAAGGTTGGAACCAGGGCTGCTAATGCACTCTACATAGAACCATTATGGTGCCATTTTTGCACAAATGTTTGTGCCACACCAGCTAAAGACAGGGATAGAACTCACCAGTTATATGTAAACAACCTCAGTCTTACCACAGTTTAACTTAGGTAGATGTTAATTTTTGATGTACAGTACTGTGCAAAAGTCTTAGGCCACTCCAAAAAATGCAAATTAAAGCCATTTATATGAGCAGTAAGTGTTTATTTGTTCGGAAACACCCCCCCCCCCCACTATATGACATTGAAATAAATACAAAGAAACATTAATACAATGAAAAGTAACAAAAACTTCTTGTGTTTTTTAAAAAAGTCAGTATTTGGCCTCCCTTAGAATGCAAAACTGAAGCAATTCACTTTGGTAGACTATTGTGTATTTTTTTCAAGTAGTCCTGTGGTAAATTCTTCCATGCTTCTTGTGGGATTTGCCATTACTCTTCTTTTGACTTTGGTTACTTTTTGTTCTATTCTCTGTCCAAGTGATCCCATACAGCTTCAAATATGTTGAGGTCAGGGCTCTGAGGTGCCAATCTAATATTGTGAGTGTTCCATCTCCAGGCATCCACTTAAGTAGGTCTTAATCATGTTTGCGGAGTATTTGGGATTGTTATTGTGCTGAAAGATAAAGTCCCGTCCCCACATCAGTCATTTTCCTGAAGGTACAGCATGATGAATCAAGATCTGTTTATATTTCTCAGCATTCATAATTCCATCGATTTTGACCAGGGCCAGATCTACAACTTTTGTGTCAAATCATTATGATCCCATCATGGTAACACTATATCCCTCTTGCACATTTATACCTCGTAGGACACACAATGAGATTTGTTTCAGTATTTTGGATAATGTGGAATAAAAAGCAGGAAATAACACTATGAAAGTGGTATATGGAATGTGTAATGTGTTCCAACAGTTATCAGTGCACTTCAGTACCACTATAAAGCAGTAGTGTAGTTTTCCTTCAGATCCAATACACTGTCAGACCATGAGAGATCTGCCAACGTGTTTCACAGAGAGTTGCAGACAGGCATCAGTATACTTCTTGCCAGCTCTTCTTCTGACTTATTGGCATCTTTGTGAACAAAAGGCTTCAAATTTGGACTCATCGCTCCATAAGACTTGCTGCCACAGGTTGTCGCTCCATGTGTTATGGTCTTTCTGTACTGCAATCTTTTCTGCTTGTTGCTTTTCCATAAGAATGGTTTCTTAGCTGCAACACACCTACAAGATCATTTCTGGTAAGGCTTCTTCTCATGGTTAAATTGTGTATTTTGGTGCCACGGACTCTGCCAGATATTGAGCAAGCACTTCACCGGATTTCTTTCTGTCTCTCAGGGTAGTAAGTACTTAAATACTGTTCATCAGATGCAGATAGCTTTTGGGGACTTCCACTGTGTTTTCTGTCTTCAACTTGCCCAGTTTCTTCAACTTTCTTTATGACAGCTTGAACACTACATCTTGAAAATCTGCTTAAGTGGGCTACTGCTTGATGAGAATTGCCTTGTTGATGCAAAACTATGGTTTTATGCCTGTCAAACTGTGTAAGCTGACCCATTTCCAAACTTCTCCCTGAGGCACTCCAGCCATTCCATGTACCGTATTTGTTAAATTCCACCACCAGCCCACCTGGATCAACTAATCAATACGTCATTAAGTTGAGTGAGGGGGCCTGTCTTCATGGTGCCACTTCGCTGCTCCTCCCCCCTGAAAGCCTGCAGAACTGCTGCTGCGGGGTGGAGGTGGAGCAAGCCCGCCTCCACCCTCTTCCCAGCTTCCAGTGACCAATCACCAGTTGCCATCCGTCCAGGAAAGCCCCCCCCCCCGATTTACCCCAGAAGGGAGTCACATGACAGAAGGGCCATGGTGACCTCGCCTCTTCAGGAAAAGTCGGAGTAAGTTCCCGACTTGTCCAACATACAGTTTTGGGGAAAAGCCCCACGATGGCTTCAAATCAATGGCTGCGTCATATAATCATTTATTTATATTTATTCTAATATTATATAGCGTTTTTCCGAGCAAATAAACACTTAATGTTCAGATAAATAACTTTAAACATACTTTTTTTGGGGTGGCCTAAGACTTTTGCACAGTACTGTAGAGTTCTTGCAGATCTTCAAAACATTTGAAAGTTTTCCTTCTGTATTTTTACTTCTATAGTCCTGAAGAGGAACGGCAGGCACATAAAGTACTTTCTGTGTGTCATTACAACAGTGTCTTCTTTATTTTACTTAATTGTATTTTTGCAGTTTTAAGTTGTTGCTGTTAACCACTCACTGAAAGGATTTTTTTTTACATTTTAAACTGTTAAATGCCCAAAGAATGTTAACTATTGGGCAATATACAAATGCTGTAAAATATTTTTTAAAGCATAGTTTAACTAGGTTACTGACAACATTGTATACTTAAATATCAAGAGCACATGGCATTGTTGCTTTTTATGACAATTTTATTAGAATGTTTTTCCGTATCTTTCAAATAGATGAAAATTGACTAAAACTTGTAACCCTAAGACGTGTTCACACATAACAGAAGCAAATTGTGAGTGTCTTAAGCCAAAATTTGCCACCGTGTGTGCTGAGCATGTTCCATGGCTATTTTGCATGCTCAACCTCTGACTGGGGTGATTAGCGGTTGCTATGTGATGTCTGAACCCAGTAGGTTAATTGTGGATTAAACATCTCACAGTTAACCTAAGTGCTAATTGTAGGTTAACTGTGGGTTGTTTAACACACAATTAACCTATAGTGCTTGGATTGTGACATCATGGAGCAACCTCTGATTGGGCAAACTGGAGGTTGCATATTCAAAATGGTGGAAGTACAAGCTGGGCACATGCCATGGAAAATCATATGAGCATGAGGCAGGCTAGCTTGGGCAGGATAGGGCATTCTATAAACAGAGTGCCACAACTGAGAGGCACTCTCTCTTGTAGGTACCTGACTAAGGCCACAGCTAGACCTAAGGTTTATCCTGGGATCATCCAGGGTTCGACCCTGCCTGAGCACTGGATCCCCTGTGTGTCACCTAGATGAACAGGTTTGACCCCTGGACGATCCAGGGATAAACCTTAGGTCTAGCTATGGCCTAACTTGACTAATTTGACAGGACTTGATCAGAGTTTGAATATTAACCTGCATTTTTATTTATTTATTTTATTAAAACGTTTGTATCCTGCCCTATATCATTGGGATCTCAGGGCAGCATGCAGATAAAATCAATTCAAGCACGATAAAACAATAAATAATGTACACAGCTAAAAACAAATGATTAAAAAAGCCATTAACTTGGCGCTGAAATGAGGCCAATGTCAGTGCCAGTCGGGCCTCTAAGGGGAGGGCATTCCACAAATGGGGTGACACAACAAAGAAAGCCCTCTCCCATGTCCCACCATAATGTATGTCTCACTTTCATAGGATGCAGAGGAGGGTTCCTGAAACAGATCTCAAATCTCAGGCAGGCATATATAGGGAGAAGCACTCCCTGAAGTATTGAGGTCCCAAGCCGTTTGGGGCTTTAAATGTCATCGCCAACACCTTAAATTCCAACCAGAAACCTTTAAGACTGGTGCAGTACGGTCTTTACATGATGTTCCAGACAGCAGTCTAGCTGCTGCATTTTGCAACTTCCGAGTCATCTTCAAGGGCAGCCCCATGTAGAGTGCATTGCAATAGTCTTAATTGAGAAGTTACCAGTGCATGTACTACTGTGGCTAGGTTGACCCTGTACAGAAAAGGCTGTAGCTGGCAGATCAGCCGAAGCTGACCCCAAGTACTCTGGGCCACGGAGTCAACCTGGGCCTCTAGTAACAAGGATAGATCTAGGAGTACTCCCAAGCTACACACCTGCTCCTTCAGAGTGAGTGCAACGTCATCCAGGACAGGTTGCTTACCCAATTCCTGGACTCGAGAACCACAAATCCAGAGAGCTTCTGTCTTATCAGGATTCCGCTTCAGTTTATTGGCCCTCATCCAGCCCATTTCAGCCTCCAGGTACTGGTCCAGCACCTTCACCATCTTAGCTGACTCCGACAAGGAGAAGTAGAGCTGAGTATCATCAGCATACTGATGACACCCAAACCCCAAACCCCAATGACCTCACCCAATGGCTTCATGTAGATGTTAAACAGCATGGGGGATAGTAAACCAGTAGAAAATTTGCAGCCATTACATGCAAACCAGGTCTGCATGTAATATAGGTTGCAAGTCTGGGACAAGTTATGTGTGAACAATAGCAAAAATTGCAACAAAATGCCTCCTTCCTTCACATTGTGTTGCTTACTTGGCTTCTTACATCCTTATTGCTGCACAACCCCAATTGCACATGAGAGAGCACAGTGTATCCTGCCAGATTGCACCTCTTGATATCCTAGTTCCCTTCCCAATTCTTCAGGGCTTTGTGGATTATTCTAGTATTTCATAGGGATGGAAGAAACAATCAGTTTCAGTTTTTCTCACTTTCAAACTTTGGAAATCTCAAATGCTTCCCATCCAGTGTATAAAGACACTTGTGAATTCTGGTAAATTCTTCTAAAAAAAACAACTGAAACAAAATTCTCACCCATCTACATTGGCAAAATTTGAATAGTACAGCTGTTCCAATCATGGAGGTTACTGTGTTGTCCCTGCCTGCTGTATAGCTGTTTAAGATGAGGAGCCTGTCAGTATCAAAGAAGTGACGACTCTAATTTAGCACTAACATGGTTAAAAACACAGGGATTCAAAGTTACACTTAAAAGCTAAGCCCTCAAAGCTCTGAGCCTGAATGGATGAATCTGTCAGTTGGTTTCTCTCACATTCAGTTTGTTTAAATTTCAAGTGTTTTGTCCTGAATATCAAGTATATTCTTACCAAAAAACCCAAATGAAATTCTCGTCTGTCTCTTGTATTGCAGTTCTGCCATGCTCTGTTGGTCCCAGGCTATGTTTGGAAGCCTCTAATGGAAGGCTGTTATATCAGTAGTATATGCACTATAGGCATCTCAAATTGGCAAGATCTCACATGTGGTTTACAGGCCACAGTTATAGTTGCCCGAAAATAGACTATATTCTGGAAATTCATGAGGCAAAATTCTCCAAGGTTATTGAGCTTATTTATGAGGACTTGTTATGCACACATGTAATATACTTCACAGTGAAAAAATCAAAGAGGAGCACAAATATTAGGAAGCCAAAGTGGGTATGAAATAATAAAGTGAGTTGTTTTCATTTCAGCATTAGTTGAACAGGATGCATTTTAAGATCTATCAAAGTATGCATACACACCAGGTATTAAAATTCATGTTGTCTAGGTAACATGGTTTTGTGTGCTATCTTTTGTACAGTATTTTTCAGAACTTTAGTTTTAGGAACTGAAATATTCAAATCCCCTTTTTTAGTCATTTATAGCTACTAGCTTTTATACTTTGCATCTTTCTGAAGAATGGTGGGGACAATCAGAAAAAAAATACTTTGTTAAAACTCTTTAATACCTTTTGAGGCAGGCTTATAATAGTCACTTAGCTGACATTTCAGACATGCTAAGTTTTTGTGGTCTGTTTTGACAGTTGAAGCGCTAGAGAGAAGGGCAAAACCAAACCTTAATGAACAAGAACATTAAAAACAATTCCAGTGCATTTTCTGCCATTGTTCTGCTCTGTTGCATAATCAGACTGATATTTGATACCTTTGATATGCTTGAGTACTGTTTATCTCAACATACATGTGAACTATCCCCACCCTGCATACTTCCTTAAGTTGGTATTGCCATTGCTGCTTCCTTGATTGAGAAAATATGTTCCTTTTGCAACCTATAGTAGAGTTACATATTTATTTATTTATATTTTGCCATCATCAGCCTTTAGGTCAGAATCTGTTTATGTGCATGAAAAGTCTTGAGAGAGTGTAATGCAAAGAGACTCTTGTGGGTGTTTTCAGTAAGCCCATGTCAAGGTAGTGCTGAGCTGGTTAAGTTTTGCTCTTGTGTTGTAAACCACAGTGTGCTTACTAATATGCACTGCTCAAAATGGGTCATGTGTTGGGCTGCTCCAGGGCTGATTTCAGCCACGTTGAAATAACCTTACTTTAAAAATAACCTGCTTCCACTCCAGGGTTCTTCTGTTCTTTTAGCATCCAAATTTTTGCATATTTGCCCTTGCTGGAGGTTTCAGTTTGAACCTAGTATTTATTATGTTAGTGTAGAATGAGCTACCCTATATAATCTGACTACTTGGTTTAATTATTGGAAAATTAACTATGATATTTTAGTGAAACTGAATGTAACAAGCTGCTTCAGTGTAGATATATGGGAATCTTTGCAACCATAATTTAGGGTATCCATGTGATTTTATTTTCTCAGTTTAACTTTCTTGTAAATATGTACTATATATTCAAATCCTCGCTTTTAGCAATGTTTTGTGGATGTTGACGTTCCAGTGAAGTGTTCCGTGTTTTGTCAATGTTCTTAGAATTCCTACATAATCTGTCAAATGAGACAGTTGTCGCTATCTAAGGTAATAGTTGATCCCTATCTTCTACCCACTTGTACGATGGATTAACTTTCCTGGGCCAGATTCAGAATGGGATCTTCTTTAACAATAACATTTAAAAAGTAGTTCATAAGGCTGAGCTGAGGGAGATAAGGAGAACAGGACCATTCTACCCACCCTGCTGGAGACCACCTTCATGAAAAAGCCTTCTCCCTCAGCTGTCACCACCAACAGCCATTCTAGCAAGCTGTATGGAGGGATATGAGAGGGAGAGAAAGGCCATTCCACCAGTCCTGCTTGAAGAATTAATTTCCTCCCTCCCCATTTCTTTTTCCTTGTGGGTTGTGTCTTTTTATATTGTAAGTTTGAGGGTCGGGACTATCCAGTTTAAATGATTATATGTAAGCTGCTCTAGGAGCCATTTTGGCTGAGGAATGG
This sequence comes from Elgaria multicarinata webbii, assembly GCF_023053635.1. Taxonomy (NCBI): domain Eukaryota; kingdom Metazoa; phylum Chordata; class Lepidosauria; order Squamata; family Anguidae; genus Elgaria; species Elgaria multicarinata. The sequence goes on from NC_086174.1 coordinate 31,426,118, forward strand.
CATGAAAATACTATAAATAAAGTGAATTTCATCCATGGGCCAGTGAGACCTGGAAGCTTCCAACACCATTTTGAGAGCGATCCCCAATCTACCCTTCCTCATTTCCCAAAGCTTAACTTGTTGGCAGTGACAACAACGGGGATTACTACTGCAGCCTTCATTAGTGATGAGGTTGTGTGTGAGACTTCCCAGTGGTCTTGGTACCCACATTGCTCCTCTTAATAAAGACTGCTGCAGTAGCCCTTTTTGCTGCTGAGTAAGTTTCAGTGGTTAAGAGTGTATATGTGGGGTTAACAATATTCACCTTCTGAGTCACTGAGTGGCTATTTTGATGAATGCTAACAGTCTCATTTTACATTCCAAGCCAGAGAAGAATTTCTGGAGAAAATTCAGCTTACTGTGTAATAAGTCTGAATAGGAAAAATGCATTATTCAAAAAGATTATTTTGAATTTCATTTCTCTTACTACTTGCAATCTGCTGCTTATCCAATCTTTTAGCAATAACTCCCAGCAAGCATCAGGGGTTGATTACAAATTAAGATTTAGTCTACAGGTAGAATAATGTAGTTAAATTTCTATAAGATAGTCTGGTTGTAGAATTCAGGTTCGTTCAGTGCCTACAGATGTATTAGACTACAATGGCCAGCATTTCTGTCCATTGGTCAACTTGCCTCACGCTGTTAGGAGCTGAAGTCCAAAATATCTGCTACAGCACTGACATGTCTCTCCTGTAAGTGAACAGTATGTCATCTGCAGATCACCTATGGCTATAAATGTGTCTACTAAGCATTCAGTTTCTGGAGTTCGCATTTGTGCAGAACGTGTTATGTACGCCACTGAAGTGAAGTTTCCTCTACCATTGAATTGGTCATCAGTAGAAGGGAGTGGAGAAACACTCTCAGCTGGAGCCACCAAGATTGAGCTCCAGATAGTTGCCCAGTGGACTGTAACAGATCTGCTTTGACCTTGCTTTGCCTGCTCTTGCAATCCCTCCCTCTCATAGCCATAAAAGTAACCATTCCCTGAAAGGGACTGAGACTGGTATGCTTAGTATCAAAGGTATATATCCTTAGTACGTTGAGGGAAGAAAATTATAACTTTCTATCCTTCATGAAGAAGGAGAAGGGTTAGTCTCTGAATTCCTGGTCTCTCCTCTCCATCAGCAAGTACTTCATTGCTTCCTGTCTCAGCTACATTTTTCTGGATATCCGTACTGAGGATATTTTGCATAAGATATAGAAGTATGATGATAGTTGTGTCCTGAGACTTTTATATATTTTCTTGTTTAGTGTTAATAAGAGAAACTTAGTTGTTCAAGCTCCATTGTCTAGGAAATTATTTTAATAGGTTCACAAATGTATCTTGCTTTCATTGTCTTTGTATGTGTTGCTGGATTGGGTATCATGAGATATTTAGGGCAAAATACATGAACTGGCTTGAATTCCAGAGCAATTGACTTCAAAATTAAGAGAATGGAGGTTTACCTTAGAGGCTGAAGAAACTTGCATTGTGGCTTGAATATAGAGGGCTGATAAATGGGGTTCTCTTATGGAATTATATTTTTCTCAGAAACAATGTAGCAATGATGCTAGATTGCAGCTAACTACAGCTAAAAATGTGGGAGCCAGATTTGGCCATGTCCTCTCCATCCTTGAATCCTTTTTCCTTCTGTCCTCCTGTAAAATTCTCATTTGACTGGCAAAATTATACTATTTTAATACCTCAAAAGAGTTCCTGTTTAAGGGATTTAAAAACAGAAACATTTCCTGTGTGGCTTGATATACAACTGTGGAAGATTGTTAAAATACAGACAGTGTTATACAACTGAGGAAGATTGAAAACGGAATGTATAATCTGGAATTACCATCTTGATTTGTTAGTGCTTGATTTGTTAGTGCAATTGGAACTTTGATTCTGTACTTCTGATATTGTAATTGTTGATTTGTCACTATGACTGTTTGTGAAAGCACACATTTGTTAAGTATACATCATTAAATCTATAAAAACATTTCATAAGATAATTTGCATTTTTAGAATTTTAGGGATTTTACCTATACCTACCTTGTTAAGAACAAAGCCACTATATGAAACTCAAATTTGTTTTTGTGTTGTCCTCTACGTTCTTTTTCTTGAGGGGAAAATCCAAATTTGCGTATCCTCTACTGATAGAAAACATTGGAAATATTAATTTAGACAGGGCTCCAGGCAGCCCTTGCTGATCTTACTACATGTCATAAGTTTTCATATATGCCTACTTAGGCTTTAAGTATTTATATAGAAAAGAATCTTGATGAAATCTAAGCCCCCCTCTCTCTTACACACACACACACACACACACACACACACACACCATAAATGGATTACCCCCTCTTTCTGTATTTAAGATACAAACTAGAAAGGGAAGTATGAGAAAGTTTGAAAAGAGTAGAATACCAATTTGTCATTTATCTGTTGTTTAAAAGCTAGAGGTCTTTGTATGTTCGTTTATATTAAGCAATCGGTAGATTATTTGGATACAACTATGTAGTCTGACCAGGAATCAGAGGTTTGTACAGGTACAGGAACCTTTCAGGCCCCCACCCTGCTAGCATACCAGTATGCCATTCAGTGTGATGATTGGATTTAAATGGAGTCTACTGACTTTTGAAGATCCATTTTCTCTTGTTAAATAGCTACCAAAGAGTGAGAGTTGTAGTCCAACCACATCAGGAGCTCATTCATAGGCATGCGCAAGGGGTGTGCTGGATATGCCCAGGCACACCCTAATGTGTTGAGCAATAAGCGCCAAAATGAGGCCATTGAGTAGGGACCCAGTGGGGTGGATCCAAATGCAGCAGGAACAGTCCTTTGGCTGCCCTCTGAAGAACTGCTGCCTCTGAGAGCAGCATTCCTCCCAGCAGTATGAGCGCAAAGGGATCGTTCTGCTGGGAACCTCTCTGCTGGGAGCCATGTCTCCTCAGCCACTAGGCCTCTGCTGGAGCAGCTGCACTGACCAACGTCATGCCAAAAGAGGTGCGAGTAAATGATACCAGGTCATGCTGCGCTGAAATGTCACCCACGCAGCAGGAATGGCCCTCAGCTGCTCCGCTGCCACCATCCCCGACAGTGTGCTGTTGCTCCCAGCAGCAGGAGCAAAAAGGAATCACTCTGCTGGGAGCATCTCTGCCAAGAGCCAAGCTTCAAAGAGGCCAGGAGGAGGAGCCCCGAAGGCTAATATCGCCTTGTAAGCCCCTCCTTCAGCCAGTGTCATCACAAAGCCCCACCAATGCTGGGGCTTGAGGAGCATCTCCTCATTTCCACACCCACCCACCTGCAACGGTCCTCTCATGGTCAGGCAAGCGAAACACAGAGTAGGGCATCAGTGTCTACGGTGTTTAATAAATAATTAATAAAAATTGCCCTTTATGCACATCTAAATGTCCTTTATGCATACTCTAATGAAATGTGCTGCACACGCCTATGAGGTCATTAGATTAGGAAAGGCTTTTTTAGCCAGTAGGATGCTTATTCTGTATTTTTCCTCAAAGGACCCTTGTTCTCCAAATGCATGGGGAGCTTACACTGGCTTTCTTTTGCACAAATTTAAGAGCTCTTGCTGGTGCCTGGGAGTACTGTTTTCCTCAGGATCATGCATGACAAGATGACCAGACTTAAATTACAATTCTTCCAACTGGAAAAATCTCAGCATGTTAATATGTAGCAGTTCAGTTAAAGTTGTTGAACAAGTATATTCTGCAGTGCTGATTAGAGAAAGGTGGTAGGGGGACTCTATACTTAAGATGACTTTAATTGTATGTTTGTGAATGGAACAAGGGATTTGATTTTCCCACTTGAATTATAATTGATTTCTGTTACTGTCACCATGGAAAGTACTTTGATGTTTATAAATTTATAAGGTAAATAGACATTTTAATTCTATTTTTGCAACCATTTTTCTTTCGCAGATGCCACCTCAAATGAACAGCAAGACCTCTTTTGTCAGAAGTTACAGCAATGTTGTGTACTGTTTGATTTCATGGACTCTGTGTCTGACTTGAGGAGCAAAGAAATTAAAAGAGCAACACTGAATGAACTGGTGGAATATGTTTCGACAAATCGTGGAGTGATTATTGAATCAGCATATTCTGACATAGTGAAAATGGTAAGTAAAGCATCTGCAGTGTTACTCTTCCTTTGAAGACTTTTAAAAGGAAATCCAATACTACTCACTAAGCATAGACCTAGTTTGCATATAACAACAATCCATTCGTTAAACAACCAATAGGTTATTGTGTATGAGCGGAAGAGAGGGACGCATTGCCTGCAGTGTGCCCGCCTCCTCTACTTTTACCCCGCAAGCCATGACTGGCTCCTTCATAGGTTGTGGAGCGTGATGTGTGAACCCAGACTACTGGGCTGTTTAGGAGCTAAACAACCTATAAGTGAACCCAACAACAAAACATGACTTAGCTGCTGATCTGTTTAACCCCGAAATATTATTGCTTGGTCACCACAGACTTCTTTAAAATTAAGCATGTTGATTGGGAAATAGGAAGGGGTGCATGTTTCTAACCTCTTTCATATCAGAATAAAGGGACAGCATTAAAGCTCAACTGCAGACCCCAACTGTAACTGTAGGAAATACTGGATAAAAGGACTGGGCTGACACTTCGTTCATGCCACCCCCATCCCATGGGAAGGCACTCAATGTGCCACTAATAACCCTGGGTTATAGTCAATAGAGAAAGCACACTAGTACTGTCAATGGGGAGAGGAAGCTGCTGCGATACTATAATGGATCTCACCAGTGTTCCTGCATTATTGTGAATGGAGAAAGCAGGCTAGTACTGTCAGTGGGGAGAGGAAGCTGCTGCACTACTACGAATGGGAGAAACAATGTTACTCTTCAGGTGGGAGGACTGCTGCTGTAAAATGGTTGGGGGATAAGTCAAATTACGCACTATTCCTTAATAAGCTATGAACAGTAGCTTATAAGCCAGTTCATGTGGTGGGGCATCGTGGACTATTTAAAAAATAAGCTATTGTGTGTAGTTTATTAATCCATCATGAATTAAAGTGATGTCCGAACATGGCCACTGAGTGCAAGAAACACTGCTCTCCCCTTCCCCAATTCAGTGTAAATTCAGTTCTCAGGTTCTGGCTCAGTGCAAAATAGGCAGCACAAAGCAACATAGGCAGGCATAAATCAATCTTGCTTGATGTTTGGATGTCTATTTGTTACCTGTTTGTCATAAGCAGGGAACAATGAACAAACTGGCATGGGGAAAAAGTGAAGGGAGAGAAGGAAACAGAAATGAAATAATAGAGACAAGGAGAAGGGAAAGAAGGAAAGGGAAAGTTGGGATGAAAGAGAAAAAGCCAGGCTACTAATGATTACTAGGGTGGCAGCTTCCTGCCTGATTGTTTCATAGCCTCATCAAGAAAGATAAATCTAGGGGTCTATTTGCATGGAAATTAACATCTTTTGATATTAATGCTTATGGATTACACTAATACTTTATGGGAATTTTCAGGTTTGGCTTTTGTCTTCACTCTGGCCTGGGCATGCATAAAACTCATACTTGAATATAGTCCTGGAAAAAAGACCTCTAAGTATAATAGCTGATGACAGGTACAAGATGGGGAAACTGGACAAATTACACAGTTGCTCATTATGCATGGGGAAAGGTCTGACCAGTGATAGGTGATGCTGGCCAACATACCAACATATAACAACATATTTCATATGTCTGCTAAACAGTACTCCAGTTTTCAGAAGCTTTCAGAGTAATGACTTGCCAATCTAAAATTTACAGTTCGGAAGAAAAAGACTTCTTATTCTGCAGTAATGCTTTTCTTCCATTTAAAAAATGCTTTGGTGGCACTTAAATATATATAACAATTGCTTATTGCTATCATCCGATTTCTTTATTTCTAGGTTAAAGTAACTTACATAAGTATCTAAAAAAGCAAAGGTCTTGTGTCACCATAAAGACTAAAAGCTTATGCTATAATCAACATATTAATCTTTAAGGTGCCATAAGACTGTTTTTACTGCTAACAAGGCTACCTCTCTGGAACTTGTCAGGTATCACTATTATTTGTCAGGAGTGATTCCAGCTCCCTTGTGTGCGCTTTCACATTATACACAAGATTAAAGATTTATAATGCAGTGAAATATTATAGAATTAGTGAGACACTGAAGGCCTGCAAAATGTACCTGTTAAATTTTTAAATTTCAACAGCCCCTTCACAGATTTCAAAAAAGCAGGAACTAAACTCTTAGTTCTTTAGCGGGTTCAATACTGGCTAAATCTGTGTGATCTAAGCTGCACCATCTCTTATACAGTTATTGGGATCATTCAGAAAGATAAATAAAAGGGAAGGCCATGCAGGGAATCAAGCCATTATGTTTTTTTGGTTCAGTAGACTGAAATTCAGGATTCAATAACTGATCAGGCACTCTGGAATCAACTGACCCAGTTTCAGTACACTTGAGAAAATTTAAGTATCAGTTATGGTCAAACTTGTATGCAGTCCTCAACTTTGGCTGTCCTAAAGGTTAAAAAACCCACACCATGTGGCCTGCTCCGTTCATGCTTAAAGGAAACTTTGCACCAATAGCTTTGCAGACTGTGACTGCAGAGTATTATTGTGATGTTGAAAAACTCTTAACATTTTGCCTTGAAGCCATTAGGGGAAGAAGGTAAGAGGGACAAGAAAATGTTAGTGGAAAGGAATTATTTGTTACTTTCCCTTAAACTTGTTTTGTTTATTCAAGCCATTGATACCCATTATAGAGTTGGGTATACTACAGTTACAAAATTAAAAATAATAATTAAAAGAATATAAGTAAATAAAAGGAACAGGAACTATTAAAAACAAAAAACAAAAGGTAGTTGTAAAGTAAGGTGCCACCTACACAGCATTCTTGGCTTTGTGAAATATTTAATAAGTTAGTTGACTGGTGTGTCCTTTTGGGACAATGATAACTTCACTAAAATGGCTGCAGGCTATAAGCTGCCCATATAATAGGTTGGGTTATAAATATAATTAAAGCTGAGCTCAGTTTTGCACTAATGGTACAGTTTGACATATAGACAAAAGGTTGAAAACTATGGTCAGTCTGTAACAATGGCAGACAACCAAAGATGAAAAATTAACTGTTTATTTTGACTAATATCACTTAGGCCACAGCTAGACCTAAGGTTTATCCTGGGATCATCCAGGGTTCGCCCCTGCCTGAGCACTGGATCCGCTGTGTGTCACCTAGGTGAACAGGTTTGACCCCTGGATGATCCAGGGATAAACCTTAGGTCTAGCTATGGCCTTAATTTGTAGCAACTTGCTGTTCTGTGTGATGTGGTGTGGGCTAATTAATCATCGTGTTTAGAAATAGAAAACAAATTATAGTCCTTCCTAGGTTGTAGGAAAATAATCTGTAATTCACCTACATATTTAAACAACTGTCTTAAACAGCTAAACAATGTGAGGCTGAAACTGGTTATTGTTAGTAGTAGTAGCAAGAAAGCTTTCTGATGCTTAAAAACTTTGTTGTGTTACCCTTAGTCCAAAATATGCTACAGCAGCTTCCAAAAAGACAAAATAGACTTCAGGACTTTCTTATAAATCTGAAATGCATAAAACAGGCACATTGTGCACACATAACAATAGTAAATATATACCAATATATACCATCAAAACAATCTTATCATGATTCTTTTAGTTCCTCAACAATAAACTCATCAACTTTCCTTTAGGTCATTTGTCCAATTCACTTTGCAAGTGTGCAACCTTATGATGCGTGTGAATAACACTGGATCTCTACCTTGTATTTAACATAAACAGCTGCTAGACTGTTTCTAAATTTGAAGCCTCCATGAAATTTAAAAGCTAACCTAACCGATCAAGATATTGGGCTGGTTACCAACCTCAGCCATCTTGTCTATAAGTGTCTTGGTATAGAAACTGGAAGGTTACCTCCTTCTGTCACTTCAGTGGAACAAGAAAATATGAGGCTGGCAGCATGAGAATTCTTGTTTGTTAAATTTAGCAGATAAGGAAAGTGCAAGCAAGCATGTACAAACACCATGCCTAAATCAAGAGAGTAATCTGATAGTCTGGATCGCTGCCTATTGTTGAACAAAACTTGTTTTGTAGAGTGCTGGATACCAACCACTAATCTATGACAACATAACCTGCCACTTCCCTTGATCAGTATTCATTTTTCTTTCTTTCCTGTAGGCTCAGAATAAAAGCTTCTTAAATAGTATTTCTAACTAAGTTTTGAAAATATGCAGACAATGTCTACTGAGGTTTTCAAAACCAGGAGAAACTGAAGTGTGATTTACAGTACTCAGTGTTGGGGATCACAGACACGAAACTGGAAAAATCCCATCTGTAATATCTGCTATTCCCTGCCCTTTTCTTCAATGTCTCCTTTATTAGCTTTTTACCATTCCAAATTTCTTGACATGTAGTTATTTTGAATGTCAACTTTTAGTTTCATTGGGGTATAATCTACAGCATGGATAGGCAACCTGGTGCCCTATAAATTTTTTGGTCTGTATCTCCCATCAGCCTTAAACAGTATGACCAATGGTCAGGGGTTATGGGAATTGTAGTCCAAACATCTGGAAGGCACCAGGTTGCCTGCCCCTTATCTACAGTGTATTAGCTCTATGTATTGGCATGTTTGTACTTTCTTTGGCTATAAGATACTTGTTCTTGTTAGTTTAATGCTAACCAGAATATTATACGGTGGAATTGTGAGCAGATGGTCCCATACCTTGTACCTTTATTTCAAAGGAAAGTTAAACCCAGACACTATGGGTTAATCTTGGGTTAAACCTGTAATTAACCCATAAGGGGCTGCTTGTACATAACAGCAACAAACTGTGGGTTAATAAATTAGTAATTAGGTTAACTGTGGATTGTTTAACCCACAATTAACTTATAGTATTTGTGTTCAGAAGTCACGTGGCAACCCCCAATTGGGAGTTGAGTATTCAAAATGGTTGAGGAAAGTGCCTGGCATGTACCATGGCAAATCCTGGTTAATAAACCCACGACTTGTCACTATTATGTGAGAACTGGATCACTCTGGGTTGGATTTGGACATCTGATTGTAGGTTGAATATTTAAGGAGACAGTGGCTCTCACAGCATGCAGCCTAGAAAAATTCATAATTAACACATGATTTCTTGCTGTTACATGCAAACTGAGTCACTGATACCTTTTTGCCACCAGGCAAACAGATTTTCTCTGGAATGTTAGGTGTTTAATTTTTATTTTAGTTTTTAACCTGTTTTATTGTGTGAGCTGTCCTGAGAACTATTTGTTTTTTCTTTTTTCTTTTTTCTTTTTAATACAATAGAAATGCTAAATTTAATTCCACCCTTTTAGTTTCCCCTTCCCTTCTTTGTATCACCCTATATTTAAACCTGAAAACTATTTGTTATATAGCAGCGTATAAATAAAAAAGAACAACAAATAGTTTTGGATTTGACCTTTTATGGTTTTCTGAAATAAGATTTTAGGGAAATTGAAGAAATGACTGGATACAAAATTATATCTGATCCAAAAATAATTCTTGGAATATTTAAAGAATACAATCACAGATGATTATTTAGAGTTGGTTACTTACCAGCCATACAAAACTGTGTATTGCTTTGTATTGGAAATCTAAAACACCATCATAAGTAGTTTCATATGAAGTATTCAGACTTGACTGTCTTAACAAAATTGACCCATTATAGGAGATTAAGAGAAGAGTTGCTCCCAGCAGATTCAGTTTTGTTTGCATTTGGATCATTAATAAGCAAAAAACTTGACAAACAAAAGGAACTACATATCTGTATAAAAGTAACACAAATTAACACACACCTGAATAAAATTATATATAAAGCATAAAATTCTGAATTTCCTTGATAATGCATAACGTTCTCTCTAACTTTCCCCCCAGGATTTGCAATTGCAAATTTACCTTTCCCACAAAGCAGATAGATTATAGTCCCATTGATAGGCCTCTTCATATATGTCCTTAAAATCTGAGCCAAATATTGTTCCCTCAGCACATTATATAAAGGATAACATATAATATGTGAAAGATCTTCAAAATGTTTTAAGCTATGAGGACAGATACACATGGAATATGGCCTATTCCTGTATCTTCCTTCTAAAACAGCCAAAGGCATCAGATTTAACTGAGCTTTAGTAATGGCTGTCCTACCTTTGAAGGTAAGACAAAAGGAAAATTTCACAGTGGTGCATTTTAGAGCTGATATAGTTGCTTTATCTGAAGAGAGATGTCAAAGAGTCTCTGGGTGTGTTCAGACAATAACACGGGGAAGAAGTCATCATGACTTCTCCCCCTACCCCTGCACACCTGCAATTTGCATAATCCGTCATGATGCAGCTCAGGTTGGCATGTGATCTGAACCATGCGCGCAGTGTGGCAGGGGTGATTGCATACCCACCCTGCACCGTGTACTGCATGTCGTGGGTTGTAGGGTGGGTACAAAGCCATATCCACTGCGCCCGGTGCTGGGTTCGGACAACACACCAACCCACACTCTGTAGCAAGGGATTATGCAAAGAGTGGTTGCGGGACTGGTGGGAGACTTTCTCTTGCAGTTGAACATAATTTATATGGTAATATTTGTATTGCTGCTGTAGCCAGTTTAACTCTACATAAGTTGGAGGGAGCTAAAGAGGGAGGAGAGCACTAACACTTATTGTGAAAGCCTGTTTTGAACAATTTCTGGGGCTTAAATTCTTGGAAGGTTACCCCTGGGCCCCATGAAGAAGCTGTGGGATGAGTTTCTTATTAGACATCCCCAGTGTCCTGGTTCACACATAATGCAACCTAGAGTTTGGGTTGAAAATGGGTTGTTGTTGAATTGTGGGTTGTTGAATCTTGGGTCTTTGTTATGTGCAAACTCTGCACTATGGTTTAACTATGGGTTGTTTACCACAAACAAATGAGGAAGAGAACCCATGGTTTGTTTGTTAATGCAGAGTTCAGCAACAACTCATATTTCAACAGCAACCCAAACTCTCGGTTGCCGTTATGTGCAAATCAAGTCGATGTTGAATGCTCTGCCCTTTGTGGTCTTGATAGAATCAGGAAGTTCCCCATGAACGGTATTTGTTAGTATTTGACAGCTTGAATGCAGTATAAAAGAAAGCTTGAATGCCATATAAAAGACATTTATGTATTTACAGCTTCAACTCCCCCCCCAATTATGCTCTCAGTGGACTATCAGATGCAGATCTAGCATTAATAAAGGATTCATACAAAGACTTACAATTTACAATATTGTTTTGTATGAGATTATATAAAAGGAAGCAAGCTGATTGTAAATCTAGCAGCTTGAAAGCCTGCTTGTTCATGTGCCAGTATATTATTAATTACTTCCCAGTCCTCTTAACTAGATGTTGACTTATTATTTATTTGTAATATTTATATACTGCTAAATATAATATACTCCGTAAGTGGTTTAAATATAGATATTAAAGTCACATTTTAATATAATATTAAAACCAATTCCAATTACAATAAGAACAATACAAGGAGCAATGATGGAGCAAGCTAGGGAAAGCCTGGATGAACAAGTGCATTTTCAGGTGATGTTTGAAAGATGCCACAAATCAAGATGACTTGGTTTGAACATAATGCTAACCTATCATTATTTAATCCATGAGTTGTTTGGATTGTTGTGGTGTGCAAACACAGCTGTGTTAACAAATCATGGCTTGTTAACCACAAACAACCCAGAAAGAGAACCCATGGTTTGTTGTTATGAATTTTGTATTATTTAAATCAGTGGTGTTCAACTGGTGGGCTGGGAGATCAGTCCAGATGGGTCGTGGCAAAGCTGTTGTTACCATGTTGGGCAATTGTAAAATTGTGAAACTGGGTCCCATGTTGCAGGTTGGTCTCGGGTCTGGACCAGTTGAAAACCACTGATTTAAACTATGGATTGTCTCTATGTGTGACCGAGAACCATAGGTTGTATTGCCAGTCTACAGAGGTCACAGGCAAGAGTAGAGAAAATAAACCCCCAGCTATTCTGCATCCCAGTACTACAGTTCTGCAAAGGCATGTGGAATATAGGGAAGGAGTAGGGAAATAAGCAACCTTCGGATTAAGGAAACAAGCCACGGTTTGTTCAATTGTCTGCTAGACAAATCTTGAGTAGGACAACAAACCATGGGTTAGCATTATTTGTGAACCAGGTCGTTGTCTAGCATACATTCTCCCAGCACTTCCCCAATAACGAGTAAATGAGTGGATTTTCTCTTCTGCCCTAATTCTATATGGGCTCCAGTATCACATCATCCCATTCATTTGGAACTTCCCTGAACTGTCCTTATAAGTAAAGAGTAAGGTCAATACTGGTGTTAACCATTCAGTAAAAGTCTTGGACTGCAAGAAGATCAAACCAGTCCATACTCCAGGAAATAAAGCCAGACTGCTCACTTGAGGGAATGGCATTAAAGGCAAAACTGAAGTACTTTGGCCACATAATGAGAAGACAGGATACCCTGGAGAAGAGGCTGATGCTAGGGAAAGTGGAAGGCAAAAGGAAGAGGGGCCAACCAAGGGCAAGATGGATGGATGATATTCTGCAGGTGACAGACTTGACCTTGGGGGAGCTAGGGGTGGCGACAGCCGACAGAAAGCTCTGGCGTGGGCTGGTCCATGAAGTCACGAAGAGTCGGAAACGACTGAACGAATAAACAACAAAAAAAGTCTTTATTTAGGTGAAATAAAGTTTTCCTTGGGGATTTTTTTAAAAAATTGCGCCTTTAAAAAAAAGAAAAAAAGACTTAATTTCATCATTTGTCAACAGGAATGGGTAAGATGAACCAACAAGTTCAAAATCACTGAACTGCTAGCCAAAAAATCCTCCCACATAGATCGTTTTTATATATGAAAGTCAAATTATTGAGAAGAGCAATTCCCTATCAGTCACCAGTTTCTTAAATGTTATAATATTGTACGTCTCCAGTGCCTGTGCTAATTCCAACCAACCTTCATTAATAAAGGCCTCCTCTTTATGTTTTATCAACTTGTTAAAATTATGGTATTTCAGAAAGGGGTCATGAAATCTCACTAGGTTAGCACACCAATACTGTCCTTATCAAACCATCTAATTTGAACTTTCCTTGAAGAAGATCTACTATTGGAATTGTTAACACTCAGATAAGGTTGTAACTTCCCCATTATATAATCTCATATAGTTGGAACTGCTGGGACAACACACATAATTATATTCCCTCATTGCCATTAAAGGTGGGCATTTTACTTGTCATTTGGTTATTTTTGCAGGCTGTAGTGACCACTTAATTTTCTATCTACTATAATTTGAACTGATTCAATTCTGTGTCCTTGTTTTAGGGGGCAAAAGTTGTATTTTACCACTAAATAAAACTCAACCTACAGAAGCTGTTGGATACTCTTCCACATTTCTACACTTCAGATTGAGGGACCACAAAGTGAATCAGTCATATGACCATAATAAAGATAATTAATTAATTCATAATGCATTAGAATGAGAAATGCACGGATTCAGTATAAAGCAGGTTATACAGTCTGTTTTGTGCTGCTGGTGTAAATACACCAGTGGTCTGAAAGTATAAGGCAGTTGCAAAAATGTATATGAAGTAGCATACACTTGAGCTTTGGAATAAAGATATAAGTCCGTCTTCCCCAACCTGGAGTTGTACTGGATTGCAACTCCCATGATTCCTAGCCAGCATTGCCAGTGGAGTGTACCAGGTTGGGGAAGGCTGATCCAAGCAATCATAAATATATTTTGTGTCTTGCATTAAGTAAAACTAAATTGAATTTAACTTTTAAAAAGTTAACTGTGTTCCCCCAGATTAGTTCTAATATCTTCAGAACACTTCCACCAAGTGAAAATCCAGATTTTGATCCAGAAGAAGATGAACCTACGTTAGAAGCTTCATGGCCCCATATACAGGTAACTTTATATAAGTTTATTTTTTCACATTCATGCTACACTTGTGTTAGCATACCATTGGCATGAAATGTTAGGCACCATCAATTGTGGAATCAATGCATGACTTTTATTCCTAAGAAACACTGTATATTTTGTTCATGCACTTGCATTGTCACTCTTAAACTGATGCTTATGTAATTTATGCTGCTCCTCAAACTACCATCCGATTTCCTGACAATTTAACTTTACTCTTTTTTTAATCCCCTGGCTTTCATTCTCTGTACTTCACTGAAAATGCCCTCAATTGCTTTGTTATGAGTCCTTTTACTTATACTTCTTGATTGCCACTTCCTTGGGTGCAGCTGACCATCCTGTTGTGCTTGACTCTCTATGCCTTAGCTTGGATTTTCCATACCAGGGGTAGGGAGCCTTTCTTTCCTTGAGGGCTGAGTTCCCTCTGGGAAAATGTCAGAGACTGCAAGCCAGTTGTGGACAAGGCTGGAACCAAAAGTAGGACAGGACCAGAGCTCCCTTTCCCTCCCATTACACTCTCTTCCCCATTCTACCCCCCCCCAGTTGCTTGCCCTCCTTATCCTCCCCCACCCCCCATAATATGTCTTTAAAATGCTGATTCCATAAAAATAAAAGCTTTTTAAAAGCGTAATTGCCACATTGCATGAGGGAAGCAAATTTTTGAGGGATGTGTGTGCAGCACATGTGATGGGTTAACCCTTTTTCTTGGCAAAATCCATCATGCAAATCCCTCTGGCAGAAGTTAAGCTCTTTTAAAAAGCTGAATTGTTGTGCTGGAGTGGAGAGACACCCCACCGGCCCCCGGCTGCATCCAGTTCACTGGCTGTAGTTTCCATACCACCCTGCTGCCAGCACATGGCCCTAAAATATAGATAATTTAGATAATTTAGCAGGCCAGAGTTTGAAACCCACTTCTCACCATGGTTTCAAACTATATTTAAAGTTAATTGGTTGAAGTTGAAGTCAGTGAAGGTGTAATGCTGAGCATAGTTAGCACTGAATAGGGAAGTGAAAGCTGACTTGAGTGGGAGGGGAAGAAGATTGCAAGTGGAATGGGAGGAGCATATAAGCCTGAGAGCACTTCTGCTCTCTTACCCAGTCAGGAAACCGTATGTGCACCCAACTTGAGAGAGGCTACTTTTAGCTGACTGAAAGATCACAGTAGAGCACAGGGAAAGAAGTGGTCTCTTAACAACCTGAACAATTTAAGATTTAATAGGCTTATACAAGCACATTGAATTTTCCTTAGAACACACTTCTGCTTTCTTCTAGTGGGCCTTTTATATAGTTAAAGTTCTTTGCTTCTTTGAAATTTGTGTATTTATACCATGTGAAAGTATGTTTTCTAAATATGTCTTCATTTTATTCTTTCATAGCTGGTGTATGAATTTTTATTAAGGTTTTTAGAGAGTCCTGATTTCCAGCCTAGTATTGCAAAGCGTCATATTGACCAGAAATTTGTACAGCAGGTAAATATTCATCTGAAATAGATAATATGCTATTCATTTTAGCTCAAAATAATGACGTGGGTCCTAAGAGTCCCGTTGTGGTTGGAAGCACTACTTCATTTCATGGAAGGGCTTTCAGTTTAATCTAGGCTCCCACTGGAGGAAAGGGGATTTTTGCAAATACCCCTT
The DNA here is from genome assembly GCF_023053635.1 of Elgaria multicarinata webbii. Taxonomy (NCBI): domain Eukaryota; kingdom Metazoa; phylum Chordata; class Lepidosauria; order Squamata; family Anguidae; genus Elgaria; species Elgaria multicarinata. The sequence continues at coordinate 31,441,738 of NC_086174.1, forward strand.
CCGCCTCACGTGCCTGCTCCATCCTTTCTAGAGCGCATACCCCAATCTTCTAGAGTAGATTTTTGTGTGGTGGTGGTAGGGCTGCAGGGAGCAGTGTGCATTAGTGAAAATTGCTTTCCCTGGTGCTGGGAGGAGTGTCTTTTGAGCAGAGATGCACTCAGGAGAACTAAGGATTCAAGCCAATGTTCCATTGTGTGCAGCACTGGAGGAAAGCTCCAGCCTGCAGGCCTAATCCAGCCTGCAGAAGTTCCCCATCCAACCTGCAGAGACTTGGGTTCTCTCTGATTATAGATCAGAAATTATAGGGGGAGTCTCCTTACATAGTATTCTGCTCCTCCCTCTGATTGGGAGGGGGAGTGGTGTACTAAGTGCTTCCCTGTCCTGTATCTCCAGTGGTGAAGGTACAGGGTAGGTGAAGTTGGTCCCTGGCCTAAGCAGCAGCTAGAAAAGCTGCAGCCAGCAATTCAGATGGGGAGTCTGGTCGAGTCTGGTCATGTATCGCTGGGGACTCGGCCATCATAGAAAGTGTAGCTGCTCTTCATAACTCTGGCCAGGTCTGTTTGCGCTCTGACCCTATGAGGATGATGCGCCCTGCACAGAGTCCAGGCTCGGCCAGCTCTGGGAAGAATGACTATTTCTGGCAGCAACTGACTTGAGTTCCTTTCTCTATTCTGAGAATAGCATGGAACTCTCTGCTTATCTCAGCATGGAGAAAGGCAAAATGGGCAGAGGCCAGTCCCGCCCACTGAGGTCCTGGGTTGCCAATGTTGTCCCCCCACTAAATGCATTCCCCAGCCCTGGTGTAGAGGAAGAAATAAAACTGTGTGGTACAGAAACTCCTTAATATTGCCATTTGAGCACTTCAGCTAATTTAAAAACACTAAATGGCTAACTCACCAACTTTGGCTTATTTACTTGTTTCAGAGTAAGTTAGCCAAACCAGAGTCCCACTGAAATAATGTGACTGAAAATTTTAAATTATGTCTAATTTGCTTATACAACCCAATGTTATTTCTGGATTGGGCCCATTGATTTCAGAGGCTTAAAGTGGACTTAAATATGTATAATTATAACCAGTCTTACAATATGGAAATATATTACGAAACTATTACATGACAGTAATGCTGTTTCTGATCCTCTTCAGTAGGGCAATACACAGCAAAACCACAGTGTCTTCCAAAGCTGTAGTTTTGGTTGGTCCTAATAAAGGAATGGCCCTAACTGTAGATTTTGGATTTTTTTCAAATCATTATTTATTTATTTTGGGTTTTACTATAGACCAACAAGACTATTTATGCTATTACTATTACTGATGTTTTGATTTATAAAGAAGGTATACTTTGAGACCTCTCTGCTCTGTGTACATGTGTAAAGTGATTATTTCTGGCAACATATCATTGAAGCTGTTCTGTGCTAAGTTTTGGTATAGTTAGAAGGAGAGGGAAATTAAGACAGAACTTGTTTTTTATTCCAATCGGTGCTTTAGTTACTTGGAACTGAAATAATATGTAATACTTTATTAATAGCTGTTGGAGCTTTTTGATAGTGAAGATCCACGAGAGCGCGACTTCCTAAAAACAGTGCTTCATCGAATTTATGGCAAATTCCTTGGATTAAGAGCATTCATCAGAAAACAAATCAACAATATTTTTCTCAGGTATAACATATATCGTTATTCACAAAACATTTAAAGTAGTTTTGAAAATGTATACAAAATATTACTAGCCCACACGTTTTTACTAGTCCTTCACTTAAAAGCAGTGAATATAAATTCAGCTGCTACTAGATTAAAGCAGCATTCTCTAATTTGGTGCCCTCCAGACGTCTTGGACTACAACACCCATCATCCCCAGTCAGCATGGCTAGTGCCTATGCTGAGGTGCAGTATAACATGTTTGGAGAGACCAGATTGGGGAAGGCTGGATTAAGGAAATATTAAGAGTCCCTTCCTTGAGGTAACTTTTTAAAGAAGTTGTTTGTTTATTTCCTGCTTTTCATTATAAAATAATCCCAAAGCATGGTATAAAACCAAAAACCTCCCCTTCATATTCTTCTCAAAAAGCTCAAACTGACACATGCAACCTCGCTGCTCTCACTTCATTTCAATTAAAAACCTGACTTATATCCAAGTAAATGTGCATAGGAACATAGGATCTTATGAATAAACTGCATCCCAAAAGCAGTTTCCAGTCTGTTTCTTCCTAAAAGGTAGATGGCTCAGCTCCTTTCAGATATGAAGAACAAGCCACTGAACTTCTAGCGTCCAGTCTTGGGGCGTGCTGGCTAAGGTGTAAACTGCAGATAATCAAACTCTGGCAATTACAAAGCATGCTTCCAAAGGGATGGCTCCTAGTGCTACCAATCAAAAGACAGTGGACTTTTTGTCATTCCATCTTTAAGGGGGAGGAAGCATGGGGTAGAGGCTGGAGAAACATTACAATAGAAGATGTGTGGAAATTCTGTGTTTGAGGCCTCCGTTTGGAAGCATCCTTAGTTTTCAGGCACAAGAACTTATAGAGAAACAGCAGCTGCAGCTATTTCTGTTTGTAAAACAAAGCAGGAGTCTTTAAGTATGAAACTGAAAGATCAGGTTCAGTCATTCATGTGTGGACACTGAAAGCTCATTTGGCAGGGGTGAAGTGAACATGTACAAGAGGTTTCTTTTCTTTTTGAAGGGACAAACTACAAAGATAAGCTGCCAAAGGAAGACTCTAGACTAGCCCTAGTCACCTGGAGACTATTTGCCACGGGTGTACAGTGAAGTGCTAACTTTCAAGCCATAAACATGCATATAAAATAGGCCAAGAACCCAGGAGTCGTCCTATACATATAGGAGAGCTGGATTCTATGGGACAAAATAAACTTTCTTCAACTTGGGATACTGTTCGTAAACCTTTGCACTGGGGGCATCACTTGGGTGATCTGGCCTCCCCAAACACTCCATAAGAAGGATGCAATGTGTGTCTATGTAAAGAGGGCATACATAAAGGCTTTTGGGTAATATATGGGACTGTCCTCCACACACACACACACCACAACTATCATAATGCTGAATGTAAATGTATAAGTGGGTTAGAAAGGTGACTACATCTCTGTTAACACTTTAACATTCTGCTTATTACTTGAGATTAAAGAACCTGGTTATGGCTGGAGCAAAGCTTAAGATTGGTTGCTAGACTTCCAGAGGAAGGGCAACTTTTATTCTAGAAATTGCCCCTGCTCCCTGTGATGGAGTAGCAACAGCTAGCTTTGGTGACATTCTCTGTGTCAGTCACACATTATTATTGTTGTTGTTGTTGTTGTTATTGTTGTCCTGCCTTTTCCCCAATACTGGGACTCAAGGCGTATGCCATGCATGCGTTTGACAGTATAGAGAGAGGGTGGTGTGTGGCTGCCCATGTCCAATACCCATTCTTCTAGGGTTGGCATGACATTTGTGTGCTTTCTTCATGGTTTTTAAAAATGATTGAATAGTTGTCCACTTTTTAAATTCATGGGAATTAATGGGGGCAGTTCTAATGCTTGAACTGAATGGCCTTTGAACATTAGAAGAACCATGCTGGATCAGAACAAAGGCCTGTCTAGTCCAGTATTCTGTTCCCAGAGTGGCCAGCCAGATGTCCCAATGGGAAGCCTACAAGTAGAACATGAATGCAATAAGCACTTGCCCTAGATGCATCCTAAACCCCTAACCCTACCACTTGTTAGGGCAGTGTTATATAGTATTATAAAGGGATTCCCTTATTTCTAAAGAAAAATGAGGCAGAGTTTAGCAGTTGTGGATCTGTCCTGGATCCATGATGATACTATTGCAGCTGTTTTAGTGCAACTCTGTACTTACACTTCAGCACCTAAAGTCTGGAATTGGGTTGGGCTACGCCTTAGATTTTATTAGATTTAGGCAAAAGAAAAAAGAGAGAAGCTGACAAATGTAAAGCTTTTTATGATTAATTTTATTTTCTCTATTTACATTTTACTCATATATTGACTGCATATGTATCCTAACAGGTTTATATATGAAACAGAACATTTCAATGGTGTTGCTGAGCTACTTGAGATACTAGGAAGGTAAGTTAGCCAATCAGGTAGAGTGGTGGGTGTTTCCTGTGCTTGCTTGCTTGGCAGGGGTAATTGGTAAAATTGTTTGGGGCTACATTCAAAAGACGTTCATTTGGTTTTCGATTTTGCTTCCTGAGTACGAAGGCAGCAGTTCCATGCACAGAGAGAGGTGGCAGGGGAATCTGATTTTAACAGTAAAATGGGGCATGCTGGAGATGACTACAGAATTTCAGCCCTGGCCTCCACCATCAGCTTAATTCCATTTAACTTTTCTCTCTGAGTGCTTTTCTCCTCACTCAAGCCCAGTTCCAGAAGTGACTTTGGCTTGGTGGAAGATGCTTGGAGAAATACTTTGGGGAAGTAAACAGTGGGCACAGCAAGTGCTCAGCACCCTTCACCAATATTACCCTTTTGTTGTTAAAGTTGGATTCTCCCTATGAGATTGAGGCTGTCCCAGCCCTTCTGGAGCACTGCCATTACCCTATCTAGTTCGGTCCAGAATGGTGACATTCGATACTTCGTTATGTTAGCTTTTATATCTCAAGTTGCATTCAGCTAATACATTAACTCGTTGTTCCAAAGTGAGCTCACAATCATCCCATAACCATAGTACTGCACTGCTATGCTTTGAATCCTTTCCCTTACTTCCTGTTACATTCTCGCCATCATAAACTAAAATTGTCAAAACTCCATGTGATATGCTTATGAGATGACTGCAGGGATCAGAGGTTGGCTGAATATATAACCCATGATAGCTGGCCCATCTCCAAAGCATTCACTTATAGTTACATTTCTAGACCTTTGATATATGAGGGAAGTTCACTGAAACCACTACTTCTAGTTCGACTATTGCCCCAATTAAGCACTGTTAAAGCAGATAATTTTCTTCCAAAAGAATTCAAAAAGAGGGTTTCTTCTGGTCATTAATAACTAGAGCACTCTTTAAATTAGAAAGTTAGGTACTTAAAGCTGTTTTTAAAATACTAGAAAGGAGTACTCTGACACTCACTACAATTGCTTTGAATTGCCTTCATGGGGAGCTGTTCTATAAAGGAAAAACATACAGGGTTTGTATTCAACAGTGTCCATCTGCCAGTGAAATAGACACAGTGGAATGGATCACCCCTCTCCCACTCTGTGTCCCCCAAATTAGCCCCAGAGAGTTAGAGGAATCTCTGGACTACATTTGGGAGGGATATAGGGGACTGCAGAGGGGAGTGCTGAAGGAGACGTTCTGTTGTGTATCCCTCCCAAATGTAGTCCAGAGATGCCTCACTACATATATGCACGATATGCACATGCCATTGAATACACTTTTGTGCCCTTGTCATGCAGTGATCTTGAAGCAGATGTTTTTTCTTGTACTGTAATGTTTTCTATATAGAGAATCAATTGAAGTGACCCTGAGTTGGTGCAAAAATTGGCTGCATTGAATCCACTTTTGATTGGTTTATTTTTTGTAATATTAATAGCATTTAACAGCATTTAACAACATGAGCTGAGTTCGTTTGTTTTTAACGGACCCCAGAATAGCTGATTTTATAAGGATACTGTTGTTTTTATGGTTTTAATGTTTACTGTTTTTAACCTTTGTAAACCGCCCAGAGAGCTTCGGCTATGGGGAGGTATATAAATGCAATAAATAAATAAAAATAAATAAATAAAAACACTTTTCTTGGTTGATAGGATGTGCAACTGCTTGCTGAGATGGGAGAGCAAACCTGGTAAGCAAAGCCTGAGATTTGCTTCCCTTTGCCACCATCTTCAGCAGTGAGATTAAAGATGTAATAGATCCCTACAGCCTGGAGGGAAATTGCACAATTTGCCCAAAGAAATGTCCAATTTAGTGCATTGGAGGATTGATCTTGTGCTACATTTTTAACGTTAACTGTACATTTCGACCTTTAATACGGTACTGTAAGAAGCTTTCCTGTCTAATTTGTTTTTTCAGTATTATCAATGGTTTTGCATTGCCACTGAAAGCAGAACATAAACAGTTCCTTATGAAGGTTCTTATTCCTATGCACACTGCAAAGGGATTAGCTTTATTTCATGCACAGGTATGTCTGGTCTGAGGGAATCTTTTTTGTAATTGCAGAAATATTAAATGGTAATTTCTTTTTAGAGCTTGATCAGAGTATTCTAGGCTAAACAGATTTGATTGCATGCTCTGGTTTTTGTTTTGTTGCAAAAGTTAGCTGATTCTAGTTTAAAATTTATGTAGGGTTTTAAAAATATTTCAGGTAATAGAAGTTCTGTTTACCAAAGAAAAGATCTGAATATGTCTAGTCACTTTGTTACAAATAGGGTTTTTTTCTCATGTACTTGAACTGTTCTTTGAATTGACGGTATTTGTTCCAGTTGACATTTTAAAAAGAAATCATGTACCTGGGGGACATGGCTTTAAATCCTTACTTAGCAATGGATTTGCTATATGAGTTGAGCAAGTTCCTTACCAATAAAACAGAAATTATAATTACCTGCCACATGAGGGCACTGAAGATGAGTAAGGGACAGTAAGGGACAGTAAAAGGGCATGCACCCACCCACCCAAGGCTCTTCCTTTTTGGTGCTATGTTGCTATCCATTTATTGAATCACACATAAGGGGCTGTTTATACCCAAAACCTGAAGACTAATCCAGATTTATGATGATAGTTGAATATAGAACAGCTTGAATTTAGAGTCTTCAAGGATGCTGTTACAGTGACTTGTAAAAATATTGGAAATCCAGAATAGGATGAAAATAGGGAAGAAATGTGGAGATGAGGCATACTTGCCTACCTGTAAAATCTGGAGTGGAGTTACTTAAAAATATTGGGATGTTTAAATGTATGTTTCAAATATATATTCCAAGTAAATATGAACAAGTACCAACAAATTTAAATGCTGCCTAAATGGTAATGCCATATGAACAGTGATGCTCAGCTTCTTCCATTTTGGTGGTTCTCTCCCCCACTCTTTATAGTTTCCATGGAAAGATTGGAGGCACTCCTTGAGCTTCCATTCTTCTGACCTTATTTCCTTGAGTAGGAGAGAAATGAACAACAAAACCAGGAGATCCTCCGTTTATTTGAATGTGGGATGTTCACTCCAACCCTTTGAGAGCAAGTGCTATTTAAATGGATGCTTCCTAGATTAGTTGTTCACTCCTCCATCCTGTGAGGGGAGTACTGGGTAGCATAAAAGCCCATGAATTTGAGTCTGGGGCCACAGCTAGACCTAAGGTTTATCCTGGGATCATCCAGGGTTCACCCCTGCCTGAGCACTGGATCCCCTGTGTGTCACCTAGATGAACAGGTTTGACCCCTGGACGATCCAGGGATAAACCTTAGGTCTAGCTATGGCCTGGGTCTCCCAAGTCATAATGTAACACTTTAGCCAGATCTTTATATGAGTCTTGCCCTCTTCACAAGTTTAATAACTAAGTTTGTGGATCAGGTACTTAATTGCCTTTTATAATCAATGAAAATGTAAACAATATTATTAGTATCAACAAAACCATGAAACTTTTTGCCTTTTTTTAGCTGGCCTACTGTGTTGTTCAGTTCCTGGAGAAAGATATGACATTAACAGAACCGGTAAGTGTTGTTTTTGTCCACTTTGAACATTTGTTGGCATTTATACATTTGTATTAAGACATTTTAATATAAACTTGTAGTAAATTAGAGCTAGCTGGCCACTGCATACTTATGAATAGTATTGGAACCTTGGAGCCAGTGAGATGCTGGAGAGCCAATGTGGTGTGGTAGTTAGTGTTCGACTGAGACTCAGGAGATCCAGGTGCTAGTCCTGGAAGACTTTGCATATATACTGTTGAAATGAATGGAAGATGCTAGCCAAGCGTGCATGGTGAACTGTGGCCAGAATGCATTATTGGCTTATTCATTTGCCTGACTGAAATGCTTTGCCTGTATGCTAAGTAAGTTTCCCACTCCTATTTCTTAAGTGTATAACCCTGTTATGTAAATGTCTGTTAAACGTAACCTGTTAGTTTGCTGTTGCCTCACTTACTCATCTCTTGCTTCCCCATCGAATTTGCTATCGAGTGTCTGTGTTTCTCAATACAGTAACTACATACAGTGTGTTAGCACAAGAAGTCCAAATCATTCAAAATTTCAATTCACATGAAAACATGGTAGGAAAACTATTTGTCAGAAGCCAGCCTTGCTTTAGTACACAGCAGTATGAAGGTTGTGATAATGGAGTGAGGAAGGGGAGAGCCAGGAATGGCAGCAGCTTCAGAACAAAGGGCCATGTTGTAAGCATAGATGACATGGAGGTCTGCAGCTTGCTTGTTCAGCCCTATGAACATAGTTGTTTAACACTTGTGAGCATGTATAACAGATGGGTGCACTATTTGTATAGGACTGAAGTGAAATCTTCATTGATTGCTGGCAGATAAAAGTTGGATTGTGCAAACATTCCACTAAACATAACCTTTTCTAGATGTTGCAAAGAACTTAACCCTTTCCCCATTTTTCACCTTGCTCTCATTTCCCCCCACGTATTTTTTTGCCAGTCCAGCTTCAACACAGGAAATGAGCTGGGCAGGGGGGAAAGTGTCTGAAGCAGCAGAGTGCAGGGAAGCAAAGCAGGAAACGATAGAGCTCTCTTCATCCACATGCTGCCTTTGATGTAAAAACCAGATTCCCCCTCGCAACCCTCTGCTTTATATGTCAGCAAGGCAGATAAACAAACGTGGTTGCTGCTTCTGTGTTTAGTTTGACCCTAACCTTCTCTGCCTACCAGCATTACATAACTCAGTATATATTTTCCAAATTTAATAGTTTGGTTCAATTGTAGGGGAACCTTCTGGATTTGTAAATATTTCACTCTTGTTCTTTGGCAGGAAATGTTAGAACAACTTAGCTATCTGTAGTTATGGCAGGCTGCCTCAGGTCGAGTTTGACATTAGCAGAGCTGACAAGCCAAGTTTGTTTCCTGACCTGTGATGCATTGTGGTTGTAACTTTTTGAACCTTTTTTTTTAAATTCTGGGTAAATGTAATTGGGGGAGGTCTCTTACATTGTGCTGAACTTTGGAGCAATGTGATGGGAACCAGGTCAGACTCCATTTCCTCCCCACAGATGATTACACAGAACTGAGGCTGGTATTACCAGGTCTCTGTGTTCAGAAATGTAGGGGAACTCACATCTATACACATACTCAACTGGCATGGGAATATTAGGATCTTTTACACTGTGCTTAGACAAAGTGGGTGAATTCGTATGTAGGTCGACAAAGACAAAAGTTAAGTCTGAAACATTCAAAGTATTATTGTACTACATATGTTCACCAAATGAAAAGCAGTGATAAATACATGATCGTCGTCATCTTCATTTTATTCTCACAACCACCCTGTAAGGTAGGTTAGGTGGAGAGTCAGTGTCTGGCCCAAATCATCCAGTGAGCTTCATGGCTGAGTGGGGACTAGAATCTGGCTCTCCTGAGTTCTTGTCCAACACTCTATCATTACACCACACTGGCTAGTAATGGAGTAAGAGAAGATGGAGGCAGGAAGCTTTGGTTTGCCAAATAAGGAATGGGGAAGAAAGGCACTAGGGATATGTTGAAGTGGTACTTGGAGGCCTAAGCACAACTGGTTACCTTGAGTTTTAATGGTGCAGGGTGGGCCACACAAGGGCCAGAAGGGACAGGTTTTGAGTGATAACACGAGAAAGAAAAATAAAATTAGAGGGGGGTGTATTCACCTGTTTAGAGGAAGGAGAATCACAAAGTGGTCACATTCAATTGAAAACTCTCAGTATTGTTAACAGGATGCAGCATGTTATCAACACACATTTAAAAAAAGCTGTAGGTGATGATGGGGTACCAACAGCACGCTGAACTATTATTAGAAATCTCTTAAGCACTGCAGAATGCAGTTAAAAAATAGAATTTGGAATGGAGGGCAGTAAAGCAATTCGTCTCCTGGTTCCCTAACTAATACAAGGAAAAAACCAAAACATGGGTAGAGGCAAGGGAGGGATGCTAGCTAACTGTTGGACACACCTGGCTAAAGGTCCTCGAAGACATGAGCAGAATTCCCCTGGCTCATTGCCACTCAGCTTAGAGATAATTCCTTAACAGTTACACTGCTTACTTTCCTCTGCGAGGCCCGGGCTCCCTCGGTCATCAGTGACATACGCAAAAGGTTGGTGTCAACCATACAAAATGCATAAGTCTCCTGGGCCATGTTCCTAGCCCAATTGGGCAGCATCATTGAAATGGTGCTAAAATTAGGGATGGGGAACTTCTGGTTTGCGGGTTTAATCCAGCCCACAGATATACCCCTTCCCAAGACCCCTTGCACTGGAGGATAGTGGAAAGAGGAATCCCAGCATTGTTCCTTTGTTTTTATATATGTATCATACGTGGCTTTCAAAGAAACCAAACAAAATACTTGTGCATTTAGTATACTGACAGCACAAAGTACAAATATTTATTTGGTTACTTTGAAATTCATTTACATGTCATGTAAATTTAGATTAGTGGTTCTCAACCTTCCTAATACCGCGACCCTCTAATACAGTTCCTCATGTTGTGGTGACCCCCAACCATAAAATTATTTTCGTTCTTCTCTACACGATCCATTGTCATGGGATGGTTTGCTAATGAAAATAATACATAACAATAGCTTTAATAATACAAAAGATGATACATGACATAGTTCAGTCAATACAGTTTCCTAAACAATCGGAAATATGTGTTTTCCAATGGTCTTAGGCAACCCCTGTGAAAGGGTCATTCGACCCCCAAAGGGGTCCCGACCCACAGGTTGAGAACCGCTGATTTAGATCGATCTATGGGTAATATTGTAGCAATGGTCTGCCAAAGGTGTTCCAGGATATGAAGCAGGCCTGTATAATTGATACATGGCAACATGTTCAACTAAGATTATCCCTGAAATTCTACTCGCAAATTGATTGATTTTATTATTCACTTCATATAATGTGATTTGGAGGAGGGGAAACATCAAAATAGGTGTTCAGTTAAATGTAGATCATGCCGAAGTTTATTTGGACTATTCAATAGGGAAGGTAACACCCAAAAAGTGTTCTTAATGGTTTAAAGTTATTTAACATAATATCAATGTCTTACCATTTTTTCTTGATCCTAATTGTCTGAGTTTTGGCTACTAATGATGATTGGTATATTTTGTTCTATCGCATGTTATAGCTCGCTGCATTATGGTTTTAATCGATTTGTCTTCAGAATTTTAGTCTATGCGGTAATTGTTAAATTGGTTTATTTGATGCTATGCTTTATTAGTGGTTTTTATTTTATTTTTTAAACTGTACATTTCCTAGAGATCTGGGCTTATGGGGTGACTTAGAAATATAATTAAATAGGCCAAGTGGATTGAATTCCAAGGGGGCATACAAGAGTCGTTTTAAAAATTCATTGCTGTTAAACATACACTAATAAATTTATGACTGGAATAAAATCATTTTTGAAAACACTGCGAAGTCAAATACATTGATCAAAATTATTTAATTAGAGTAATCAGATTTAAATCTGGTAACTGCAGTACATTGTAGTCTGTTAAATATGTATGTTCCACTCCTCATATGTTCTCAATTGTTTTTTTAAATTATTTTTACAACCTAGGTTATCAGAGGATTGCTCAAATTTTGGCCAAAAACGTGCAGCCAGAAAGAGGTCAGTCTCATTAATTTCTCTATATTGAATTACAAAGATGTAATGTAACTCAGGCTTGTAAGTCTGAAAGCTGTCTATCCCAACCCTAATATTGATAATAAGCATTCCACTTTTCCCCTGACTTCCCTCTACAAGCTCCAAAGGTATGCTCTGCCTTCGACTTGCTTTGGGGTAGATTCAGGAGACATCAGTCCAGGGAATGCACTAGTGAGGTTGATATGCATTTGGACTGAGTTCATGCTCTCCTCCAGTCAAGGAGCCAGGAAAGACAGTCAGTACTAGTTGAAGGCAGAGCATACCTTTGGAGCTACTCCGGGAGAATTCAGGGTAAAACAGCTCATGGTAAGTGTTACAGCTATATTGTCTGTTTAAAAGAATTATCTTGACATTGAAGTCTACAGTTAGGCATGCTCCTTCTCTGTGTGATCACAGTATCCATGCTTGCAGGGATCTCTGTATGGCTCAGTTCTGATTCTTTCACACACACACACCCAAACCCAGTGGTGTGCCTTCAGGCAGCATGATGGACCATTAAAAGGATGGGAGGTCTGCATAGCCCCTCTCAATATCCCTATTCTGCTCTTCCTCTTCCTTGGCCGTGTTGGATAAGCTCCAGAGGGAGATATTGTGGAGGAGTCTGTACACAGCTTCCATTCTTTCGGGAGGGGAAAAACAGGTATCTGAGCCTTACAGGGACCACTGCTGTGACACCCTGGCTGTGAAATGAGCTCCCTATAGAGGTTTGCCTGGCACCTATATTATACTCTTTTCAACGCCAGGTGAAGGCCTTTTTATTTTCCCAGCATTTTAACAGTTTATCATTTTAGTCTTTTAACTTTGCTGTTTTAAATCTGTATTTTAAATCTGTATAAATGTTTGCATTGCTGCTCGGTTTTATCCCGGTTGTGCTTCTATATTGTACTTTTATATTGTGCTTTTATACTGTTGTTTGTTTTATACATTGAATCATATTTGATGGTTTTAACTTTCGTGAACCGCCCATAGAGCTTCGGCTATTGCGCGGTATAGAAATGCAATAAATAAATAAAAACTACTAGAGAGTTGTTGATATGGTGATACTTAAATACTGTTCACATGTTGTACAAAATCTTAGTCATGTTAGTCAACCAGCTCTGTCAGTGATAGTCTATGAATATATTGGACATTCTGAAAAATATATTGTTTTCATTCAAACTGCTACAGAATGCTTATGCTTCTCAACTTTATTGCTGCTTAGTTCTGGTTCATGCCAGGCCAGCTGTGTGTATTATACGTGTGTTCGGAAGCACTCATACTCAGTCCATGTAACCTTAAATGTGAATCAGAATCTATGCATGTAAAGCCCTATAGAAATAAGACCTGACTTCTTAGTTTGGATTTAAAAAAACCAGTCCAATACAGGGGCCCAGTGAGCAGTCTTGGAATACCAGATGCTGTAGCATTACCAAGCTAAAAGGGTGAGAATTTGGTCAGCAATCTGAAGATCTCATGTAATAGCAGGAGATATGAGATCTTCAGATTGCTGACCAAATATATATATGTACAATAAAAAAATCTACCTAGTGTTGTGTCTCAGTTTAACTTGTTTGCACCCAAACAAATGATTCTTTACATTTGCAAAATAGTATTAGTGTAGATTACTTTAAATTGTATTAGAATAATTTTATCCTTTGTCCCACATCTTTGATATGGTATGACTAGAATCAAGGTTCTTTCTGTACAAACATTTATTGTCTAAATGCTTTTCTTTGTTACAGGTCATGTTTTTAGGTGAAATTGAAGAAATCCTGGATGTAATAGAGCCCACACAGTTCAAAAAAATACAAGAGCCTCTCTTTAAACAGATAGCCAAGTGTGTGTCAAGTTCACATTTTCAGGTATAACATGGCATTTTCAAATTTAGAGCTGGTGCTACCCAACCTCATTGTCCTGATACTCTGAAATTTATATTTTCAGGTTGCAGAAAGGGCTTTGTACTTCTGGAATAATGAATACATTCTTGGTCTGATTGAGGAGAACATTGATAAAATTCTGCCAATTATGTTTGGTAGTTTATACAAGATTTCCAAAGAACACTGGAATCCGTATGTACACTTGATCATTCAGTCTTCTAAAGTGCCTTTATATATTACTGCATTAGCATCTGGCTTAATTCTTCTGGTGGATAGCACTAACAAGCTTAACTGAAGTAGATAGTTCTATTTTAACAGAGATCCAATTTATGATAAAAAAAAATAATGCAGTCGTGGATACAGTGTAATGGCATAATATGCATTCTCTCCGGATTTCTGAAAAAGCAATGCTTTAAAAAATTTTGAATTAATATTTTTTATTAAAGTGAAGAGGAAGGAAATTGCTCCTGCACAGAAGTATGGGTGCTGACAGCCATTGTGACTTGTGGAATATGTTTTGAAATTATTTATTGTCTTCAGCCAAACTGATCCCAGGGGAGTTGGGTTCACAATGAAATACAAACTATCACTGTGGTACAATCAAATAGAATACAATCTAGCAATTAAAAGCCCAGGTAAAACAGTTTAAAAGATGTTGGGTGACCTCTAACATCACATGAACAGATTTTCCCCTTCCCTCTGCAACCCCTGTGCCTTCCCATCCTCTCCCAAGTTTTCTGCTAGTGGACAGACAACATTGGATTTCACCCTTAGAACTTAAAAAACCTGGTGGCGTCAGGCAAGACTCCCTAAGAGAAGGAGTTCTATAAATGAAATAGTGTCATTCTTGAATTTGTTGCCCTTAAACCTGTAGTGGTAATTTTTGAGCAATTCTGATGTAATATCCTCATAAAAATATTTTAGCACATTTAATTAAAAGAGAAAGTTTAATTTATAAACTTATAAGCCCATAAATACCTTTTAAAATTCAATAAATAACTGGCCTTTATTAAAAAGAGGGCCAGTTTTCATGACACAGCAGTCCATCAAGGGTTAATTTACCCTCAAGGAACTGTGGTACGTGCTGGCCACCATTATGAATATGCAACTACAACTGGGGGTTGCTGAGGCTGGTGTCATGGATTCTGGTATTAGAGGGAGAAAATATCTCTCCCTATCCACTTTCTCCACACCATGCAAAATTTTGAACACTTCTATCATGTCTCTCTTGAATAAGATTTCACAGCTCATTCCAGACCACTTTATCCAGGCACTATGAAGATGGGGTTAGCTGTGTAGTCTTTTGAAGTATAAAGTAGTGGTTGGATCATTGCCAGGTTTCATATTTAGTGCCTCTTGCATCAGTCATACAAAAATGTCTATGGCATACTTCTTCATTAGCTGAAGAAGTAAAGTTATAAATTATCTGAATGCATATAAATAAATAAACAAACAAACAAACAAACGGAGTTCATCAATGTAGGTATGGTTTTCGAAGTATTTTCCAATCTAGGTACTATTTGAGGGAATCTGTAATGTTTTGTTTCTCCTGAAAATGGTATAGAAATATAATTTATTATTCAGTGGTCCAGATCACATGTCCCAATAATCTACTAAAAAAAAAGTGGGTTGTGAACGAGGTAGGTGAACGACCTGCTTTGTCGTCTGCCTCTCGCTCTGTGCCAGGCATTGGTGGTGGTGAGTAAGGGGAGCAGTGAATGCTATTACCTTGCTTGCAATGATGATAGAGAGGATGAGGAGCAAGAGCAGCTGGTGATAATGGTTGTGAGAAGGTAGACTCATTGAGGGATGGGGACCCCTAGAGAATATTTCCCCTAAAGGTGCTCAGAAACCAGGAGTTGGCACTGAAATGAGATATAGGGCACAGCTAGATGGGGCGATATCCCGGGGATCGCCCCGGGATCATCCCTGTGCATCCACATGATGCACAGGGGATTCCGGGAGCAGGGAGGGATGATCGCCCTACCCTTCTATCCCGACTTTTCCCGTGGTCCTGGGATGATCCTGGGACGTGTGGCCGGGCATCCCATTTTTGTCCCGGCTCCTCGCAAGTGAATGCAGGTAACTGGGTACGGAGCTCTGCAAGTGCTCCGTGCCCATCGGAGGGGGGAGCGGGGTCGGGGTTTGCTAGTTTTTAAATAGAGACTTACCTTTGCACTGGTGCATTCCAGCTTCTGTTCCTTTTTTTAAAAAACGGTGGGCGCGATGTCCTCTTCTACCCTCTTCATCTAGCTATGCCCAAAGTGATGCTTTGTGCTCTTAGGAATCATGGGCAGCAAGTAATTTTTAATCATGCCAGTGAGTGCTGTAAACATCTAAGAAAAAAGAACACTTCTGAGGAAAAAATATCTCTAGAAGGAGCTTCACAGCATCAGAGGCACAGTAAAGTTAAATATGTATTATTGTTAGTTAAAATAGCTGGGTGTCATCCTGGGTGGAAGCCAACACTATGAGAATGGAAGTCTGCTCAACTAGTGGGGATTTCTCCTCTTTCCTCCCCCACTCCCTGCAACCACCCCTAATCTGCTCTGAAGGCTCTTCAGCTCTCTGAAGCAGATTTTAACAGTTTGCAGTGTGGAGAGCCCAGTTCTGCTGTCAGAAGCAGTTCTCTGTGTGGAAAAATTTCGCTGGATTACACTCATTGTTAACAAATTTTCATATTTGAATTTGTAGACAAATCTCTCTGTTCAGAAAGCACAAAGAACTTGATTCTCATTTTTATGTGGTTTTGGTAGAAATTTTTTTGACTACAAAGAGTCTTGTGGCACCATAAAAGGCTAAAAAAAATTATTCTGCATAAGCTTTTGTGGACACAGTCTACTTCATCAGAGGCAGTGTTCAAAATGTTGTGCCAGAATAAATTTGTTAGTCTTGAAAGTACCACAAGACTCTTCATTGTTCTTCCTGCTATAGACTAACGGCTCCCCCTCTGGAGTTTTTTTAACTGAGTACTTGTAAGCGATCAATTTCTTGCAGCTGTGGATTTTTTTTATATCTAAATGACACCTTTTTCTCATAAAAACATAATAGCAAATGACATTCCGTATTTTAATGTTACATTGTGACCCTTGCATTTCATTTATTCCAGACTCTTATGGTCTTTGAGCTATTTAATATTTCAATAGTAACACAGTTTGGTTGGATTAGGTGGAGTCATCCCATTGTGTTACAGCTCGATTAATCAAAAGCAAATATAGCAATGCACATGTTAAAAGTCCTCGTTCCATATATGCAAGGGAAAAGCATCTGTTTTAAAACTCATTAAAATCATATGGTATTCCTTATTTTGTTCAAATAGGCTACAGAATAAAAACAAAAGCTAAATCTTCAGAACAGATGTTGGAACGTAACAGTTGCATCTCTTAATTTAATTCGTGCTACTTTTCCTTTTGTTCTAGGACCATTGTAGCATTAGTATATAATGTGCTGAAAACACTGATGGAGATGAATGGGAAACTATTTGATGAACTCACGAGCTCTTATAAAGCAGAAAGACAAAGGTATTTATCCCTTTTCCCATTTTGACTGTAGATAATATTATTTATTATTTATTTATTGAATTTATATACCGCCCCATAGCCGAAGCTCTCTGGGCGGTTTACTAAAGTTAAAAATAGTGGACATTAAAAAAAAGCATACAAAATTTAAAAATCTTCAAAAAATATAAAAACAACAGTATAAAAAGCATTCTCTGTGTTAATGCTAATTTGATATGATAAAGTTACAGTTGTTGTAGTTGAATGGATCTCTCTCCATTATTGACATAAAGCAAATCCTTTCCCTCCTAAAAATAAATCTCCTTTAAACCCATTTCTTCTGGCTGGGATTACTTAGGTTTGGCTTTTCTGTATAGTCTGTTGCTAATAAGTCATTTCTACTCCTTATCCAATTCTGTCTTCCCTTTTCACTTTTGCTTTAGCAAGGACTTCTACTTATATTGTAGGCTCTCTGATTTGTGTAAACCATCTACTGTACTTTGCACAATATTAGGTAGTATTTATTTTTAAAATTTGTAGCACGGCTTCCTTATCTAATATTTCTATTTTTAGCTGATTTGTCTAGGTTTAAGACCAGGGTATTTTAGGTATCATCTTCTGCTACATGAGCCTGTTCCCAACTGAGATAATCAGCAGTGCTCTTATTACATCTCCTGCCACCATCAGAGGTGAAGTGGCAGAAACACAAGACAGGGCCTTTTTGGTAGCAGCTCCTAGGCTGTGGATATCCTTCCTCTAGGAGAGCCATGTGACACCTTCCTCCCACACACACTGCAGGCTTTCAATATCATTTTGTCTTGATGGGCTTTGGTTTAGAATGATTTTTAACCTCTCTGTTTTTTGCTGTTCAGATGTTGTTGCTGTGTATGGCTTTTTGTTGCTCTCTTAGTTTATCTGCCTATTTTATATTTGGATTATGAATTTTTGTATGTGTTTACCTTGTAAACCACCTGGAAGGCCTTTTTGGCAACAACAACAAGAGGCCTAAACACAATAATACAAATAGTGTTAATCTATACAACTTTCTCCACCCAGGAGGATAGCTCCTCTCCAACAAAGCTGCCTGGGGGCTGGACAATCCAGGCATGATACTCATTTTATCCACCTCCTCAACATTAAAAGGGATGAGATGCTTCTGGGGCATCCCCTTCTTTAACATTGAGAAGAACTCTGAAAACCATGGCAGCAGAACTGCCTTTGACTGCGCCAGGTGCCAATATCAGGTTTCCTTCCCAGCGGTGGAATGGAAAGACACCCCAAAGGTCTCTCACGCATCTCTCCCTTCATTACTGTCCAATTAGCTTAGAGCATGATTTATGAACCATGAATAGCCTATGAAGAGAACCTATAGTTTGTTGTTGGGTTCTGAACTATGGATTGTTCGTGATTAACAAATCATGGTTTGTTAAGTGTGTCTGGGTTCACACAACCACCTACGGTTCAATGACAATGTACACTCAAGCTGTACTCAACTTTGAGTGTGGATTGACATGTTGTCAACTCAGCCATTGCCACCAAAATTCAAAAACGCCCCTGTAGCGTATAGCCTCCCCAGCTAATTCCTGATCTGTCTGTCTGACTTTCTCTGTCTCTCTCTGCCACTGCTGTTAGAAAGTCTAGTACCAGGGGGTACTAATCTAACTTTCTGTAAACATTTATCACCAAATAAAGATGTATTATTTCATCTTTGTCGGTAAGCTAATTGCCTTACTTTGTTGGGAGTACAGTCCAGGATCTCCAGTACATGAACCATACCTCTACAAAAGAATTTTCAGGTTAGTTGGGTACATAGACACATTCAAGTTTGCATACATGTAAACAAGGGTATCTGGTAACAAGACTGAGGGGTATTTTTTTGCATTAAACTGTCTCTATTTCGAAATCTTTCAGCACTTCGTAGCTCTACAATACAAGCAGGTTTCTTTTTTATTCCCTGAAAGCCTTATATATGTTCTCACACCCACTACCTTCAGTGTCCCTTTGGTTAAGTAGGCTCTCGTGACCCTAGGAACAGGAAAACTGCCTTATACCAAGTCAGTCCTCATCTGGCTTAGTATTGTCTGTACTGATTGGTAGCAGACACAAGCTCATGCTAGGATAGAGCAGTTAATCTCCAAGATGTTGCAACACTTCTGATGCTCTTGCTTTATCAATCTGGTTTATAGTGCACAGTAGCCAAAGACGCACATTATTTTGCTTTTCCACAGAGAGAAAAAGAAAGAGCTTGAACGTGAAGAACTGTGGAAGAAGCTGGAAGAGCTAAAGCTACTGAAAGCTCAGTCTGACCAGCTGAGTAATGCATCCTCCATGATAAATACACCAAATGATGAAGTGCCAAATGAGAGCCACAGCCTCTGTTTGTGAGGCAGACCTTTTATAGACAAGGTTTTTTTTAAATATGTAAAAAATGCAAAAGAGAAACCTCATCAGTATATTTGAAATGGCCATTTTTTTTTCCTCTGGCAAAATGTAAATGAAATTTTTTGAACTGAAATACAATAATTGAATGTGACATTATTTACCACAGCATATTGTAAATTTGTCTCTAATCATTGCTATATTGTCACTTCTGACATTTCACAGAAATGAATTTTATCATCCATGATGTGTGTGATTTAATTATGGGAGTGGTGAAAATTATGACTTGAATTTTTCTTTTTTTGATTGTGTTGCACATAGGCATAGAGGTCAGCTATTTACATTTCCCCCCTATGTGCTTTTCACATTACTGCAGGCTTGGGCTGAGATTCTGGAAGAGACTTTGTAGCTTTGCTGTATTTTTTCAAATAAAACAGACTGTAATCTTATGCTGACCTGTGGGAGTGAGCCCCATTAAACTTAGTGGAGCTTGCTTCTGAGTATACATGCATTGGATTGGTTTGAAATCTGAATCTGGATGTGATACCACAGCTTTCAGAGCTATTGCTGCATAGAGTGTTCCAGAGAGGAAAGAGCCATGGGGTAGAGAGGGTAGCCTGTTTCAGGCATTCTGTCCTCTCCACCCCCACAATTATCAAGGTGGGCGGCTGCAGAAATGGCGATGACACACAGAAGTGGGAGCAACCATCTTATCCTGCTCCAAGTGATAGTAATTGTGTAGGGGGAAGAATGCCTGCATAAGGCTTACGGGTTTAAATAAAACACAAGTACAACAAATGATGTAGCACACATGAGCTCTGGTTGAATAACAAAGAAACATCAGCTTCTACTCTAGGATTGCCTTTGCTGCCCACTTAGCCCTTATGTCTGTCTCTCTCTCTAGTAAGGAGTCAGTAGTTATGTTTCAGGTCCTACACCTGAGAATTGGAGCCTATCAATGATACTCCTAACTTAGTTCAAGGGTTCTTGTAGAGCCTAGCAGCTCTTGCTTTCAACCTGGCTCTGCAAGATGGTCCAGCTTCTCATTAAAAACTTGGGTTGAGCAATTCCTATCCAGGTATAGGAACATCTATGTGATGCAACAGTTCTCTAAGGAAAATACAGTGTGCTTCTTTAAGATGGCAAAAGCTGATGTTAGAAGTTTTGTCTGTTTTCATTTGATCAGGTGGAGCATTTTTTTTTGCAGATCTTCCTATCAGAGTACCATTCCAGTCTCTTAAATTGCAACTGTGTGGAAAATGGTTTTGTACTGAAAGATTGAGGGATTGCGCAGCATTCAATAAAGTCTTTATGTTTGTAATTAGTGCTGTATATTACCATCTTTGTAGTTTAACTATGCTGAACAGAAGTTTGTGGTTATGTGGGGGCTCTCAAACAACATATGAAAATGAATGCAGCATTTAATGGAAGTGTTGAAACCATAAGTACAAGACTAAACCAAGTATTGGCTGTCAAACAGAGGAAGAGAAGTTGGTAAATAAAATTGGTCTAGGCTAGATGGGCTCTTTTGTGTGGAAAACAATGGGCAACATCCAATGTCACATGAGCAGATTCCTGCTCATGCAGTGGGACATGACTCCTTTCCTCCCCCCCACCCCCAGCACACCCTCCAGATCAGCTCCAGAGGGTTCCGCAGCACTCTATGGAAGATTTTGGGGGTAGATGTGGGAGATCTTCAGCGGGAGAGGAAATATATTCTACCAGTGGACAGACACCATTGAACTCCACCCAGTATTGAGAAAGGCTGTTCCTACATTCTGACTACTTTCACATGTAACACCCCATAGGCTAAACAACCCATGGGCTCTCAGGGGCAAGTCTGCAGTGCACATGCCAGTTCTGCTAGGTTGCTGAGAGTGGACCTCTGGGTTGTTTAAGGGCTAAACAACCTAGCAGTCAACCCAACAACAAACCATAGATTAACCGTTGGCTTGCTTCACCCCTAAACAACCCAGCCGTCTGGGTTTGAACATTATGCTCGGCAAACTATAAAAGAGCTGATCATAGGTTGCTGAGAAAAAGCAAAAGTGGCAGGTGTGCATGCACAACAACTCATGGGCTGTTTAAATGATGGGTGGCTGTAAACCAGGTCAATTTGTCCTTTGTTTCGCCTTCACTTCATTGCCAAATCTATTTCTAAAACATAAGTGGATTCTACTTCGTTGGAGGTAGGTAATATATTGATACTTAAGAATAAATTGGGTGTATACTGCAGTTACACAGACAACTTCAAATCTACAGATATGTGGAATTGGGGTTCATATGGGCATCAACAGCAAGCACATACCACTGGCACATGGGAACATAGGCTTTGCCATGTTTCATATGATTAGGAATAGAACATCAAGGCTGCCTCAGTAGGTGGCAGATGTTTAATAGAGAGTAGTAATTAACATCATTTAGGCAATTTCCCCAATCCTATAAAGTGTTGTAATCTGCTCTGAAAATTTTGAACTGAAGGGTGGTATAGAACTGTTTTAAGTAAATACGAATAATGGATCTCTTTTTAAAACAACAAACAAGCCCCTCTCCTGTTCCATTTCACTTTTTTATTAAACAAAACAAAACATAGATACATAATTTTTGATATGTTTTCTCTTCTCCTTTTATTGCATTTGGAATTATGATCCAGTTTACTGTAATTCCTGGAAGAGAAATTGGGGCATCCCAGAAAGCTTCAAATTATATCCTAAATACATCTTGAAGCTATCAAAGCCGTATCTCCCCTTCCTTTATTTTGGATGTCATATTAAAAAAAAGCCCCATAAGAAATTCCAAAAACCAACATTTCAGAAGGGCAATACCTTTATTGGGCCAAATAAAAAGCCACAAAATACTGTTAAAATGTTTGAGTTCTGATGGTTAAAAAAAAAGGGGGGGGGGTGGAGAGTAGCTGGCTGATGATGAAGCCATGGAGTGTGAGAGGAGGTAACTACCCAGTTTGGATTCTACTGCCCTTTTTTTTTTTAACCTAGCATGCCACCTAAAATATTTTTACTAAAATGGGGACCAGCCATTGTATGTTTCTTTATCACAGTCATCCTAGATGCAACTGGAAACATGCAAGGATTTTGTACTAGGATTTCTCATGACGGTGTACAGCTGAAAGCATCCAAAATGTTTTGGTAGACATTTGGAGGCGTATGTCGTTCTAGAACCAAGTAAGGATAAATTGTTAGGTTAGTACTTACTAGCTTTTAAGGGTGCAATCTTGGTTCTGTCATGGTGATAGAATTCCCATTAATTTTAATGGAGCTGGATTGTACCTGTCTTGCCTTCGCATAGGCAGGAAGGAGTCTGAAAGTTGGAGAACCTTCCCCTTCGAACATGCTAAAAAAATATTTGTAAGAAGTTAAGATGCACACAGATGTCATTTTATTGAAAAACAACACAATCAAATAAATTTTAACCAAATAAGAATGTTCGATAAAATTCCAGTGCTTTCAGCATTCTATCCTGTAGAGATGGGTACTTTTGAG
This sequence comes from Elgaria multicarinata webbii, assembly GCF_023053635.1. Lineage (NCBI taxonomy): Eukaryota > Metazoa > Chordata > Lepidosauria > Squamata > Anguidae > Elgaria > Elgaria multicarinata. The sequence goes on from NC_086174.1 coordinate 31,464,729, forward strand.
CTGATTTTAGGCTTACTGTCTTCCTTTTAGTAACCACAGGTTGAACATTTAGAGGAGTGGGAATCCAACAGAGGATGTAATACTTTCAGGTATGAACACTGAGGGATGAAATTGCTGTCAATGTCGTGTAGCCAACCTGCATTGCTCAAATTCGTCTGCAGTACTGCCTGTGATTCACTTGTGAATCAGTATGTGTCCAATGCACAACTTGTGTGGACCTTTACTAGAAATGTACTTTTACCTCTTGGAGTGTGTCAGAGCAATGCTTGGAACATTTCCGTAAGATGTTGCCACAAGATTGAGTCAGACCACTGGCCAATCTAATCCAGTATTGTCCACACTGACCGGCAGCTGCTCTCCAGAGTTCCATGCAGGAGTTTTTCCACCACTACCTGGAGATGTCAGGGATTGGACCTCGTAAATTCTGCATGCAAAGCAGTTGCCCTACCACTGAGCTACAGACTCCTGCTATTTTCCCTGAGATAACTGCAACTGCTAGAGACCAAACCTGTGCCTTGAGCAAGAAGAGGATTAGCTAAACGCATAACTCGATTAAATTCCATGAACATGGACAGAAATGGGTTTAAAAAGATGTCACCTGCTTCACTACTACATGAAGGCCTTATCTGTCTATATTCGAGTTTTGTTACAAGAGGTTAAATATTGTTTCAGGAATCGACTACTTAAAAGTAGCTTTGTAAAGGAGCACATCATTTTGGAAAAGAGCATGGATTTAGTAGGAGTTCTTATACAGTTAGTAGTTTTCTAAAACTTCAAGTGTCAGGTTCATTATACTCCAGCAAACAAACAGTCCTTCTGTCTATGCAGGTTCTCTGTGGAAGACAAATGTTGTACTGGTGTAGTTTTTTTGTCCATTTCTATTCTTCAGTGTAATAGAAAATTCAGTAGCACTCGGCCTCAGCTTATATGGTTCAGCACTTGAGCTCTTCTCTTGAGGTGCCGTTTTCGGATTTTTATCACCCACTTCACGCTGAGTTTGGCAAAATCGGCTGCTTTAAACAAAGCCAGGAAAATACCACACAGAAGAGCAATCATGTTCCAAGGATTTGCAGTGACAATCTATGGAAAGAAATCAAACTTGTGTTTGGATTTTTAAAGGGATACTGTTTGACTTTCTTTACAATATGTTTTGACTATTCCTTGGTTCACAGCTAACATGTGCGAAGGCTGCTTGTATCTTCAAAGCCTGCCACAAATAACCAAAGGGAGAAAAAAAGACACTCAACATTCATTCATTCTCCTCCTTACACATTAACCAGTAAAATGTTGCAGCCTTGTTATTATTTTTGTTTCCCCAAATTCCCAGCAAAGCTCCCAAAATAGGAAACTTTGGGAAGCTGAACTTCTCACGCTGTTCAAGGTTATCAAATGGTAGGGCTAATAGTAGAGAATAGTGTTTGCTGGTTGTGGTTTTGACTAGCAGTGGCTTTTGTGCTGTCCATGTCCATTTTTATTTACGATTTTTATTCAAAACCACTTTCAGCAATTTTGAGAGGTGGACTAACCTTTGCATTTAACTAAGCCAAGGCAGAAAACAGTGAGAAGATAGGAGGACAACTGCATCAGCAATGAATGAAGCAGGACATAACAATATAAAAAAGAGCCCTGTTGGATCAGACCAAGGGTCCATCTAGTCCAGCACTCTGTTCACTCAGTGGCCAACCAGCTGTCGACCAGGGACCCACAAGCGGGACCTGAGTGCAACAGCACCATCCCGCCCATGTTCCCCAGCCACTGGTGTATATAGGAGAGCAACGTAGTGGAGCGACGCACACTGGGGATGGCACAGTCTGGGTCAAAGGTAAGTGTGGTTCTCTTCCCCATTGCTTGGATTTACAGAACTGCAAAATTCCCCCTTTCTCTGTGGGTCAGTGGAATGGTATTTCTTCTATTGCCTTGTATGGAGAGTATGAAAGGGGTCTACAATCAAGACAACCATTCATTTGGCTATAGCGAAAGCCCAATTTGAAAAATCCCTGGAACATAGCAGGTTTCCTTATACCAGATTAAGTTTATTAGTTCATCTAGCCCAGTAATGTTTCCAACCCTCCAGCATGAGAGTTATGGGAGTTGTAGTCCCTACCTATCCAGAGGGTGCCAAGTTGGACAAGGCTGCTCTAGGTTCACAGGCAAATGACTTCCCCATCACCTGGGACCTGGTTCTTCTATAACTGCAGACCCCAGGGACTGAACCTGGGACTTTCTGCATGCATGCAGAGCACATGCCCTAGCACGGAGCTAGGGTCCCTCCCAGGGTCGAGAGACTTTGATGATTAGGCTTGGCTCTTAATGTATTTCCTAGGTGTACCCATAAAAACCCCTCTTTTCTATAGCTATATGATTGCCAGGAAAAGTACTAACAAACTCTAATAAGGCACCGAATCATTTTCCGATCACTCGATGTGACTGGAAATCCTACATCAAAGTGAAATGATCAAAGTTTACTCACATCTTGAACTTCCTGGATAAAAGGATCTTTCCATTCAAATACCACAAAAAACAGTTGGTCACCTCCTGCTTTTGTCGTCCGTTCAATGTAGTTAACCACACTGATCTGACAGTAGGATAAAGAGAGAGAGAGAGAGATTTCTGCCATTACTATCATATAATCCACTCCAGAGTGCACTTCCCTTGAAAGGGCTGGGGCTCCAAATGCACCAACGATGATCAGATACTGCTTTCCCCGCCTTTTCAATGTACAAAAACAGATACTGCTTTCCCCGCCTTTCTAATAATCCCTTGACTCTTGCCATGTACTTTATTGGAATGAAGAATGCAGATTGCAACATATTCTTCTAAAAGGCAAGACATTCTTTCCAGACATACTACATGGCAAGTTCCATCTGGGGCAAGTGTCTCCTTCCAACTGGGGTGCCAGTGGGGCAGGAAGGGACTTGGCTGGTGCTTGCAAGCACTGGCCAAATGAGGGGGCATCATCTTGTTATCTCCAACCTCTGGTCAGAGATAAGGGCATTCCAATCCCCTGGCTAAGGGGAGGGGCTTGGAGAGAGGATGCTATTTATGGGAAGGGGGTGGATTGGGCAACCCATGGACCAGAAGTTGATCCCTCATGCACTACAATGACCCTGTTCAGATGAATGCTAAGCCACGGAGGTTAAGCATTTCGAGCTAAACATTATGGCTTAGCATGTCGTGTGAAACATGCGTTAGTGTTTCATGTGAACCATTCCTAACAATGGTGGTTACATGACCACAGTTTAAACACTCTCATTAACCATTTGCTGCAAAAGGTTTAGCAGCCTAACCATGGCTTAGTTTGTTTGGAAGCACATGCGGCTTCTAAAGCAAATACATGTCCCTACCCATCCAGAGTGCCAAGTTGGACATGTAGAAGGGATAGTTCCCTGCTGTTCACAGCTGCCTCTTTTATTTATTTTTGGGATTTGAACCCCAGCTTTCCATTCCAGTATGGAGTGCTGCAAGCAACCTACAGTCATTACAGTCTGCTGAACTATCTGGGTGAGTAGGGGCTTTGTAGAATGGCTGAGAATATCTTTCTTGCCTTCAGCAAGTTGAAGGGGTAAAGAGACAGCACTTGCAGTCTGCATTTAGAGAAAAAGAGAGCAGTGAATTCTAAAACTAGGTGCAACTGCTGCTCTTGGGAATCTGATGCAGGATTAGAGGATTGTGCTACCTGCTTTAAGGGTCTGCTTGCTTCCAATGTGCAGATCTTACAAAGACAGCAGAGGCAGTCTTGATGTTGTCTTTGCCCCGGGGTGGCTCCAAATCCATGCTGCATCAGTTATATGACGCAGCCACAGATTCAAAGCCACTCTGGGGCAAAGAGGCGAAGATGCACGGTTGAAAAGTCAGGGACTTACCCTACTTTTCCAGCCAGATCAAGGTCAGCCCAGCTCTTCCACCGGTCTGTCCCCGCTTGGAGCCATTTTGGGGGTGTTCCTGGGCAGAAGGCAACTCCTATTGGTCGCCGGAAGCCACAGGAGTGAGAGGGGATGGGCCCGGTGAGCCTAATGGTCACTGGAAAGCCCATGGTGCCTCCCCTCATAAGGACAACTTGCCGCCGCCACCCACAAGTGATATGGCAGGGTTCGGTGGCAGAGTGGCACCGACCCAGCGCCGTGAAGACAGCCCCCAGGGAGTCTTCAGTGTTCACCCTCATCCAAAGGAAACGATGCCATGTAATTGTTGCCCCTGGACTTCTTAGAGCTCAGGGAAGTAGGAAATGCATTAGAAGGTGCAAAATGTGCAAGATGAAGAGTCAGTAAAGCACAGCGTATACTGTGCCCTCTGCCATTCCAGGAAGCCTTTAGCACTGTCCTGCTTATTATTTATTTATTTATTGCATTTTTATACTGCCCAATAGCCGAAGCTCCCTGGGCGGTTCACAAAAACTAAAACCATTCAAAGTATAAAACAAACAGTATAAAAACATGATATAAAATACACATTAAAAACGGATTACCATACGTGATTAAAACATCTTCAAAACATCCTTAAAACATTCTAAAATTTCACTGGATAGACCTGCCAGAATAGCAAAATAGAAGCATAGCAAGGTGACACCTTAGTTTATAGCCAGCCACACTGCTGTGTAGGAAGCCCTAGACGGTGTGAACGGTTCCTCCAACAACCCAAAGTGTGATTTGACTGAAGTCAGGAAGCCTGGCAAGAGCACTTTACCTCCTGTCTGAATTCCACTGTCTCCCTCCCATCTTCTTCTTTCGTTTTCACTAAAGACATTTTGACCCAGGTCCGGAAACCGCCAGAGAACTTCCAGCTGGAATAGGAGCTCTCGCACGCCTTCATAAACTCCGATTTGTTGGGACTGTGGTGGGAAGAGGTAGCATTACTTTGGGGGGGAAAAAGTCAACATGGCTTGTTTACTAAGACTTTCCTGGGGGGGAATTAGTGTGTGGTGCGGTTGGCTTTAGACGCAGCTGCCCTGGTTGACTGATTTTGTTGTAAGACCCCCCTTCTCAGCCTTCTCCTACCTGGTGCCCTCTAGTTGTGTTGGACTACAACTCCCCCACAGGTTCCTGGCTGGGGATGATGGACGTTGAAGTTCATGGAGGGCACCAGGGAAGGGAAGTGAACCGCCCAGAGAGCTTCGGCTATTGGGCGGTATAAAAATCTAATAAATAAATAAATAAATAAGGCTTCCCTACTGAATAACACTTTGCATTTATAGAGCTGTTTTGAGCAAAACACTTTATTCTTCCAGTGCAGCATGTACAACAACCATTTTAGGTTGGTGTGAATCTCCCCATAGTGCAGATGCATGATTGAGAAGCAGTGGCTGAGAAAATGCTGCTTTTGCCTAAGGCTATCTACTGAGTTCATAAGAAGTCAGATCTGGGTACTTCATGATTCACAGTGTAGACTGTGAGCCTAAACACATTTACCTGCGAGTAAATCCCAGTGAACTCAGTGGGGCTTACATCTTGTACAGGTTTGCACTGTTAGCATCTTTTTGATCCTGCTGGGCTATATGTGTGTGTGTCTCTCTCTGTGTGTGTGTAACTGAAATGTAATACTACAGTGGGATTTTCCCATCAAATAAAATTGAATTTAAAAAACAAGCTCCTTGGCCTTGGCTCCAGCAACTCTTCAAAATGGCAGGACTCCGCCTTGGAACATATGACTTGATAATGAGAACACCTCCAAACATGCGCAGAGTGTCAGCCCTTATGTCTGCATAACACAGCCAGGTCTAAAGTATCTAGAATTGAAACTGCATAGATCTAAACATGTAAAGGTGCCTTATATTGAATATAGAACTGCATGTATTGTATGCATACATACATACAGTCACTTACTCTCTCTCTCTCTCTCTCTCTCTCTCTCTCTCTCTCACACACACACACACACACACACACACACTGAAGTGTAATTCCATAGTGGAATTTTCCCATCAAATAAAATTGAATTATTTAAAAAACCAAGCTCCTAAGAGTTCATTTAAGTTAGGCCTTGGCTCCAGCAACTCTTCAAAATGGCAGGACTCAGCCTTAGAACATGTGACTTAATGAGAACATCTCCAAACATGTGCAGAGTGCCTTCCCTTATGCCTGCATAACCACAACCAGGTCTAAAGTTTCTGGAATTGGAATCACATAGAAATAAAACTATAAAGCTGTCTCATATTGAATACAGAACTGTATGAATGCCAAAGCATATTCTCCGCCATCGCTGTATAGGTCTTACTTCAATTTCAGCCTCTGTGTGAGAAGTTAACTACAATGGCTTCTGGGAATATGTTAAGAGACAAAGGTCACTGACACATCAACGGCAGGGAAGAAAACGTTGTGCCATTCAAACATCCGTGACATCTGAACTAAAATTTCCATTCTGTTTCCTTCAAAGGCATTTAGTGTAACTCCATATATCTCCATTGCTGAGTAATAAGCCTAGACACCAACAGCATGAGTCTCATATTTCATAAGCTGAAATAGTAACAGCAGAGTCCTCTGTCTTTGCTGGCATACGTCTCCTTGTGCTGGCACCGCAGAAGCTGTAGGAATTGGGACTGAGCCCCAGCTTTGCGCTGTAGTAGGGCCCTCAACTGTACCTTACAACAGGCCTGGTGTCAGCCCATGGAAAGGTCGGACCATTTCCCAGGGCAAAGAGGTGTCCAGGAAAGGATTCCCAAACAGATCTCTTGTCTGGGGATGGGAGGGGGATACACACACACGCTACAGATCTCTTCCAAAAGGGACCAGGGTTGTTGTGACGATAAAGTGAAGAGGATGAGGACCATGAAAGCCACTTTGGGCTCTTTGGAGGAACAGCGGGATATAAATGTATTAAATTAAATTAAAAATAAAATACTTTCTAAAGGCTGCAATCCAATGGCCCCTGGGAAGGTGTCCCGGGACGAAAGGATTTTTTGGCTTGACCCCTCTGAAAACAGAAAGAGGCAGCTGCCCTCAGAGGGGAGATCCAACATGGGATGACCCCTTCCAGCCCTCACATAAACCTCTGCAGCCTTTTCCTCTCTGACGCTGAAGGTAGGACTGTTCTGTGATTGTATACCAAACAGTGCAGCCGCGAGCGATGAAGGAGTTGCCTCGCTTGTCCCTAGGGATGAACATATTAACCTGCCTTGTAGGAAATGACAACTTTGGTCCAGCTAGCTCATATTGCTTAGTTGGATGATACAGGCACTGTCCAATAGGTAAAAGCCAAAAAAAGGAAAACCCCAATAGAGATGCCCCCACCCCCCGCCAAAAGAAGCCAGAGTCAAAGGGGTGGAACTAAGGATGTAGTTTATTCTAAACCAAAATCCAACATGTTTCGGATCCTTAGGGTAATTCGATAATTACTTCTATTTCGTACTCACAGTCTTCTACGCTTTGCTAACTCCAAGGAAAGGTGCCGGGTATTTGAACACACAGTAAGATCACAAGCTGAATATGAGCCAACATTGTGATGAGGCTGCAAAAAAAGCAAAAGCTATTTTGGGCTGCATAAAAAGAAGTATAGCTTCTAAATTGCACAAGGTACTGGTTCCCCTCTATTTGGCACTGGTTAGGACTCATCTTTAACACTGTGTTCAGTTCTGGGCACCACACTTCAAGACAGATGCAGACAAGCTGGAGGGGGTTCAGAGGAGGGCAACCAGGATGATCAGGGGTCTGGAAATAAAGCCCTATGAGGAGAGACTGGAAGAACTGGGCATCTTTAGCCTTGAGAATAGCACTCTTCAAATACTTGAAAAGCTGGACCAGGATCGCTTCTCAATCATCCCAGCGTGCAGGACACGGAATAATGGGCTCAAGTTACAGGAAGCCAGATTCCGGCTGGACATCAGGAAAAACGTTCTGACTGTTAGAGCAGTGTGACAATGGAACCAATGACCCAGGGAGGTCGTGGCCTCTCCCACAGTAGAGGCATTCAAGAGGCAGCTAGACAGCCATCTGTCAGGGATGCTTTAAGGCGGATTCCTGCATTGAGCAGGGTGCTGGGCTCAATGGCCTTATAGGCTCCTTCCAATTCTACTATTCTATGATTCTATCAGTAATTGGAAACAGCTTTTTTCAAAGCATTACCGCAACATCAAGAGACTGTGTGTTCAAATACCCAGAGTCTTTCCTTGGAGTTAGCAAAGCATAGGCGACCATGGGTACGAAATAGAAGTAATATTTTGCATTTATCAAATTACCTTGAGAAAGGTCGCTTAGGGTCTGAAACGCGTCACATTTTGGTTTAGAATAAACTACATCCTTAGTTCCACCACTTTGCCGGGAAGGGGGGGGATCACTGTCCAATAGGTACCTGTGATACAGCACAGCCACCATCTGTACAGGATTCGTAATAGCAACAAAAGCAATAGCTGTGGCAGGGAACAGGGAAGAGATTGCATCTTTCCAGCATGTATTTCTTTTGATATATCTGCTCTAGGAAAATGTAACCACCTCTGGCCACATAAGAACTTCCTTGAGGACAGACTTTTGAAATCCTTGCCAACAACTGAATGATTGCTCTGCTATTGTTGTTTTGCATTGAACACCCCCCAAAACACCCCCCATAATTTGGAAAGACACTTTATTAATATTATTGCAAAGGCGTTGCTTTAAGCCCCCCTCCCCCCCGCCAACACGCACATTTTTAATTTCCATGGAAGTTATTTACTCAAGGAGGCTTCTGATGGAAATATGATTAGAGCTGGAATGAATGCTTTCCATAGACGGTCTGCAAGGCTGCTTTAGCTCCATTACCAGGCCTGGCTGGGCCTCTTAATTATTCAATCTTACCCACTAGAGTTTGAAAGCCTCTCCGTACTCTGGCTAATTGTGGGTTACCACGGCAGCCAAGTATGCTATGTGGAGAGCCTAAAAAAGAAGTGTGGATTATAAAGTATGATTCACGCTAAACCTAATTTATATGGAAAGCTTCTAAACAAGCAATTACCCAGAATTCACTTAAGATGCAGCCTCTCAAACTGCCTAGTTTAAGGCCGGTTTTGCAGCCTACCTAAACATACCACTGTTCTGTTTCCTAGCAGGATGGAATTATTTATTTATTTACAATATTTATATACTGCTCCCCATTGAAAATTTCGGAGTAGCGTACAAGATAAAACAAAACAAAAACAGAATAAAACACTTTAAAATAGATTTTAAAAGATGCAAAATGTACAGTAAACCGTGGCTAGTCATTAAGAAAAGGCTTCCTGGAATAATGTCGTTTTCAGGAGGCACCGAAAGGGATACAAAGTTGGCGCCTGCCTGACCTCCAGAGGCAGGGAATTCCACGGGGGGGGGGGGCACCATGCTGAAGGCTCTTCCCTTGGTGGACTCCAATCAGAGGATGGGTCTATGTGGAACCACCAGGAGCAGGCCCTCAGATGACCTCAGTGACAGGGCAGGTTGGTAGGGGAGAAGGCGCTCTCTCAGGTATCCTGGTCCCAACTTGTTTAGGGCTTTGTACACAACTACAAGAACCTTAAACCTGGCCCTGTAGCGAATTGGCAGCTAGTGCAGTTCCCTCAGCAGAGGAGTTACAAGGAATTTCTTTTTGTGCACAGTGGACAAATCCTGCCTGACTTACTACAATGGAAACAGACATGTCAGTTCATGTATTGCCTCCCTACCCTTTCCCCAATTTATAACACACAAGTGGAAGCTTAATGTTTGGCTGGTTGCACTATTCCTCGATATATTGGAAGCGCAGGAAACAAACAGGCTACGGGCATTCCCTTTGAACTATCCTGTGATCCCTGGGATGCTCTCTGAACGTTCCCTTAGAGACTTATCTTAGATTGAATACGTATCGGAGTTGTTTCTTTTGTTCCCTTCCTTCTCTTCCTCACCATGTTAAAGATATCCTAGCTCTTGCTTTCTTCAATTCTGTTCTTGCCCACTGGTCCCCCCAATCCTGATGTACATTCAAGGAATGTCGAAGGCTGGAGGTACCTCATACTACTTTGGGGCCCTGGCACTGTTCCCCTTCATCCATCCCATGACCCTTTGAATCCAGGTCTCACATTCCTCCAAAATAAGGATTTGCTGGGTGGGAATAAGAGGTACACATATTACTCCACTTTATGTTTTCCTCACAACAATCCTGTTAGGCTGATAGAAAGTGACTCACCCAAGTTTACCCAGTGAGCTTCATGGTTGAGTGAGGATTTGAACCCTCTTCAGAACACCACACTGGCTCTCAGTAAGCCTCCAACTTTTTAATGGGTAGAAATTATGGGTAGGGCTGTACCTGTTGAGGAACTCTTGGAACGAAGAAAAAAGGAGGTAATCAATTGCACTGAAATCGAGGTCTGTCTCATTCAGGTGGAACTGCATGAAGACCAGTTCTCGTTTCTTCACATCCCGAGGTCCTTCCACAATCACAGCATGTTTCTGTGAAAACAAGGAACAGAGAAAGGAAGTCAGAAGAGGAGTGATACAGGCTAAAGAGAATCATTCCATCCTGTGTCAACATGTGTTTCATTGGACTGATCAGGACAAAGAGATTTTCTGGGGGTTTAAATCTTCACAAAAGGTTTGGAGAATGGCAACAGGGGAGAGGGCCTCTTCATTGATGGCTCCTCCAAATTTTGAAGCACCCCGCCCAGCAAGGCCTGCCTTGCACCAATATTGTCATCTTTTGGGAGCCACGTTAAGACTTGCCTCTATTTCCAGACTTTTGATAGCATAAGATGGGCTCTATAATACATCAATTCAATTGTTTATGGTCGTCACTGACATTTAAATAGTTTTATGGGGTAGAAGTAGTTTAGCGGATATTTTTTAAGCCATTTTAAACTTTGTATGCTTTAATTTTGTTGTAAATTGCCTTGAGTCTTTTTTGAAAAAGGTATCTAAGAAATATAATGATAACAAAAATAATAATCTCGCTCTCTACTCCTCCAGTTTTCTTCTTGTGTAGACAACCTGGTATCCTCTAGATGTTTCGGACTACAACTTCCATAAACCCCAGCCAGCGTGGCAATGGTCAGGGATTCTGGAAGTCCTAGTCCAAAACATCTGGAGGGTGCCAGGTTGCCTACAGTTGCTCTATGTAAAAATAATCAAAAATACGTTGAGGAAAAACCTAAATAAAATACATGTGCTATCATTTTCTGTTCCATGCAGGTCTTGAATAACAGATGACACATCAAGCTAGGAGATGCTTGGAATAGATCAGGCAATTGCCTGAGTGAACAGTGGAACTCCTGAAAACAATAATTATATAAAGCAATTCAAATTTTGAAGGCGCTTCACTGATGTTACCATGGAAACCCTTACAATATCTCTCTACAATAGGTCCTTATTATTAGGGGAGGTTCACACAAACCTACTCACTTGCTTACAGCTCATTTGAAGGGGTTGCGCTGACTAGCCCTGCCCCTGCCAACCATGTGTGTGCATTGGCCACACCTCTTACCATTTGATAACAGTGGAAACAGGCCCTCCATATACATCAACATATTTATTTATTTTTGTATTACATTTATATTCCACCTTCCCCCCCTCCTTTTTTCAAAGGTGGCATACATAATCCTCCTCCTCCTCTCCATTTTATACTCACAACAATCCTGTGAGGTAGGTTGGGCTGAGACTCTGTGACTGGCCCAAAGTCACCCAATCCGCTTCATGGCCAAGTGGGGACCAGAATCCCAATCCAACACTCTAGTCATTAGGCCACACTGGCTCTCCTATGTGCATAGGGTTCCCCACCCAAAGGGAAATCCTCACTGGCCCAGGGCTACCCTCCATGCTGGTGGGGGCCATGGCTAGCAAGCATGGCAGGAGTGGCTTATGTGGGTCAACCCCAAAAACTTTCATGGGTGCTTTGAACACTGATGTCAACACTCCTATTATCACCCCTATATGTCTTCACAGTCCCACATATGTTGTCACAGGTGCTAGCCAATGCACACTTGCGGCCGCTGTAGACAACAACTGAATCAGCATCCCTTTTTCAGAGGGCCAGCCTCAATGTCAGGCAAAGGGCAACTTTAAAAAGTGCATTCTGAGAAGGAGATGTATCATATCAGCTATGCTTAGCCCGGAGAAGAGAAGACTGAGGGGGGAGTCCCTGAAAAGTTGTCAGACAGAAGATGGCCACATCCTGTTCTCTGCCATCAGATATAATGGGCTTTAGTTACAGGAAGGCAGATTTTGGGTAAACACCGGGGAAAACTTCCTAGCGGTTAGGGCAGTCAAGCAATGGAACCAGTTGCCTAGGGAGGTGGTGAGCTCTTAATTATTGCAGGTATTCAAGCAGAGATTGGAATATGTTAGAGAGGCTTTAAACTGGATTCCTGCTCTGAGCAAGGGGTTGGATTCAGTGGCATAAATGCCCCCTTCCAACAGTGGTCAAGTGTGGGTTGCTTTGAACTGTGGGGTTGTTTGTTGAACCATGGTTAGTGTGTTGTCTGAACGCAGCCAGAGTGGCTTGTTAACCATGCAATGTGGCCTATTTTCTCCAACAAGCCACACTGAGCACTCATGGTTTGTTCTTGAGTTGTTCAGGGTGATTAACAAGCCACACCATATGGTTAACAAGCCACCCTGGCTGTGTTTGGACAACACAATAACTCACCCTGCAGAAAATGTGCTGCATTCAGACACCACACTTACCCATGGTTCAACAAACAACCCGCACTTCAAAACAACCCACACTCAACCACTAAGTGTGGTTTAGCATGTTGTGTGAACAACACCTATGATTGCATGATTCACATGCACTATAAGCAACAGACTGCTTTGCTTAGCCTTATTCACACAGTGTAGTAAATGGGTTTGCCAAGTAAAAGAAACTTTCCAGGTTGTTTCAAAAAATCTGCAAGTAAAGTTTGCCAAACAAAAAAAAGAGAGCAAGAGAAATTTCACAGTAGTTCCTGGTTAACACTCAGACACTGAAGCTATGCGTGAAACAGACTTCAGCCCGTCCTCTATTTAATTATTACCTTGGTTTGATTAGTAAAAGGACCTGTGTAGTTGACTCTCTGAGTAACACATTCAATTTTTCCTGGCTGGCCTGGGTTTACCAGTGGTGGAATGTAGTCATAGTAGTGATGCTTGCACGTCAGCAGTTCAGCCTTGCCCAGAAAAAGGGCTATACCTATCGTGGAAGGACAGGATTATATTTCTAATAAATTGGATCAGTCACAGGTCTATATAAACCCAGCACAAACACAACATTGCAACTGACATACGCCGTTGCTTAAAACAACATATGATATGAAAGCTAGAATGGGCAGAAAGTTCATCTGGACCTGGGAATCAGGGCATGAAAGCCAGATTTATCCATTAACTCTGAATGTAGCCATACAGCTCAATGCGTCACATGTAGAAAGTTCAGTCCACTGCATCTATGGCTTCATAAAGGCCAGTGGTGGGAACTCCCCGTCTATTTGTGTTGTCTGTTTCTTGTGTTGTTGTTTTAACTGTGATTTTAATTGACTGGGTTGTTTTGTTTTTTGCTATGTTTTAATTAAGATTTTGTTTTTAATTCTGTACTTTTACTATTGTCTGCCACCTCAAGTGCTATTATTGGCAGAAAGGTGAGACAGAAACTTAATAAATATAACAAATAATACAATTTCTGCCCAACATCCAGAGTGCTGCTTTAGTTTTATCTAGCCAAGACCTTACTTGGCTAGATAAAACTAATGGTCTGGCATAGTGTAAGACAGTGGTCTTCAGTCTTTTTTTTCTAATTAATTTTTATTGATTTTTTTTTAACAAATACAACATTAATAAACAATAAGAGAACTTGGGAATACATTGACTACCATCTGTCATCAATACCCTACAATACGGAGATTGCTTCATCTATATTCCATTCATTTATCCTACTCCATTCATATCCAATTAACTTTCCATAACTGACCATGAGTCTCAGGTAGTTTTAATGTTGGTCTTCAGTCTTTTTAAGTAGGGAGTCAATCTTTGATTTGAACAGGCAATACAAGAAATGTAAGACTCCTTTTTGGGGGGACATGTTCAAAAACATCCTTAACAACAACAAAATAGTGAGCTGCTACAGCAACTTTCCTTAGTTACGGGCATGATTCACTTGTGAGTCTTAACACACCAGTTAAAGACTAATTATGAACTCCATCAGATGAGCGTTTTATTGCACGCTCGTTGCTGGGCACTCACGGATTTTCATGGGTCCCTCTCATGTGGTCTGCCTCCCACCAGTTCTGGCCTTCCTCGCGCCACAAGAAAAAACTCAGAAAGTCCAATATATTTTTAAACACGGATGTTGCTGGAATCTCTTGCTGTGTGCAGCAGAAGCAGCACGATTAGAACAGCCAACTGAATGGGCCTCGTGCAGGTTGTTTACTTCCTCTTTGAAAAGAGGAAGTAATGAGCAACAAAAACAGGGGCAGGGAGAAGCGGCGGTACAGAAGCGTGATTTCCCCCATCTGATGGAACCCTATATAAGGCAGCTCCTTATACCTGTAGGTGCTGTTATATCTACATTCTTTCTCAGTCTATCTGTAAAATGGGCATATTAGTGACCTATCTCCCAAGAGATACTATGCACTAAAATGTTTAAAACATCAAAGATTAGAGTAGTATAGAAAGGTATGGGGTGAAAAATAGACACCTCTACCTGACCTTTCCATCAGTGGGACATTAAAATTCTTCCCAATGTAAGGTCTTATCAAAGGGTATGAGCTGGAAAAGCCGTCTTTGTTAAGTGGGGCTTCCCATTGATAGCCATGCTCTCCTGATCACAAACCCCTGTCCTGACACAGCTGCCACTGAAAGCCAGGAAAGCTCTGGATTGCAGCTACTAGCTTTGCCATTCTGACTGGGCATGATGGGAGATGTAGTCCAACACATCTGGAAGGAACCAGGATGGGGAAGCTTGTCCCAAATTATCTACAAGATGACCATCATTGTGATAAGTGGGATGGCTGTGGAGGGAGAGTTTTTATATAGGCAAGACCCCCAGGAAGCACAGGTCATCTCTGTGCATTCTGGGTTCCATTTCTTGATCATGCTAGGGTGGGACAGAATGTTTGGAATTGGCTTTTACAGAGAGAGGACCAAACCCACGGGCAGCATTAAGCTTCTGCAAGTGATGCCCTCATTTTTCTAGCTGCTGAGAAAGGGACACAACAGCACCACCTTCTAGAACCTATTGACCAGGTAAGAGTGGAAACACCATAAAACAGCACTTCCTCATCCCCACACTGTCCTTCCTGCACGGGCAGCCCAGAAAGCTGCTATGGTCAATGGTAACGTTCAACATGGCCACATTCCCACAGCCTCTCTCCTGATACAGGTCATCCACCAAGGCAACCAAGGCAGTTTCCTTCCTGAATCTGGCTAAGTCCTGAATGAAATGGACTGAGATAATTGGGTTCATCCAAAAGATCCTGGAGCTGATCACTGAAATCTATAATCCAACACCAAGGGATCAAGTAAAGATACCTCCAGTAACAGTCTTAAAATGGTCTTAATAATTAGCATAAGCTAGTTTAATGGCCTCCCGCAGCAAACCTTTGCCAGTGATGGGAACGGTGTCAAACAAGTCCAAGTACATTTCCCCCATCATCATGTGTCAGTAACTGGAACTCACCCAATGCAAGATGCCACCGCCAAGAACTCAGTATCTAATATGTTACCCAAGTCTGAATGGATGACGGTCATTTTATCCATAGAACACTCAGAAAAAGAGTCACCGTGTGATTCTGAGGACTTCTTAGGAGAAGAAAAGACCTCTTCACTGCTAATCACCACCACCTTCAAATGTACTCTAAGTAGTTGCAATGTCAGTGGGGCAGTGAATTTGCTCAGAACCACTCAGAACCTTAACCTTGTAGAGAGTGTGACTGAGAGCTGGTAAAGCTGAGCAACAGTCAATGGTACATTTGTGGGAATTCAACACCACCACCACCACCCAATTCCCCACAAAAACATGCCGCTCCACATCGTGCCTTACCTGGAGCGTCATATGAAGGCACCTCCTTGTAAGAGACGGACATCACCGGGTGCTTAAGTTTCTCCCTGAAGTCAGCAGTGGTTTGGTAGACCAGGAAAACAGCGACAGCCATCAGCAGAAGGTATATGAAGAGGAGAATGACCGAGAAGACATTCTTCAGGCAGGACTTGCTGAAGCGCATCGAAGGGCTGTTGCTGTCTAGGGCCGAACAAAATATTCATCTACGATCGCAACTCAGTCTGAATTTCAAGCTCTCCCCACCCCTGTGTTCAAGAAGAAAGAACCCAAAACCTTGACCAGGAGCGGGAGGCAGTAACCTGCTTTCCCTATGCACAAAGAGGAGGTTACAGAGTGAGCAAGTATAGTTCCTCCATTTTCCAAAGGTCCACTTCCATGCCAGGCAACGGCGCCTTCAGGTGCATGTCCTAGGCCAGCCACAGCGTTCATGGGAAAAGACATTCCTCCATTGTGCTGGTTTCTACCATGCCTGAAGAATTGTAGGCAGAGCTACTATTTCTTACCTGTCTTGCTTGTCCCTTGACAAATGAAAAAGATATTGAGCAGGGCAGCCTTCCCCAACATGGTGCTCTCCAGATATGTTGGACTACTACTTCCAGCATGCTGGGAGTTGTAGTCCAACATATCTGGAGGGCAGTAGGTTGGGAGAATCTGCAATAGCCCAAGACTCTCATACCACCAAATATATATAATCAACTGCCCAGGGCCATCAGCCCTCACCTGGAAGGATAGAGGAGCTGGCATCATCCTGATCCTCTTCATCTGCTTGTTCCTCTGCTGGATCTGCGTTTGCAGCGAAGTGCTCTGCATCTTCACTCAGCTGCCAATGCAAAATGCAAACCGATCACCTATCAGGTCAGTGGAGGACAAACAGTGATGGACTTCGACGTGGGATCAGAGTCAATGTGAAGCCACAAACTCAGTGGGCCATTCTCCCTCCACATCTTACCACAGGGATGGGTAACATGGTCCTCCAGATGTTCTTGGACTGCAATGCCCATCACACCTCTCCACCAGATACACTGGCTGGGGCTTATGGGAACTGCAGTGCAATGACATTTGGAGAGTCACAGGTTCCACAGCCCTATATTCCAGCATCCACGGTGCGGCCATTCTACATGGTGACTGGAACATGCAGAAGATACAGGTTACAACTACCTTGCTGAAGCTAAGCGGGGTATATGTCTGGTCAGTGTCTGAATGGGAGACCACCTGGGAATCCCTTGGATACCATTTTGAGTTCCATGGTGGAAGAAAGGTGTAATATAGATGAGCTAAATAAATGAATGAAAAAACAGAAGAGCTCCACATCACTGCCTGATGGTATCGGGAATAGCCCGTGACATGAAGACTGTCTAAATGACTGGGGTGAACTGCAACTAGGGAAGCTGGAGGAATTTTAGATGGACTTAAAAGGAGTTCGGATTTCTAAGAATCTGACGTGCGGAAGCTGCTGCAGGTTTTTTTAAAAAAATAAATCTGAAATTTACGCAAATTTATTTGCAGGAAAATACGCAAGTTTCTCATGAGACATATGCCATCCTGGAAAATATTCATGGGGAAAAGTTGAACAGAATGTGGGACAACACGCTAAATGTTACAAACTAACTTAAACTGTAAATTGTTGCAAACTTTCTTATGGAATCATTTATGTATTTTTCCACATAACGGGGGGGGGGGGGAATTTGAATCTGTCTGTGAACAGACACTGGACCAAACGACACTGCACAGTCCATGAACACATGAGGGACGGAAAATCTGGACATCTCTAGCTGCACCACATGTAATGGATACTGCAGAAAGAAGCCATCACACAGAGGTGATAACAAATGGCTTCCACATGACAGCACTAACATGCAAAGTAGCCTTTGGCCTCATTTGTAATGTGGGAATAAGTGAGTACCTTCATGCCAAACTAGACAGGACTATGCTCCAATGGAAGGACCCCTCAACCCAATGGGGGAAGTCAAGGGGTGGAATTAGTCTCCCTCATCCTGGTGCCCCTGGATATTTTGGGCTACAACTAACCACCACTGGTCATGCTGGCTGGGATAATGGGAGTTGAAAACATCTGGAGGGCCTCAGGCTGGATTAAACTCTGTCTGGGTTCGCACTACACACTAACCCACACTCTGTGGGTTAGCATGTTATCTGAACCCAGGACATTTTCTGCAAAGTGGCTTGTTAACATGCAGTGTGGCATTTTTCTTGAATGTTTGTTGTTGGGTTGTTCAGGATGGTTAACACGCCAGACTGCATGGTTAACAAGCCACCCTGCGGAAAATGTCCTGGGTTCAGACAACATGCTTAACCCACATTTCAACAACAACTACTGAGTGTATTTTGTATGAACAGCCCTTCTCCCTACACATTCCTCGGACTCTCAAGTTAATTCAGCACAACACCTTTCATCCCGGTCACCACAAAATGAACAGCAGCAATAACAACGGAAAATGCATGGTCCAACGCTTCATTATCCTTCCACTCAATGGACCAGAATAACAAATAACTGAACACCTTTCAAAGCAGCAATACAGACCAGATGCTTTTTTGTTCCAGCATTCAAAGCCCAGGGCCCAAACTGCCAGGACATTTTTGTCAATGTCACAAGCTTGTCACATCTGATCGACATTATCCTTACATGCCGCACAGCATGTAATCCCAGAACTGAAGGGAAATAACTAAAGGCGTATCACGAAAGATGCAGTTTCCCTTTGTTCCTTCCCTCTGCATTCTTTCCTTTCCTGGCGTTCCGAAGCAGCCCTACAGATCATAGGTATGGCATTCCTTTCCTTCCAAATGGCGTTGGGAGAAAGACTAGCCAGGTAAGGGGAAGGCGACCCAGACAGGTAACAACTGTGCCATGTTCTGGTCCTCTCAGCATCCACAGGTTGGGTGGGTGTCCTATCAGCCTGCCCTCAGATCTCTGCAGGCTGCTTTTAAATGCCAGATTGATGCATAATAAGACCTCCCTTATCCTTGATTCAATAGTGATAGCCAATCTGGCATGAATAAGCAAGAACTGGGTGGGCAAACAGGAAGGAGTTGGCCTCTCCAAGTTGTGTCTACCGGGTTACATGGTTCAGCATCAGGGTAGACTTGAAGGCCAGGGAAGGGGCGGCTGCCATGATCTACAAGAATTCTCTTTCCACCCCCACCCCCTCCATCTGACTACTAGTCTGGAGTGTCTGCATCTTGTGTTAGGCCAGAGGGACAGATTGGGGATTCTCTTGGTGTGCCGCCTAGCCCGCTACCCAGCAATCTCCCTACCTGACCTGACAGAGGGGGCCTCAGAGGTGATGCCAAGGTCCCTCAGGCTGCTGGTTTGGGGGGACATCAACATTCATGCCAAGGGCACCTTCTCTGAGGCAGCTCAGGATTTCATGGCCTCCATGACCACCATGGGACTGTCCCAACATGTCATCGGTGCAACTAGATTTGGGTTTTTTAGCTAGTCATGGGGATGGTGATCAGAAGGTGGGGGAGTGAATCAGTCCCTTTGTCCTGGTCAGATCACCTCCTTTTGAGGTCTAGACTGATGATGGCTTTTCTCCTTTGCAAGGGTGGGGGGGATCTCTTGCCCAAGGCACAGGTGGCGGTCTGAACTGTGAAACACAAAAGTACGCTTTGGAACCCAAATAAAGACAGTGCTTGAGGGCAGCACTTTGATTTGCAATATCTCACCCTCCCAGTTAAAAATATATATGAGTAAAACAAGAAGTAAAATTAAAATCAGAAGCGGCATGGAACCTGGTGGGCACCAAGAGAGGTGTCTGAGGAAGCACCTTGGATAGTTCATTCAGAGTTCTGTCTAAAACCTGGAGCGGTTTCACCGCCCCACTGACAACGGGGCCACCAGCCTCCACTGAACACCTATCATTCCCAGTCAGCAGTCCCCCACATCTGGAAGGCACCAAGCTGGGGAAGGCTGTTTTACAGTGGTATAGCTATCATCAGATCATTTTTCGGTGTCTCCTGTTTCAACATTTACTCAGGTATCAGACAAGAAAAAGAAGCTGTGATCTGCAAGCGACTTCAACGTATCAATTCACATTACCTGCAAGGAGTCTGAGCATAAAAGCTTGAGGGATGGACATCTGGTACATCATTCCTTGTGTAGAACATGTCAATTGATTCCATTGAAAAAAACCTTCTGTTTGAGAGGTGAAATAGAAGTTCTGTTTGTTTGTTTAATTTATTGCATTTTTATACCGCCCAATAGCCAAAGCTCCCTAGGTGGTTCACAAAAATTGTGTTGTGTTACACCTCTAATGGCCCATTGTCACATAAAAGTCATGCATATGTCTGAACCAGGCCTAAGCATTTAATCAATTTTTATTATTGTTGCTGTTGTTTATATGCTGCTGTTTAGGATACACCCTCACAAGGCAGCTTACACAAAACAGCAAATGCACATCAAATAAACAATAATTAAGACAAGCTGATAAAACTGAAAAAAGTTTTAAAAAATAGCTGGTTAAATATCAACCAGCATCACAACCATGGAATGCAATCAAAAGAACAATAAAACATTTTTTTTGTCAAGGTCCCCTTAAAGATCACCAATGCAGGGGTCATGTGCAGTTCCCTGGCAAGGGAATTCCTAATATTTGGGGCCACCAACTGAAAAGGCCCTGCCCCTGGTATCTTACAGTCAGATGGTGCTTGGCAGCAGGGCAGAAAGCACACTCTCTGTGGTCAATTTCAGAGTCTGGGTAGGCAGTCCTTCAAATAACCTGGTCCCAAACCAGTCAAAGCTTCAAAACACTTTAGGTTGAGTCTGGCAACGAACAGGTAGTCAATGCAACTGGCACAGAACTCGTGCAAGAAGATCAGAACGCCTACCTCCTACAAGCATCCAGGTAGGACATTTTGGTAACTACCAGTATGGAATGCAGCTATCTTTAAAGGCAGCCCCGCAAAGAGAGCACTGCAGTAGTCTAGGGCTTGCATCACTGAACGAGGTCTACTTTCTCTGCATAAGGATGCAGTTGGCCACCAAAGCCATCTGTATCTCCATAGACAGCGCCGGGTCCAGGAGAATCCCCAGATGGTTAATCTAGCTCTCCAAAGTGAGTGCAACCCTGTTCAAAACTGGATGCAAACTTCTATCCAGATCAGCGGTCTGCTCAGCCAACAGTGCTTCAAGGCAGTTTGATGTTTGGAACCTGTATGACAGAAGCTGATCAAAAAGAGCTTCAGACACAGATTCTCTCAGTGTTTACATTCTGGTAAGGTCCACCTGCCAGGATTCTGAACCACAAAGAGAAAGGACCATCACAGGCCTTCATCCGTCTTGGGACACCGTTCCTTTGTAGTGTGCTCCATCCCTTACATCAGGCTGTGCCGTCTCTTCTCCCTGCAGGTTGTAGCTGGGGCTTGCTTCTGTTGTGACAGGCATGAAAAGAATGTGTTCTGCTTTGCCTTGTGTCAAGCACTTTAAAACACTGTTAACCTCGTAACATGGGGACCTTCAACCTGCTGTCTCCTATGGTGGGAGAGGAGTTGGGAATGACGGACCAAGGAATCAGACATCGGGTGAGGAGGGAGGAATAACTTCAGCACATGAGGTGTTCTAAAAAGTTGGCCACTCAAAAGAGGTCCCTAAGGGAAGACCCTCTCTGAGAGCGGGACTGGGGGCATGTCTACCTGAAAGGTTTGCCCTGGGGTGGCTTCACAGCAGCGGCACATCATCTACATGACACAGCCACCACTGCGAAGCCATCTGGGAGCAAACCCTGGAAACTCCGCTTCAAAAAAGTAGGGCACTCACCCTGACTTATTTGGGCAGCAGAGGCTTGTCACAACCCATGGCGCCCTCTGATTGGTCGCCATGGGCTGGGCAGGGAAGGGGGCAGCCCCACACCTCAGTAAAAGTAAAATAAAAATAGAAATGGGGGGAGGGGAGGAATGGGGCCGTTCCTCCCCACCTTTTTAAATTTTATCATGTATTTACTTATTTATTTAGAATATATATATACCACTGACAACAAAGGTCCGCATAGTTAAAGCAATGGTATTCCCCGTAGTAACCTATGGCTGCGAGAGCTGGACCATAAGGAAAGCTGAGCGAAGGAAGATAGATGCTTTTGAACTGTGGTGTTGGAGGAAAACTCTGAGAGTGCCTTGGACTATGTGGCAGGGTTTTGCTATTTTATTGTTTTACTCTGTACAGCACCATGTACATTGATGGCGCTATATAAATAAATAATAATAATAATAATTGGACTGCAAGAAGATCAAACCAGTCCATACTCCAGGAAATAAAGCCAGACTGCTCACTTGAGGGAATGGTATTAAAGGCAAAACTGAAGTGCCACCACGCTGAAGGCTCTTCCCCTGGTGGATTCCAATCGGAGGATGGATCTATGTGGAACCACCAGGAGCAGGCCCTCGGATGACCTCAGTGACCGGGCAGGTTGGTAAGGGAGAAGGCATATTACCATTTAGGTGTCATAATTAACTGTATCTGCGCAGCTGCGCAGATACAGACAATAAAATAAAGATGGGGGAGGAACAGCCCAGTTCCTCTCCTCCCCCCGCCCCAGTTTTTTTTTTTTTTTTACTTTTACAGAGCGTTAAAGTTCATAGTTGTGTTCCTTCCCGTGCAGATGCTGAGAAGGAAGCAAGTGTGGGAGCAAGGCACCTTGTGGCACCAAAGCGCTGCCATCAAGACGGGGCCTGGAAAAGTTACTCAGGTTTCATACTATCAGCTGGTGTCAGTTTCACTGCAACTTCTTATCATATTGTATTCATTAAAGCTAGCTTCTTATAATCTAATTAGTATTATGCAAAGTTGACTAGAGAATTTAGCTCTGTGTTGCTATACGTATATTACATCTGTAACCTGAAACTTGGCTGATCTGGCTCTGGTTTGCATAATAAAAGCTATTTACTAAGAAACTGTCATCATTGTGTGACTACAAAGACAACTGGAGGCTTGGCACTCGACAAACAATACTATCTGTGGTGCCAGCCAAGCCCCCTCACCCTCCTGATTTTTATTTTATTTTATTTATTCTTATTCTTATTTTTCACTGGGAGACTAGCTTGCTGCAAAGTGATATGCTGTTCTACAGGGCTATCTTTATTTGGTTCAAAAGAGTGGTTTTGCATTTCAGAGCTCACCCTCCAACTCTGTTCTTGGGGCAAGTTGTTTTTCTTTTAGCTTTGCCAGTTTGACTTCTGGGAAGTGAGTCTACTGTGACCAGCCATGTCCACCATGGCAGCCATTTTATGAATGGGCAACATCCCTTCCACGGCAGCCATTTGGAAAGGGGAAGGTGGCTGAGGGAGGGAAGAGGTGAAGGCAGCAGGAGAGGGAAGGAGGAGTGCGGATGAGGGAATTCAGGGAAACCAGCAGTGTGGTGAAGAAGAGAAAGAAACAGATTCTTCAGGTAGAAGAAGCTTGAACCTCCACAACAGAGACTGCAACAAAAGGCTAAAGGAATTGGGATAAGAGACTGTTGTTGGCCTATAAAGAGTAGCACTGCACTTTACAATGAACTGTGGCCTAAAGTTTGAGTTCTTGGTTTATCATTTTCTTATTGTTGTTACTTACCAAACATTCCAAAGTTAAGTAAATTCTATTAAGTATCTATTTCATTTGTCTCTAGAGTGATTGCAATTTGCCCCTCTTCATTGTAGTTATAGAAACCTGAAACATCACTCTCTCAAAATGTTAAACTCACTTAAATCATAGCACCAACATGGATACAGGAATAAAATGGAGTTTGCTTCTGCTGCCGTGACACCCTCAGGGTGGTTATTTCCCCACCACCACCACATTCTCAGGGCTCTAGACATATGCCCCAAGGTCCAGATCTAGCTGCACCACTGCCCTACCTATAAATTACAAGTAGTGGAATCTGGTGCCTCCGATGTCAGTGGGGCAGTGAATCTGCTCCGGGTTTCAGTCAGAACTCTAAAAGAGCTATCCAAGGTACAGAAGCCTCCGCTGCTTACAAGGCTCAGTCCCTTGGCCTTATAGCACAATCCTATGCATGTTTACTCATTAATACATCCAACTTAATTAGACAGAAGTTAATTCCAAATTAGTATGCATGAGATTGCAGACTTTGGACTTATTTATTTATTTAAAACACTTATATCCCGCCCTATATCAATAAGATCTCAGGGTGGCATACAGATAAAAGCATATAGTATAAAACAGTAAATACACAGCTAAAAACAAATTAAACCATAAACCAAGTTAAAACAATATATAATTTAAAAGCAGTAAAACAATTAAAACTGCACAGATACAAACACACGGCTCTGTGTTTGTATCTGCGCAGATACAAACCGCACAGATACATACTGTTTGAATTGTACTTTATGTGTACAGTTCAAATGAATTTTAAAAGTGTAAGAGAACTATAATTCTCCTGTTATACCTGGGGTCATTTTTGTATAACTGCCACCTAGCATGACGCAATACACAGGATTGCAATCAGTAGTCACGGCTGAAGTAGCCAAAGGGCTGCTTCTATGAATGGTGCTCAGAAAAAGAGAAATCAAATCGTTGATAGATTAGCTAGCCCTTAAACACACATTAACCCCCTCGAGGGAAGCGAAACAGGTGGAGCATGTGTGTTGTAGAGTTCTAATCCATGTTAGAGAGCACAAGAACAGTTTGGGTAAATTGGCCCAAAATTTTAAGGATTGAAACAGTTGAAAGTAGAAGTGCAAGGCGATGGCAAAAATATTTGAAAAAAGCAAACCATAACTTTCCAAAGTAGCGTGAAGAAGAGAAGAACAGATAAAACATTTTAAGGCCTATCCTATGAATTAGCCTTGAGAAATGCTCTAAAGCAGCCTTCCAGATGTGTTGGGACTGCAATGCCCATTATTCCCAGCTGGCATGGCTATCTGCAACAATGCTGGCCTTCCTTTCAAAGCTGTTGTAAGGATTACTGAGATAAAGGTGGTTTTTTTTAAAGACGTCTATACTCTGAACTCTGTGTTCATATTAGTGCTACCGATCAAATTGAGTAACTGTTCTCTCTCTCCCTTTAAAGGTGGCTTAAAAGTAGTTTAACTAATTAATTTAAATATTTTCATGGCGAGATTAGCCATTGCTTCTTTGTCCCATTCATCTTTTGAGCAACTTGAGATCTTTTTCACACCAGAGTCTGTGTAACACTTCCCCATTCTATTTTAAGGCTATTGCGGTCTGCAGGCAAGACATTTCCCCCCCCCCCATCCCTAATATCGTCAAGCAGCAATATCCTTTTCTTTCCCTCCCTTCCCCCCTCCCCACCCCTTAAGTTACTTTGCTTTGCAGGCTAGCCTGATCAAAACTTTGGGTGAATTCAAAAACTTGCTCACCTCTTTGTGATTGTGAGCTGGTGATACTAGAAGCTATTGCCATATGGTTAATTTCAGAGGATTCATGGGAATCACTTCGAATGCTTGAAGAGTACTGACTCATCATCACTATTTGTAATGTTCAGAGGTGAGTGCTGTTCCTTACGTTGCCCAAACATCATCATCCATTCGCAACACGGAGGTATCAACAAGCTCAGAGAAATCCCAAGGTTCACAGAAACATAAAAAACATTTTTAGGAAAAAAGAAAATGCCAGTGGGGAAATGAAAATAACAGCTCAATGAAAAATGAATGTTCTTGGTGGGCACAGAATGTTGACTGACCATGGTGGCGGGGAGGGTGGAACCTGATGGGTAGGGGAATGGAGTGGAATATTCTGAAACACCAGCACTTTACTCTGTAACATTTTGTTACAGTTTCAATTTGTGTTTAGTAATAAAGAACTCATTTTCTAAGTACGCAGCCTTCCTACAAGAGGATCTTTCCCCTGCTTGTGGGAAGCAGACTTGGGGAAACTCTTTAAGATTTACAGAACTACTAAAAATCTTTAAGACATCTCCCACAAACCTCAACACACACACACACACACACACACACACACACACACACACACACCTCATTCCCCCAGCTCAGTGAGGTCTGACCATGCTCAGTGGGCATAGAATGTTGGAAAGGAAAAAGAGAAAAGTAGGGGTGTGACGGGGAAATAGAATGGAGTTCCCTAAAAGAGAGCATGGCGGGCTAGCTAGAATCTGGAATAAGAGCACTACATGCTGTAACATTTTGTTGCAGGTCCCAGGTGTAATTATTATTATTATTAATAATAATAATAATTACACCTGGGACATAATAATAATCTGCACTACTTATTATTCATCTGCATTGGTGAATTAAAAACAAAAGAGTCTCGTACCACCATAAAGATTAACACAGTTATATAAAGATATGTATATTGATATATAGCAGCGGTTCTCAATCTGTGGGTCGGGACCCCTTTGGGGGTCGAATGACCCTTTCACAGGGGTCGCCTAAGACCATCGGAAAACACATATTTCCGATGGTTTAGGAAACTGTATTGACTGAACTATGTCATGTATCATCTTTTGTATTATTAAAGCTATTGTTATGTATTATTTTCATTAGCAAACCATCCCATGACAATGGATCGTGTAGAGAAGAACGAAAATAATTTTATGGTTGGGGGGTCACCACAACATGAGGAACTGTATTAAAGGGTCGCGGCATTAGGAAGGTTGAGAACCACTGATATATAGAAATAAGCGCAAAAGCTTCTTCCATAATTGATTTTCAAGGTGCTACAATTTTATTTTATTTTTTTGCTACAACAGATTAACACAAGTACTCCTCTGGAATCAGCGAATGCAAGAACAAAATCAGGAAATGATATTTTTGTTTACAACCACAACCTGTTTGAACTCAAATGAACAGCACTCTCAGCCTCTACAACGCTGAAGGAGAAGCAAAAGACAAGCAAGCACAGAGTAAGGGTTGCAGCAGCTGGTACATTGATATGCAAAATAGGTGCAAGACTCAAATTCTGGCAGGGCTGCAAAGAGGGAGTTTAACAATATAGCTAAGATCACTTTAACAGACCCATGCCAACAGAGTCAAACTACACATCCAACTTCCTGAGTTTTCTAAAATATGCGATCTGGGAGAGTTTGCCCACATCAAGAGTTTCTCTTCTCCCCTTTCCTGCCTAATTATTTGCAGTACCTTAGCGGCCTGAGTTCCACCAGGCAGATAAGCAGGCAAAAACAACTCAGGAGTTTGCACAGGGAAACAAAACGTTCTGGGCATTGTTGAAATTCAGCCCTGGCACTAAAGCTGGCTGGCCAGCTAACTTTCTCTGTGCTATTAAGCTGACTTCTTCATATTCTGAAAATCAGAATTAATGAAGAGATCTGGGGGTACATGTAAAAACGGAGTTGATGTAGGATGAAAGCTAGGCCAAAAGGGTTAGATTATGAGCTGGAAAGAGAATAAGGGCAACAGTCCTATGTGGATTTACTAAGATGCAAGCCTTAAAGGCTAACAAATTTATTATGGAGTAAGTTTTTGCGGACTAGACACCACTTCATCTGATGCATGAAGTGTTATCCAAAGTTGGCAGATTTAGAATTTATATATGTAAATGCAAACCATTTATACATGTAAATGCAGACCCTTTATTAGGTCAACCAAAATGTCACAACATAGCCTGCAAGCTTTTGAGTTCTTCAGAACACTTCATCAGGCGAGATGATAAACAAACTTGGGGTGAGGGAGGGACAAAAATGGCTGGCATTGAAACCATGGATCACAGTCTTAAAATGGTGGGGTGGGAGAAGTTGGCAGACATGGAAAATCCAGCTGCCTCCATTCTTGGGAAAACAAATAGGTTCTTTGAAAGACAGAAAACAGAAGTAGAGAGAAACTACACAGTTTTAGCATTAACAAAGCAGGAAATTAGCTAGTTAGTCTAATGAAGAATTCTAGAGAACTGAAACGCTTACCCACTACTTCATAACATTTCAATTGGCCTAATAAAAGTATTGCCCTAATATGGATCTGGGATTTTTCTAATAGGCCAGTGTGGCTACCTCTTGCTTTACCCTTGTGGCCCCTTAAAGACTTCACATTAATTATGGCATAATAAGCTTTCATGGATTGGAGTCACACAAAAATATGCATAATAGACTTGGCAGTCTTTAAGGTTGGTTTTGCTACAACAAACTAACACAGCTAGTACCCCTCTGGAAATTATTACATATATAAGATTGCACCGCAAGCATACAAAATGTTTAAGAGTCCATTATGTCCTCGGATAGCACTTGGCTTATCGGTATTATTATTGATTAGATTATTAATTGCCAATGACAAATGAACTGACTGTATTTTCTTCAGGTTTGAGCTCCCATTTCTGGATTCTTTTCATCTTGACTAGAAAACGGGCAGGATGGATGGCCTTGTACAGCCCAATCCTATGCATATTTACTCAGAAATAAATCCCATCAAGTTCAATGAGACTTACTCCCATGTTCCTAACTCCCAGGTCATTTATTTATTGTATTTATATCCCGCCTTTTTTTCTCCAAGGAACCCAAGGCAGCGTACATAATTCATTCTCCTTTCTGTTTTATCCTCACAACAACAACCCTGTGAGGTCATTTGGGCTGAGAGTCTGTGACTGGCCCATTTAACTTAAGGCACAATCCTATGCATGTTAAGACCGTAAAGGACTTTTTTGGGTCTAAACATGCAATAGGATTGCACCCTTAATTAATTTAATTTA
Organism: Elgaria multicarinata webbii; assembly: GCF_023053635.1. NCBI lineage: Eukaryota > Metazoa > Chordata > Lepidosauria > Squamata > Anguidae > Elgaria > Elgaria multicarinata. The sequence continues at coordinate 31,493,281 of NC_086174.1, forward strand.
ATAGATGTATATGCACCCTTAATTAATTTAATTTAATAGATGTATATGCTGCTTACCATATTTAGAATTATCTCTCAGTAAATGTGCATAGGACATTTAGTGCCTGGTCTTTACATGGTGCAATCCTATGCATCTTTCTTCAGAAGTAAGCCCCAATGTGTTCAATGGAATTTACTTGAAAGGTTGTCACACAGAGGAGGGCCAGGATCTCTTCTCAATCATCCCAGAGTGCAGGACATGGAATAATGGGTTCAAGTTACAGGAAGCCAGATTCCAGCTGGACATCAAGAAAAACTTCCTGACTGTTAGTGCAGTACAACAATGGAACCAGTTACCTAGGGAGGTTGTGAGCTCTCCCACACTAGAGGCCTTCAAGAGGCAGCTGGACAACCATCTGTCAGGGATGCTTTAGGGTGGATTCCTGCATTGAGCAGGGGGTTGGACTCGATGGCCTTGTAGGCCCCTTCCAACTCTACTATTCTATGATTCTACGAACACTTGCATAGGTTGGTTGCATGTAGCAGTTTCTTTCCTCTTTTTAGCCTGCCACTCTTACTAGAATTAGACTCACTTCAAGCCACCGATTCCAATGGATTTATGCACCAGCAACCCTACAGAAGTTAGTGAGACTTAATTCCGCGTAAGCCTGTTTAGGACTGTGATGCGAAGGTGCAACTAAGCCCCTAGTCTAAGCCATCGAGTCTTATTTCCGAGTCAAGGGATGGCACTATTACTCGAGAGTAAGCCTCGCTGAACTTCATGGGACTTATTAAGTGCAGTAAAACTCTGCACAAAATCGGGTTGCCTTCAAAGGTCTTGTTTGCAACTGAAGTCCCAGCCGCAAAGAGGAATTGTCTTTCCGGTGCATGGTACAAACAAACTAAAGTTGCTCAGCAAAATAGCAATACAATTGAAGCGCGTCGATGCCTAAACGCCTCGCGTGCAGACGATGGAAATTTAGGGCGCAAGTTTGGACAGAAAAAAGTCTTACAACTCCCAGCATCCCGCAGCCGGCTATTGTAGGAGTTGTGGGACTTCCCCCCCCCCCCCAGTCTAAGTGTGCATAGATTGCACCCTTAGGAACTAGAGAAGCCCCAAGTCACTCAGCTTCCCATGACGCGCGTTCTCCCAATACCTCTTGGTAAGAAGACGAGATCTCGGCCCTGATCATGGCATCGGCGGAGAAGTTGGATCAAACAGCAGCAGTAGCTACACAAGAAGCTGGCGCGGGAGTTCCGCGAAAACGACCGGTTGATCAAAGCGCAGGCGGCGCAAACACGCCGACCACATCAGAAGCTTCGTCAAGTGCACAGACATTCTCCGGCCGGGAGCTGCATACAGCGCAGCCGCACACGACTCGCTAAATACCGCTAACTTTTGCCCCCTTCCACGGCTCTGCATCTGAGCGATCGGTTACTTACGCACGCCGGAGAAGCAACGGGGCCTGAGAGGATGGCATGCTGGGAAATGTAGTTTATTTTCAGGCAGAATTTGCTCGACTTAAGTTACTGGGAATCACATTCCTCAGGAGTGGGCAACTTGTGGCCCTTCAGATGTTTTGGCCTTCAACTCTAAAGACATTCAAATTGTGTTCTGCAGGTCTGAAGAGATTTGGAGTTCTGAAAGCTTGCACATTTTTCGTGATCTTTTGGCTAATCTAATAAAGGTATTATACTAATTTGGATTTTGGATGTTTTCTTATGATCAACATGGATATCTTTGCTGGGGGCAGGGGAACAAATTGATGTTGCACATATTACAGAGGCAATACTATACCAACTTACCTGGGAATAAGTCATTTTGAACAAATGACTACGCACTGTTACAGTGCAATCCCGTGCACCTTTATTAGGAAGAATGTCCCACTGTGTTCAATTGGGCTTACTCCAGGTAAATCTTCCACTTTTGGATATATTTGGATTTAAGTTGCAATCCTAGTATATCCACCGGCCTGAGAGTAAACTCGCTTTGAACTTACTTTTGACATGCAGAGGATTACACTGTAAATTAACACACCTCTCCTTGGAAGAAGTTGACTTTTAAAATGTTCTAAACTTTCAGGCATCAAGGATTAGTGTTCAGAGTAAAACAGCATTTAAAAAATAGGCCTGCAAACATGCACACCCCCATTCCTGTGTATATTATTAATATGTTTAATCAACCAACAGTACAGTTCTATACATGTCTACTCACAAGTAAACCCCACTAAGTTTAATTGGTCTTACTCCAAGATAAGTAGGTATAGGATTACAGCCTAAGATTAAGGCAACACTTAATGAAAATGGGCCTTCTGATGTGGCCAGGTTGATGGCTCCCTGACTAGCCACTCTGGTAGTTTACAGACAAAAAGAGACTTGACCAAATTAACATTTATTCATTAACAATATTTATTAACAAATCCTGAAAGGGCTAAACAAGACAAAAACAAGGAGTATATTATAAATATAAGTGTAAAGCCCTTGTTACCATAGGTGCTAGAAGTCCTGCTCCTTTCCTGCTTTTTGGCCCTTCAGTTCTCTCACTACAGAGGGGCTCATGAATAATGCAGATATGGCTCATGCATAGTGAATCCCCCTCTGAATGAGCATGCAGTATGACTCTGCGCCCTCCCTCCTTCCCTCCCTCCCTGTTGAAGGTGACAGTGTTACCATGCGACTGTGCCCAGGGCCTGTATACACATTCCAGTGATTGGCCGAGCAGGGCTGTCCATCATCCCATTGCCAGAGGGGCTGCCCTGCCTGTTTGGCATGGAAGAAATTAATTGCTATTAAAATCTGAGCTTTGAACTTCTTTGAACTTTCAGAATTTTCTGCCTGTCTGCACTGCTCAAGCTTAAGTTTAAAACAAAAAAGAGCAAAATCGGTCTGGCAGATCTCGAGAAATAAGCCTTACACTATCATGAGTATTATGTATTTTATCGTCTGTTGTTGTTCCCCGCCTCAATCAGAATGGAGAGGTGGGTAAGAAGTTATTATTATTATTATTATTATTATTATTATTATTATTATTATTAAAGATTTAAATATTACAAATGATTACGCCTGGTCACCAGAGCCATCTGAGAAATTACAATTCTCAGTTCCTCTTGAGATGACTAAGCAGCAAGTAAAAATGCAGTAACCCAATGAAAGGGGCAGGTGGGCAGATTTTTGGAGTACTATGAAAGCAAATAGTCAAGTTTAATATTATATTTCTACCACCCTGGGAGTGTTCTTTGCATTTGCTGCCTAAAGTGCCAATATGTCTCAAGCCATTTCTTTATCCAACACAGCCAGCAAGAAAGAGTACAGCTAAACGTTATATTTGCCTAAGGAACTACCTATTAGAGCTGCAAGCTATGGATTGTTTTATTCAGTCGATACATCAAGCTTTATGCCTGGAGCCACCAAGGGTGACCGGTGTGGAAACACAGGAAGCCTGGATTCTCACACATGCCATCTGTTTAGCCTTTTATCGTAAAACTGGAAAAACAAGTCTTGTGGCAGCCACAAATGTATTCTGTCATAAACTTTCGTGGATTTCATCAGATGCATGTGATATTATGGAGAATTTCATATCTTTTATATTTTGGTGTTGGGTGGAAGAATTGTAAACAGTGAAGTCAGAATTCAGCACATAAAGTACTGATGGTAACAATCACATTACTAAAAGTGATTTACAGTGTAGCTGCCGCTGATTACACCAACACTTGGGCACTAGGTATGCCAGTTAACATGTAGTGTGACAAAAACCAATTCTTCCAGTTCAAGCCTATGGCAATAGAATTAAACTTGTTGATTCTAATTCAGCCGTTTTTCGCTCAAAAGTCCGAAAACTGGGGTTTTCCTACCAACCGTACCAATTGTCTAGGATACTGCTACTATGGTACATAAGGCATCTGCCCTGGTAGATACTAAATTTCATAATTCTATTTGTGTACGTGTGTTTTAACCGGACAATTAAAAAAATCACATATTTATGACACCTAAATGGTAATGTGCATTTTGTTTGTATGTAAGGGCAAGTTTATGAGCAAGTCGGCATGCCACCAGTCCCCATGACTCACTATCATGACTGGCTACCTTAATATAAAGGAAATGTTTGCTCTTCGGTGCATGTGCAGAGTGCCCCCCACAACCACCACTATTGGATAGCCACAACCAACAGTCTCTCACACTAAGGCTAAGTCTAGGGCAGAAAGTGGAACCAGTAGCTCTCATTTTAGAAATTACGTATTGGGGGTTGAGGAAACGTCCAAAGGAAAGAAAGACACTGGGAGAAGGCGCCGGGCGATAAGAAGCAGGACGTGGAGGGGCCGCAAGGCAAGCCCGAAGGGTGACCGGAAGGCGTTTCCTTCCAAGAGATCGCATCTGCTCCAGCAAGCCTCGCCGGGCTCCTTTGTCCCCGCCCCGGAGGACCCGGCAGCAGCCCCCGCCCGCAGAGCGTCATGGCCGACGGCTTCGTTCTGGCGCTCGCCCTGCTAGCGCTGGCCCTCGCGGGCTCCCAGGACACGCGGGGCGAGCAAGAGCTCCGCTTCAAGCCCGCCCCGCGGGAGAGGCCTGTGCGGCTCTTCACCGAATCCGAGCTGGCCAGATACGACGGGCAGGAGGTACGGTGCGGGGAGGCTTCTGCCAGTCGAGGCCGGCCGGGGCGGGCTGCCCCCTTGCGGGCCAGGCCAGTGGGGCAGGGAGCGGCTTGCCGCTGCTGCTAACGCGCAAGGTTGGCGGCGGAGGCGGCTCTTGAGGACGCGGAAACCGGATTGTGCCGTTTCGTTGGAGCGGCGACTGAGGCGAGCACCTCTGTGCTGTCTTGTTCGCAGGCACTTCGCGCGCCAAACTTTCTCTCTCTCCAACTCATATGAGAAAGTAAAGGGCTCGCCATTAAACGAAAAAGTCTGCACCTTTGGTCGAAGTCGGACTCGAGCAACAGCGTGTTGTTGTCTCCTCCTCCTCCTCCTCCTCCTCCTCCTCCTCCTCCTCTTCTTCTTCTTCTTCTTCTTCTTCTTCTTCTTCTTCTTCTTCTTCTTCTTCTTCTTCTTATTTTACAATATTTTTATACCGCTCCATATCTAACTTAGATTCCTGAGCGGTGCACATAAGAATGAAACAGAAAAAGATTAAAAACAGAAAATTAAAATTGTCTAATTTAAAATAAAGGACCAATAAAAACAGTGGCTGGTCAGTTGAGGAATGCTTCCTGGGAAAGAGCTGTTTTCAGGAGGCACCCGAAGCAGCATAGTGTTGACCTCCAGGGGCAGGGAGTTCCAAAGAGAAGGGGCCACCACACTAAAGGCTCTTCTCCTGGTGGACTCCAATCAGGTCAACGGTCCATGTGAAACCACTAGGAGCGCGAGCTCAGTAACTGGTCAGGTTGGTAAGGGACAAGGTGCTCTCTCAGGTATCCTGGTCAGAAGGGAATGCAGCGGTAGAAGTATGTGATTGCCTCAAATGCCTGTTGGGAAACGGGGTAATATCCAGGGTTAGTCTTACATCGAGGAGACCCATTGAAATGAATGGGAGTTAAGTGAGTCACAACTGACTGAAGTCTCATTAGTTTCATTGGGTCTACTCTACATAGGACTAACACTGGATGTGCATGCTTGTTTAGGAGGCAATCCCATTGAACTCAATGAGTCTCCTTGGTGCCAGCTCCAGGTTGGAACGCCCTTGAGGAAGACATCTTCCTCCTTCAGTGAATCTATGTTCTCGCTGCCTTTGTCACCAGCTGCTGTTGCTCCTCATCTGTTGAATGTACAAGAAAATCAAAGCAACTGATTCAGAGTGGCCCTTTTCAGTATTATATCAGTAGGAACTTGGTTGTGCTGTTCAGAAACTCTTCAGCACTCCCACACACATACCTTTCTAGCTAAACAAACTCTGGGACAGAACAGGATTCCTCCCTCACCCACCCCTTTCTTCTGGAGAGTGAAAATATTGACTTCAGATATTGACTTCTTTGGGAGTTTTCACAATGTTTCCCTCATTTTTGTAGTTCTGCATAACTGCCTTGTATTTCAAGCATTAAACCTTGAAACTTGGGGCCTTTTATACTCTATCAGGAATTCTAGAAAAAATACTGCCGGTGAAACTTATATTGCAGCTGTTTCTCCTGCTTAAACCTGTTGTGATCAACCAAACAGGTAAACTAAAAAAAATGCTCCCTGTTACTCTTTTCACACATCTGTATGCTAAGGCAGCCTTCTGCAACCTGCTGCCCTCCAGATATGTTGGGCTGCAAGTCCTATCATTCCCAGCTAGTATGGCCATTGGAATTCTGGGAGATGCAGTCCAACGCAAGTGGAGGACACAAGATTGGGGAAGCTGGATTAAAGTGTGAAAATGTAATTGCCACAGATCTTTGTAGATCCTGCGGAATTACATTTTGTCCAAGCTTCATGTCACACTTGTGTTCGAATAGAGCAGTGATTTTACAAACTTCCTGTGAACCTTTTTCCACACCGTTCTTACTTTTTAGGGTTAGAACCCCTATGTCTTGCATATTCTGGGTGCTCCTTGGACCTCACCACCCCCTCACTAAAAGGTTGTCACACAGAGGAGGGCCAGGATCTATTCTCAATCCTCTCAGAGTGCAGGACACGGAATAACAGGCTCAAGTTAAAGGAAGCCGGATTCCAGCTGGACATCAGGAAAAACTTCCTGATTGTTACAGCAGTACGACAATGGAATCAGTTACCTAGGGAGGTTGTGGGCTCTCCCACACTAGAGGCCTTCAAGAGGCAGCTGGACAACCATCTGTCATGGATGCTTTAGGGTGGATTCCTGCATTGAGCAGGGGGTTGGACTCGATGGCCTTGTAGGCTCCTTCCAACTCTGCTATTCTATGATCTATGATTCTATGATCACACCTATTCCGGGAGGAGACCCTGCAACACACCTAACATTCACTTAGGGTTGTGGCTCTGTGGTAGAGCACCTGCTTTGCATGCAGAAGGTCCCAGGTTCAATCCCCCACATCTCCATGTTGGGCTAGGAAAGAAATCCCTCCCTGTAACCTTGGTGATCCACTGCCAGTCAGTGTTGACAATACTGGGCTGGATGAACTAATGGTCTGACTCAGTAATACAGCAGCGTTCTATGCTCCTGTGCTTGTGGTTAGATATTGCAGGATATGATCATGGAGGGCAAGCCATGGAGGCTGGTGGCTCCGATGTTAGTAGTCCAGTGAATCCACTCCAGGTTTCAGTTAGAACCAGAAACCCAGAGCAAATTCATTGCCTTATTGACAACAGAGCCACCAGCCTCCACTGAGGGTGCGTTGTCCTTTGTGGAAACCTGCCTAATGTTGCTTACCCTTGAAGAATCCTTGATAAACTTCTAAGGATAGCCAGGATTCCCTGGGACACAGTTCTAAAATCACAGGGGATGTTGTGGCTCAGCATATTAAAGGTGTCCATTGTCTACCAATTTATTATTTTTGCATTTATATTCTGCCTTTTTCCTCCAAGGAACCCAAGGCGGCATACATAATTCTCCTGTCCAGTTTATCCTCACAACAACAACCCTGTGAGGTGGGTTGGGCTGAGAGTCTTTGACTGGCTCAAAGTCACCCAGTGGGTTTCCATGACCGAGTGGGGACTAGAACCCGGATCTCCCAACTCCCAGTCCGACACTTTAGCCACTACACCACACTGGCTCTCAGTTCCATATACAGGAACTGAGCTCTCAATGTGTGAACAAGCCAGAGCAGCTGAGCGGATTCACGCTCCAGTGGCTAGAAAAGGCCAGTTTCTTGCGCTGAGAGAGAGAGAGAGAGAGAGATCCTCCAAAAATAAATAAGTAACATATGCAATTGATTCCAGAGCTGAATATGTAAGAATTTCAGATCTTTACATTAATGTATGGATATAAAGACAGAATGTTAAGTAGTGTGTTCTCTCTCCACCCCCCCACCCCAAAAGCAGGATTGTGCAAAAGTGAACCAGTGTATCTTCTTATTTCAGAGCAGTCATTTGCATGCTCATGGTATGTAATCATGAAAGGTGTACAGTTTGGTAATTTGATTTCAAAACTAATAAAGTGACTTACAGAAGCTATATGGGTTACATAGGGAGGAAGACCTCTTCCATGGCAGCTCTGGAGAAGCGGAGGCTGAGGTCTTTGCACCTCGGAGAGTTGCTTTAGATTTCTGACTGAAACCTGGCACAGATTCATTGCCCCACTGATATCAGAGCCATCGGTCTCCACTGCTATGGCATTTCACCCCAAAAGGAAACCTGCCAAAGGTCTCCCAGGTTATGTTTAATAAGTAGGGGCAAACCTTCCCATTATAGCAGGTCTTTAGTTTATTATTATTATTATTTATTGTGAATATCAACAAACAAAACAAATACATTGTGAAAACCCTGGAGGGGGGGACACCATAGATTGTGTGTGTAGAATTATCATCATTTCCATCATATAAACTGAAGGAGGAAAAAAAAGGGGGAGTGAGTTATACAAAGGTTTCAAGAAAAGCAGACCAAATTATCCTCTTGCAAATTATCCTCTTGCAAATTGCGTCTATATAACGCTCGTTCAAAAGTTGATAATGTTATTAGGTCCTCGATCCATTGCATTATAGGAGGTGTAAATTTGTCCTTCCAATGTGATAATATAAGTCTTTTGGCTGTCATAAGGGCGCTGACGATCCATCTGCGCTGACCATGCGTTAAACTTCCAGGAAACCGGTAGATAATTTAGAAGGCTGTGCACGTTCTTCCATATTATAGATTGTTTCAGTACAAAGTTCATCCTTATTATAACCTCCTCCCAAAAGGGGGCAACTACGGGGCATTGCCAAAGGTCTTTAGTGATATTGACTGGTTTTATGGCTGATAGACAAGAATGGTCTGGTTCACACATAACAGTAAGCCGTGGTTATGGTTTGTGGAAATCTAGTTTGTCATTGTGTCTCATCCATCCCCACAAATCATGGTTTATTAACTAGTTACAAACCACAAATAGGACACATGATTTGTTGATGACTTACAGAATCTGGCTTGATGAAACCATGAGTTGTGTTGATTTTGAACCCAGAACTGTGGCATATCCCTGGCTTCTTTGTGCCGCCATCCAACCTGAAACAGAGGCAAGAGTAGTCTGAAGATGAAACTACTCTGAAGGCTGGCAAAATGGGCGGGAGAGAAACAAATCAGAAATCAGGAAAACAAGCTGTCATTCGTTTGCTCATCTGCAAGACATCTAATGGCTAAAGGAACAAACCATAATTAACATAAACCATAGCTTAGCCTTAGATGCTAATGCATCTGATACCTTTCTTTCCACTTATTGTAAGTCACTTTTTGATTGTTTAGGGGGGAAAGCTGGTTAATAGCTTTAAAATATATTGATGATGGAAATGTTTTAAAGATATCGATATACCTTGTTTCTTAAAAGCACATACTTTCTGAAAAATGTCTTTTCAGGAGGATCAGCCTATTTACATAGCTGTGAAAGGTGTGGTGTTTGATGTCAGTTCAGGAAAAGGTGAGTTAACCCTGCAGCAAAACATGTTTTTCTCCTCGCCTGCCCCCCCCCCCCCAACTTCAGCCTCACTTTGGCTCAGGTTCAGAGGTAGAAATCTCAGTGCTGTGCAGTCTCAGCCATATGGCTGCCTTAAAGAGGCAGAGCAGAAATTCAAGGATAACACTTGCTGCCCTAGGGGTTTTTATTGCATCACACCAAGTTCCTTAAAGCTGGGGAAGTGAATTGAGTTGGCGTAGGTCCTTTGCTGGGGCTACTTTGCCGTGCAGTGTTCTAATGAGAATCCCCCTGGGGGCTTCCATTTTGTTGGAGTGCCTATATGACACATTCTCAAAATTCCAAATGCGCCCAGCAACCCAAAAAGGTTGGGGATTCCTGTCCATGATTCCTGGCTTGTGGCGACTTGTTGCCTCCTTCTGTGCACTGTGCCTCATAAAATACAATGCTTACCACTTTCATGACCAGGGCGGATGTGACGTACATGTTACTCTTATTGTACCATCAAAGAAAAGGCTAAGAAAATGTTTCAAGGTCTTTGGTGGAGGAATATAAATCTTTAGGTTTCGGCGCTGTACCAGCCTAGGATAAACCAAACAAACCTCCAAATATAAAAGTCCCAACATGTGATGTGCAAATGTCAAATTTCTAGGCTTGTGAGGAATGAGATGATGCTAGAGATTTTTCTAGCATTGTTTACAGTTTCCTGATTCTAAACTCCTCAAATGAAGTATGTCAAACTTTGAGATATCCCAGGCATCATGTCAAACATTACAAGTGCTATGAGAGTTTTAAGAAGTGTATTGATTTGGACTTCATTGCTATATTGTTTTCTTCTTCTCCCTGGACAGAGTTTTATGGGAAAGGAGCACCGTACAATGCCCTGGTTGGCAAGGATTCGACCCGAGGAATCGCAAAGATGTCCCTTGATCCAGCGGATCTCACGCATGATACAGTAAGCAAGAGAGAGAGAGATCTGTTCTGTGTGCTGCAGGCTGAGGCCTCCAATTTTTAAACCATTTTTGAATATGTGGCCCTCTTAGTGCTGGTGGTGTCTCCTCGCCCAAATATATGCAGAACCAGAGACAGGTAGTGGTCGAGGGAGGGTCTCAAAAAAAGGAACTGCCAAAGGCAGATGAATCCTTGGTCCCTGGGTCAGGGCAGCAACAACCCTCTCATCAATGTATCTTTCTACCCTATGTGCATTAAGTCATGGTCGTGGAACCAGTATTGTAGTGGGGTCAGAGTTTGCAGGCTCAAAGTGCCAGGATTTTTTGATTAGCGTGGATGATGGTATCATCTGCCACTTCCCTCAGGCATCTCTGTTCCCTTGGAGCTTAGCTGCAGTCCTTACAGTACCAAGAGTGGAAATGGATTTTCCCAGCAACAGTACATTGCTATGAGCTATCCCTGTTGTAATTCAAAGTAGTTTGGGGTAGCTTGGTCTTGAACCGGCTATTAAGACTTAAATGTGATTGATAAATAAATAAATAAATAAATAAATAAATAAATACAATTAAATAAATTAATTTTTTCAGTGTTTTTCTGCTTTTAAATTTTTGTATATTTGTTTTAAATGTTCACTGTTTTTAACTTTTGTAAACTGCCCAGAGAGCTTCGGCTATGGGGCGGTATATAACTATAATAAATAAATAAATAAACAAATAAGACTTGATCCGGTTTGCGGGCTTGCTATGAGCGAAATAAACCGTGGTGGGTTATTTACCCTACTGCACATGCCAGGGTGGATTTCCCTAATCACCCTTGCTGATGCAGTTTGCTGTGTTGTCCAAATCCAGGCAGCATGGCTTATTTGGAGGTAGGGTGGGGGGCAGCAGCTCACAAATAATCCAACAACAGGCCGTGGGTTATTTGAGGGCTGTTGCCCCCTCAAACAAGTCATGCAGCCCAGGTTTGGATGACATGGCAAGCCAGGCGAGCAAGGGTTGTTTGGGAAATCCGTCCGGCGTGCCTGGCGGGGTTAACAAGCCTGCCATGGTTTGTTGACCACGCAGCGATCGTATGAACTAAGCCATGCAATTTACAAAAAGGTAATGGTGGAGATGGACTGCTTGAAGTTGTTTTTTGATATGAAATGGATCAACAAACCTGCCTGCATCTTTGGATTCTATGGGGTGTTTCATGATGGGCACTTGCACGTCAACATTTATCACTACCCTCCTCTCTCTCTCTCTCTCTCTCTCCTTTCTTTCCCCGCCCATCTGTCTCTCTTTACACAATTGTATTTCCTTGAGATGGGACTCGCAGAAGAAGAGTTGCAATCTCTGGACGAGACCTTCAATAATGTCTACAAAGCGAAATATCCTATTGTTGGCTACACTGCCCGAAGAATTCTCAATGAAGATGGCAGCCCCAATCCAGACTTCAAACCTGAAGATCAGCCACATTTCACCATTAAGGACGAGTTTTGACCAATGACTTTGCAGTCCGAGGCATCAAGGGATTCCAACTGGAAATAGACAAACCCTGGCTGTATTTCTGCCAACAGGGAGAACACCCGAAAATCAAATCATAGCCTGCTCCTATAGTGGTGTGTATTTTTCTCAATTTTGAGGGCTCCGATTTCAGCAGGGCTGTGAATCCATTCTGGGTTTCAGTCAGTACCAGCCAGAACTCTAAAGGAGCTCTCGAAGGTGCTGAACCATATCCCCAAAGTAGTTAAAAGTAAGCTCAAGACTGGACTGCTGCAATGCGCTCTATGTGGGGCTGCCCTTAAGGCTGCTAAGGAAGCTGGAGCTAGTGCAGAATGCAGCAGCCCGGCTGCTGCCCCCTTTCAGCAAGCAACTCCTTTGCTGAGGAAACTGCACTGGCTGCCTATTCACTACCAGGCCTGGTTTAAGGTTTTGGTACCAATGTACAGCTTGGGACTAATGTACAGCACTTTCTCCCCTACCATCCTGCCTGGTGATTGAGGTCACTAGAGAGCATAGCTCCTGGTAGTTCCACCAGGACCTATGGCCCAACTGGCATCCACAGGAGAAGAGCCTTCAGTGTGATGGCCCCCTTTCTTTGGAACCCCCTGCCCCTGGAGTCAGGCAGGCAGCAACTCTAGGCTGCTTCTGGTGCCTCCTGAAAACAGCTCCATTCCAGGAAGTATTCTGTAACTGACAGCCTGTGGTTTTTATTGGCATTCTGTTTTTAAAAAGTATAATTTTAATATGGTGGTTTAATCTTTTAAGTTTGTGCGTGTGTGTGTGTGTGTTTTACTTCTCATGTTCACAGCTTCGGTATTTGTTTTAGATATGGAGTGGTATACAAATTTTGGAAATAAATAAATAAATAAATAAATAAATAAATAAATGATAGTCAGGGACAGGGGGGTGGGAAAAGAGGGAGATAGCAAAGCCATCTAGGGTATCCTGGACAGGTGGATTGGGCCCCTGTGGATTTGGCCCGTGGGCCTGGTTTAAGTATATTTAGATTTTGTAACCTTACACCATCATCATTATTCATTTTATTTCTATACCGCCCGATAGCTGAGGCTCTCTGAGTGATTCATAACTTTCCCCCAAAAATAGAAACCACAACATTATAAACACTACACAGCATCACAGAATGCCACGTTGGGGCCTCTGCTTTACGACTGCATCTCTATGGCCTTGTCATGTTTTATTTACTTTACTTCCCTGGGGAGAAAGCCCTGTGTGTTCTTCTGTTTTTGCTCCTGTTTAACCTCATTTACATTATCTCCAGTTTCTACCAAGGGAAGACAAGCCCTTATCCGTCTGTCAGATTCCTGTTAGCAAATCTCCCAGGCCTTAATTTGCATAGCTACTGGGGGACATTAATGCTTCTGCTAGACAAATTGATGCCAACCACGGAGGAGTCTTCGCCGCAGTAGCCTAAGGAGATTATGTCGTGTTATGTTGATTTACCTGACAGGATGAATTAGCAGGATGGTGCTGAGCAGCCGCTCCCAATTCTCCAAAGTTAATTTGTTCTGTTGCATTAAGCCACTCGCTGCTTTCTTTCAAAGAGTAAAATGATTTATTCAATCGTCCCTCTCAAGGGTTTTCGTACACTCGGTTGAAAAACATACCACTAAGGACACTAGATAAATGAAAATAAGTAAGTGTTGTACCCTAGGGCAGCCTTCCTGACCTACTGTCCCCGGTTGTGCTGGATGACAAATCCCATTATTCCCAGCTAGCTTGGCTGGGGTGATGGGAGTTGTATCCTAACACACATCTGGAGGTCACCAGGTTGGGAAAGTCTGACTTAAAGTAATATGTTCCGGGAGGTTTTTTGGTTACCTTGTGAGACCTTTTGAAAATTTCAGCAAAAAAATAGCCTGAGTATTGGAAACTTACTTTTTAAAAGGTTGTATACACTGGAAATACATCAAACTCTTACTTCTAGGAAAGCCAGCGAATCTCATTCGGTTGTAAACACTGCTAGGTTTTCATTGGGGTAGCTCTCCTCGCTGGCTCGGTCTTCCACCGTCTGCTCAGAGTCAGGGAGCCGTGCCTGCACCTATCCCGACTACCTGATCTTTCCCATCACCTTTAACTGATCCTTTAACTCAGAGTCTTGCTATTTACTGTTTTACTCTGTACAGCACCATGTACATTGATGGTGCTATATAAATAAATAATAATAATAATAATTTCCAGATGTTTTGGACTACAAATCCCACAATCCCTAACTGGTGGCTGGGGCTGATGGGTGTTGCAGTCCAAAACATCTGGAAGGTGCCAGATTTGACTGCCTGTGCTTTAACTGGAGATGCCAGAGTATCGTGGTAAATGTTGACATGCTGATGCTCATCATGAAAGCCACCTGGGCACGTCCTGAAAGATCAACCAACCCCTAGTTTGGGGATTGAGTTCAGCACTTTGCATAGCACTGTTAAGAGTTCTGGCTGTTTCTGATTGAAACCTAGAACGGATTTACAGCCTCACTGTCCTTGGAGCCACCAGCCTCCACCGCCAAGGCTTGAACCTGAGGCCTTCTGCACGTGCTCTGCTGCTATCCTGCCTTGGTCTCAAGTTCCAAGGCAGGGTAGCTGAAACTCTTGTGTGCTGCTGCCCCCATGTGGCACGCCTCAGAACTGCAATAAACTCGCCAAGGGGCTTTAGGCCAGCCTCCCTTCTCTCTGGGTGGAACTAGATGTTGTGGAAGACAAAGGGCTGCTACTGTTCTTTGCCCTCTCCTGGTAGGAACTAGTGGTACTAAACCTGCACCTTGCTCTCATTCTGGGTTCCTAAGAAACCTGGAGTAAGCTTCTAAGGACCATTGGGGAATACCAAAGAAATAATAGATCTGTGCATTTGGATGTATTTTTCTCCAATGTCACCTTGACTGTATTTCTCAAAACTCTGATGGCCACCAATTTGGATGGCTTTAAAAGGGGGTTGGATAAATTCCTGGAGGAGAAGGCTGTCAATGGCTATTAGTCCTGATGGCTATGTGCTACCTCCAGTATTAGAGGCCGTAAGCCTGTATGCACCAGTTGATGGGGAACATAGGTTGGAGGGTGCTGTTGCACCGTGTCCTGCTTGTGGGTTCTTGATCGGCGGATGGTTGGCCACTGTAGGAACAAAGTGCTGGACTAGCCACACCCTTGGTCTGATCTAGCAGGGCTCTTCTTATGTTCTCACTCCCCGCTTTGTTTAGAGATGCAGTATCTCAAGCTCCGTTCCAGCCTCTCTTCCTCCCCTAATACACCTATGCTGCTGTACTGTTGACTGGTTTCAAAAGCACTTTGAGTCAACTCTTAGCAGGCTGTTTCCTGCTTAACAACAACAAAAAAGTTTTAGGCTGTGATCCTACACAGAGTGAGAGGAGCGGCAGAAGCAGTCTTTGCCTCTGCACTCTTCCCACTCTGTAATTTGGCTAGACGGGCTTTTTTGCCTGTCTAGCTGAATGCATTGCAGTGGGAGGCCAGGGTGGGCTTGAGATACGTCTTCTCCCTGCCCACTGGCCCGCTCCCTTTACCCCCTCTCCAAGGTCACCAGCATGTTTCTCTTGCCGGCTGCAAAGGGGAGTGCGGATTCCTGGATCCACAGTCGGGGGAGCACAGTCTCTGACGATGGATCCAGGAATCCGAATTATCCTATTCCCACCCATCCCGCATCAAGTCTATCTCGAAGTCATAAGAACGTTCCCTTATTCTAGCCTTCACAGCAGCTAATCTAAAAATTTCAGCCCAGCGTGTGAAGTATTGAGGCCTCCAGTGCAATCTGGCTGGTCCTCTGGAATCCTTCTGATGGATTCCAGAGGGCTCTGGGGGATTTTCCTGCTGATATGGCCAGTGCTCCTGTCGAAGCCCAGGTTGCTCTGTGGAATGCAGAGATGACTCGGGCGGTTGACACGATCGCACCCAAGCGTCCTCTCCCTCTGAGCAGAGCCCGGTCAGCTCCTTGGTATACACCTGAGCTGAGGGCAATGAAGCAAGAGGGGAGACGGCTAGAACGCAGGTGGAGGAAGACTCGTGCTGGGTCTGATCGAACACGGGTTAGAGCTCACTATCGAGCCTACTCTGTGGCGGTGAGGGTGGCAAAGAGGCAGTTCTTTTCCACCAGCATTGTGTCTTCTCAGTGTCGTACGGCGGAGCTTTTCCAGGTGGTTCGCGGCCTGTTACACTCTGGGCCAGGGCGAGAGATGGTGGAACCCTCGGTAGCACGCTGTGACAAATTTGCACGGCACTTTGAAGATAAAAGTCGCTCAGATTCGTCATGAATTGGACACCACACTTAATGCAGCTCCACTAGTAGAGGTGTTCAGAGCGCCGTCCGGCTCAGTTTTATTGGATGAGTTTCAGTTAGTGAGGCCCGAGGATGTGGACAAGGTGCTTGGCCAAGTCCGGTCGACCACCTGTGTGCTTGACCCTTGACCCTCATGGCTCATTACATCAAATAAGGAGGGGATCGCCGGCTGGGTCCAGGAGGTTGTAAATGCCTCCTTGAGAGAGGGAGTGGTGCCGGCCTCTTTAAAAGAGGCGGTAATTAGACCACTCCTGAAGAAGCCTAATCTGGACCCGGAGGATGTTAACAACTACAGGCCGGTGGTTAATATCCCTTTCCTGGGCAAGGTGCTTGAGCGGGTGGTTGCAGGACAACTCCAGGCACTCTTGAATGAAACGGATTATCTAGATCCATTTCAATCGGGCTTCAGGCCTTGTTTTGGAACGGAAACTGCCTTGGTCGCCCTGTGGGATGACCTCTGTCGGGAGAGAGACAGGGGGAGTGCGACCCTGTTGGTTCTCCTGGACCTCTCAGCGGCCTTCGATACCATCGACCATGGTATCCTTCTGGATAGGTTGTCTGAGCTGGGAGTTGGAGGTACTGTGTTGCAGTGGTTCCGCTCCTACTTGGATGGCCGATTCCAGAAGGTGGTGCTGGGGGATTATTGCTCTGTGCCGTGGCACCTAAGCCATGGGGTTCCACAGGGCTCTATCTTATCCCCTATGCTGTTTAACATATACATGAAGCCGCTGGGGGAGGTTATCCGGAGATGTGGACTGAGGTGTCATCAATATGCGGATGATACCCAGCTCTACCTTTCCTTTTCATCAAACCCAGGTGAGGCAGTGGCTGTTCTGAACCAGTGCCTGGGCACGGTAATGGACTGGATGAGGGCTAATAAACTGAAACTCAATCCAGACAAGACGGAGGTACTGTTAGCGGGTGGTTCTTCTGTCCGGCGAGGTGATGTTTGCCCTGTCCTGGACGGGGTTGCACTCCCCCTAAAGGATTGGGTCCGTAGTTTGGGGGTGCTCTTTGATCCAGAACTGTCACTTGAGGCACAGGTGAACTCAGTGGCAAAGAGCACCTTTTATCAGCTCAGGCTTATACCAGCTGCGCCCTTATCTGGACAGAGATAGCTTAGCTACAGTTATCCATGCTCTGATAACCTCTCGTTTGGATTACTGCAATGCGTTATACGTGGGACTGCCTTTGAAAACGGTCTGGAAACTTCAACTGGTGCAAAACAGGGCAGCAAGGTTATTAACAGGGACTGGCCGGCGAGATCACATTACGCCAGTCCTTTTACAACTTCATTGGCTGCCAGTCCAGGTCCGGGCCCAATTCAAAGTGCTGGTATTAACATTTAAAGCCCTAAACGGTTTGGGGCCAGGTTATCTGAAGGAACGCCTCCTCCCATATGTACCTACCCGGACCTTAAGATCATCTACAGGGGGCCTTCTCCATGAGCCCCTGCCAAAGGAAGTGAGGCAGGTGGCTACTAGGAGGAGGGCTTTCTCCGCTGTGGCACCCCGGTTGTGGAACGAGCTCCCCAGAGAGGTCCGCTTGGCGCCTACACTGTACTGCTTTCGTCGCCAGCTGAAGACCTTTTTATTCACTCAGTATTTTAACACTTAATTTTAACTTAAATTTAAATTTTACTGTTTTAACTCTGTATTTTAATCCTATATCAACTTTGCTGTGTGGTTTTATCCTGGTTGCGCTTTTTATACTGTATTTTGTAATTGAGTTTTAAACTGTTGGGTGTTTTACTGTGGTTTTAATTTTTGTGAACCACCCAGAGAGCTTCGGCTATTGGGCGGTATAAAAATGTAATAAATAAATAAATAAATAAATAAATAAGATGACGAGTTCCTTTGTAGCCCGCTTCTAGTCTCCAGATAACACTGACCCCTTTCACTCAGCCACTTCGAACCTTTCTCACGTTTGTGTAATGCAGATGCCTTTTGTGACTTGGGCCATTATGAGCTAGAGCCTCTTCTGTTATACAGTCCATCCCTGAGTAAACGGAAGCAGAGCTTAGGCTAGTCTTGCTCAGCCAGGTGTTCACCAGATGCTTTGGACTACCATTTCCATTAGCCTGGGCCAAGATCAAGGATGATGGGTATTATTTAGTCCAAAAATCTGGAAGGCATCAGGCTGGAGAAAGGTGGTCTAGTCAGTCCTTTGACAGAGTCTGACGTACCGTCAAAGGGCTACTTGGTGATGTGACAAATCTTGTATCGTTTTCTGTAAGTTTGGAGAGGGCGTCTTCTGTGCCCCAGAGCTTATATATATTTTACAGTGCAATCCTGTATGGGTCTATTCTGAAGTAAGTTTGATTGAATTCAATGGGACAAACTCCCAGGGAACTGCGTATAGGGTTGCAGTCTTAGAGTTTCGCCACATGAAGGGAAAATGTGTTGTTTACTGTTGTGCTTCCTGGTTCTTGGCGTGACTGATATGAGCCGATTACACCAGAGGAGACAAGGCGGAAGATCCTGCTGACTCCTTTAAAGGTTTGGATCCAGGGAGCGCCTCCCTCCTTCCCTGGCCTGTGTGCAAAGGAGGCGAGGGGACGTCTGCTGTTCTTGCAGCCCCCAGGAAAGCCCCCAGGAAAGCCAGGACTTACTTCTGGGGAGACATAAGACCCCATTGAACTTAAAGGGGTAATCTTGGTGGGGTGGAGGATCAGATCTGCCTCCCTTTGTTGCACAGAAGCATTTTACTCTCTTTTCCCGTTCGCAGGCACGGGAAACTCCTTCCTTGGCAAGTTCATAGCACACTGTTAGGGTTTATTCCGGCTTTTCTTTGATCTATTTTATAAACGGAATAAGGGGTGGTGGTGGAGCCATGGGAGATGTCCTGGCTGATGCTGACATCATCAAAAGGAGGCGTGAACTTCCGGGAATGGCCAGCCACGAGCATGCTTTATTTTGCTCATGGGAACAAGCCCTTAAAGTCGGAGGTACCCATCAGCAGAATAGATTCTCTTCCTCTCTCAAGAGGTCTGGCAGAGCAGAAATTTGCATTGCTTCGTGCAAGCGAAACTCAGCACAAGCAGCTCAGTTCAAGGCCTCAACTTTGCAAAAGGAGGAGATCATACATGGAATGGAATGTCCAGAGCACTTAATCCCATTTCTGAACACAACGGCTGCGAAGATATTCTGAGACATTCCTTAGAAGCCAATTGTGAGGGTTTGTGGCCCAAGAACATTGCAAATCACCAAATTTAAATTTAACTCTTTGAGTGCTATGAAGCAGTTTACCACCGCATTTCGGCAATAAACCGTTGTGATTTTTTGTATTATTATAATTTTACAAAACTCCTACCCAGTGCAGCTTGTGGGAGAAGAGCTGGAGGATCAAAAATGCCCCCTGGACCTCCTGCAGTTGCATACTCCAGAATTCTGGGCCAGATCTGTACCTTATGTCAAATCATTACGCCCCCTTCGTGGTAGTACTGTATCCCTCTTACGAATTTATATCTCGTAGGACACACACTACCATTTGTTGCGTTATTTTGGATAATGTGGAATAAAAAGGAACCGCCCAGAGAGCTCCGGCTATTGGGTGGTATAAAAATGTAATAAATAAATAAATAAATAAAATAAATAACATGGAACATTTAATGTGCCTGAACAGTTTTCCGTGCACCTCAATACCACTATAAAGCAGTCATGTAGATCTCGTCTTATTTACTGTGCCAAACTTAGAAAAGCTCCTGTAATTATAATTTTCATTGTTTCTTTGTTCCTTAAGTTTCGTAACTCAACCTCACTAATTAAAAATCCCCAAATGCCTTAAGCCTGGCATAGCTTATATCGTTATAATAATGTATTTATTTACAGATAAGATAAAAATGCAGAAGCACATTTACAGCAGTGACTTCAAAATCCAAAAATTCTACATTCCAGCTGTCCTTGTACACACATCTACATTCAGACCCAGACAAATGGTAGGTGTATATGATTGTCTTTCCAAACACTGGGAACTAATCTGCCCCTCTTGGACAAGGAGGTGGTGGTGAAGCAACTCCAGGTGGGCCTGCATGACGTCGTTTATCTAGATTCATTGCACTCAGGCCTGGCAGTCTTCAAAGTCTTCATAGATTGGGGGCTTGTGATCCTTTTTTATTCGTAATCTCCCCCTGGCTTTTGACACTGGATCGTGAGGAATTCTTGAGGAATTTGCTAGTGATTAATGTTGGGTGGATATGAAATGGAAGGGGGAGGAGGACAGATTTGCAATTACGTTCTATGAAGAAACTGGGTTTAAGCATATTTGTAGTAGGGTGACCATATGAAAAGGAGAACAGGGCTCCTGTATCTTTTAACAGTTGTATAGAAAAAGGAATTTCAGCAGGTGTTATCTGCATGCATGCAGCACCTGGTGAAATCCCCTCTCTATCACAACCATTAAAGCTGCAGGAGTCCTGCCCTCTTTTGTATCTGCAGCTTTAACTGTTGTGATGAAGAAGGAATTTCACCTTCAGGTGCTGCATGTATACAAATGACTCTTTACTGAAATTCCCTTTTCTACACAACTGTTAAAGATACAGGAGCCCTGTCCACCTTTCCATATGGTCACCCTAATTTGTAATCTTTTTAGCGCAGTTACAGTATATGTTGGATACTGATCTCTGCATCAGGGTCATGTCACAAAGCACAATGTTAAATCAGCTTTACTGGAAAATATGTTGGTGCAGATGTGTCGGAAGCACTTGATGTCATCGGAAGCATCTGGTGTCAGTGAAGAAAGTGAAATGTTCTGCTTTGGGAATCAGAACAAAGAATGCACCTGAAGCATCTTCTTTGATTTTTGCTGGGAGCAATGTGCAGGCACGTTTGTGCCACTAGAGGGCAATGTGACTCAAGACAATAGTATTGACAGCTGGGGATTGGAGAGGTGCTCCCTCAGGTATGTGTAAGGCTTTATAGGTTAAAACCAGCATGTTGAATTGGCCTTGGAAAAATACAGTCAGCCAATTCACCACATCTTGTATAGCTCCTTTAGAGTTCTGAACGGTTCTGACTGAAACCCGGAGAGGATTCATAGCCCTGCTGAAATTGGAGCCACCAGCCTTCACTGATTGAGTCATCCATCCAGCTCAGTAATGTCTACAGCAGGGGGGAGGTAGGCAACATGGTGCCTGGAGGCACGAATGTACTCAGACACCTTTCTTGGCATTGGCTGATGTGTCCGAACTCTCCCAACTTTTTTTTAAAAAAATTAACTCATTTTCTTACCGGCAGCTGGGATCCCTTCTAAGCAAAGTGAGGGCCTGCCGCTGCACCTTTGTCATTTCCCATGAATGCCTCTGGGCTCCGTGGCAGGGCTCAGAGACGTTCTTAAGAAACGAAGACAATGGGTGGCTGCAAGTTGATGCTTTCCTTTGCAACACGCCCAGCTGGAAGCGGAAAAGAAAAAGGCACTGAAAAATATAGATTCAAACACATTGTTTTGTGTGTTTTGGCTCAGACTTCTGCTGTCTTGTACACAGTCGCTTGGGCAGGTTACTTGTCCTTTGTGACTAGCCACAAAGCAGGGGGTTGGACTCGATGGCCTTGTAGGCCCCTTCTAACTCTGCTATTCTATGATTCCATGGCAGCCATTTTGTGGTGGTACCCAAGACAGCTTTTCAAATGTGCCAACAGGCCCCAAACAGTTGACGACCCTGGGCTACGCTGACTGGCAATGGCTCTCCAAGTTTTCAGATGGGGGGGGAGCTTTCCCAGTGGTGGAGTCAGGTGGCTCTGACACTGCAGGGCACCATGGAGAGCTCCTTTAGAATTCTGACTGAAACCCAGAGAAGATTCACCACTCCACTGGCTTTGGAGCCACCAGCTGCCAACTGTTGCCCAGCCCCATCCGGAGATGACAGAGACTGAAGCTGGCACCTTTGGCCTGCAAAGTGTGTGCACTTTACCACTGATCCAGGGTCCCATTACTTTCTTAAAGATGCCAGCCATCCCGGGCAAGACGCTGTACAAAGCAAGACATGAACTCAGCTCTTGAGAATGGGAATCGTGTATGCTAAACATGTGGACCCTCCCAGATCCATTGGCTTGTCTGGCAATTGAACCCAGGATCTCTTGCACCCAAAGCAACAGTCCTATGCTTAAGCCAACAAGCTCATATGTCCTCCATTCAGCAGTGATATTTATATCTGGATAGATAGGAAAGCAGTGGAGGCTGGTGGCTCCTTTTTTGGTGGGGCTGTGAATCCATTCTGGGTTTCAGTCAGAACCAGCCAGAATGCTACAGGAGTTCTCCAAGGTGCCGGATCCCAATCCCCCCCAAAACAAGTTCAGCACCTTGGACAGGTTCTTTTAGAATTCTGGCTGGTTCTGATTGAAACCCAGAATGGATTCACATCCCCAATGAAATTGCAGGCATCGCCCTCCGCTGTATAAAAATGCCTTCACAGAGCAGTGGTCTTTGGAGCGGTGTAGAGACAGCTGCCCTTCCACCCAGCACCTACATAGCCCCCTTCCGCACTGCACTTGAAGGGCTCGGTCCTAACCCTAAATCAGGTGGATGGAAATGGATCATGAAAGTGAAAACACATATCTACTGCTAACCATATCGTGCCGGTTCATTTTATTGGAAGGGTATTCATGTTTGCCAGAAAAATGCATCTTCAATTAAAAATTAAAGAGGCTGCACCTCATGATGTAAATGGCCTAATTTATATATAAGAAGTGATATGTGTTTTTTAAAAAAAACAGGATAGATTTTATTGGTGTGGGTGGGAGAGTGGCAAAATTAGTTTAGTTTTAAAGAATTGAGATTTTCTTTATAGTCTGTGCTCTTTTCATTTCAATAAGTGTTGATTACCTAGGATAGATGAGTGAGAAAAACATCCAGGTAAACTCTATGGTATCCCTTCTCCAACACGGTGTTTTCCAGTGGTTTTGAACTACATTTCCCAGCATTCCCAGCCAGCATGGCCAAAAGCAGGAATGATGGGAATTGCAGTCCAAAACATCCGGAGGGCACCATATTGGGGAACGCTGCTTCATCTTTATATGCATATCTAGAAAAACAAAACAATGCCAAAAGTTCTTTCACACTCAAACACGGAAACACATTGTACACATTTTGCTTCCACAATATTGCTTCCACAGTGTATTGCTTTTCTGAATAATTTAGTTATTATTTATTATTGTGTTTCTACACTATCTACCTTTGCAAATCCAATGAAGGTGGTTTGCAAAGATTTCAGGGCATAAAACCTGTAATCAATAAAAAGACAGTAATTTTTCTAAAAGAAAAAAAAAAGTCCAGGAAACCCCCCATAATAACCATATCAACGATGTAAAAAACCAAGTTAAAAGGTATGTCTTGACCCAGAGAGACCAATCGCAAGTTCAAAGCTAGGGTGTTCCAGAGTATGGGAGCAATTCAAAGAAAGGTTTTTCCTTACATATGGAACTCTGAAAGCAACAGATCTCTGAAAGGCCCTGTGCTGCTGATCTTAATAACCAAGCAGGTTCATGCTGAGATAGGTGGTCTCTAAGATGCAATCCCTAAGTATGCGGAGGGACCATGTCTCAGTGCCACAGCACCTGCTTTGCATGCAGAAGACCTCTGGTTCAATTCCTGGCATCTCCTGTAAAAAAAAGTGTTAGTTCAAAGGTGATGGAAGATAACCCCCACCCCCCATGCCTGAGACCCTGGAGAGCTGCTTCTAATCAGAACAGATCATTTAGGTGGGATGGAGGAATAGTCTGAGATCCTTTGAAAGCATCATTAATACAGAGATAAGCAGTACAATGATCTGTGCAACGCCAGGTAAGGTGAAGGGGCTACTGCCTTCAGCGGCAGATTTCAGGTGCTTCTGGGGCTCTAGAATTTCTCTCGAGTTTTAAAATAAACGAATACAGGACTGGTAAGTGACATACCCAATATAAGCATATCCAATATGCTTATTGTGATCCCTGAGCACGGTTTTTGTTATATTATCAGTATTGAATGTGTATAAAACGTGCTCTCTGAAAATTATATGAAGTGTTAATATTAAAATCACACTATGTATTAAATATTATTTATTATAATAATAACTTCTTTGGTATCTATTGTTTCGTTTTTGATTAAGGCACCTGGTTTTTGCGCCAAGCTAAATACGACATCATTCACGCAATTCACAATTGGGTGAACTGCTTTAAGAAGTACCTACAATGGGCGTGGAGGGTGGGGCCCGAAATTCAGGTTGAGGGAGGAGGGCTGTCATCCTTTTCTCCTGGATGGGGCTGGTTGGGGCTGCCTGTCTGCTCTTTACACTGGACGAGTAGAAGGCTCCCGTTCAATGGAAGCGTTCCTTCCAGTAATGGAGAACAGGGTGGGTGCTGCTATCCAAGGTGGAGGAAGTGCATGGCCGAGGCATCGTAGACTGGATATGCAGCCCACCATGTCACAGCTGACTGGCCACGTGGGAAGAAGCCAGAGGTGGTTACGGGCTGTGCTTCTGGGATTGCCGTGCTTCTGGGATTGCTGTGCTTCCAGCCTGAGCGCTGCTCATCCACCTGAGTCAGTCCCTTTCCATGGCAGAGGCTGACACATATGAAGAGCTGACACACCCCATGCAGGCAGGAGAGTGCCCTGCCCAACCCACGAAGTTGCAGGTTATCTGTAACCTCTGGTTTCACATCCAAAACCCAGCCCATTCAGAGCAGGCAGACCTATCAACATTATTATTATTATTATTATTATTATTATTATTATTATTATTATTATTATTAATATAGCACCATCAATGTACATGGTGCTGTACAGAGTAAAACAGTAAATAGCAAGACCCTGCCGCATAGGCTTACATTCTAATAAAATCATAATAAAACAATACGGAGGGGAAGAGAATGCAAACAGGCGCAGGGTGGGGTAAACAGGCACAGGGTAGGGTAAAACTAACAGTATAAAGTCAGAACAAAATCAAGTTTTAAAAGCTTTAGGAAAAAGAAAAGTTTTTAGCTGAGTTTTAAAAGCTGCGGCTTTTAAAGGCTCATATTAGACTTTGGCAACCGTCCATCCTCCAGATATCTCGGGCCACAGCCCCCATCATCCCTAGCCATGCTAGGGGTGATGGGAGATGTAGTCCATCACATCTGGAGGACGCCCAGTGTGGGGAAGGCCACCTGAGATCAACAGGGCAACAGTTGTGTGACTATGCCAGGCTTGTCAGTTACAAAGAAAGACCAGGCAGTTTTTCCCCAGCTGTACTGAAACTGCCACAAGGTAAGGAAAAAGAAAAGGTCTCCTACATGTAGCTCAGGCTCTTCTTGGGTCCCTTTCACCCAGCATGAAGTTATGTGAACGTGTTCTTTGATATTAGGGGAGAGAGAGAGAGAGAGAGAGAGAGAGAGAGAGAGAATGAGGAAATAAAACATTCCTTAATTACAGCACATTGTTCCCCTCCACAAGTCAAGTGATCCATCACATTGTGCTGAATCACGTCAGCCTGCCTCGTATCAGAACAGGAGGATGCAGGGCAGGCAGAACTGGGCACCCCCCAGTTGTGGCTCTGGTGGCCACAATGTGTTGTGTCAGGCAAAGAAGACATGGTGGGGAAAGAGGAATTTTTGAATATGATCTGGTTCTGGGGCAATACAAATGGCACGAAGCCTTCCTAAAAGTGAACATTGCATCCAGCTTGAAACAGCACATTAAAAGAAACACTCTTAGGGAGAAATCCTATGGCCCCTAGGTATTGGCTGAGGGGCTCTGAGATACTTGGGGATTCCTCCTCTGAGGTCAGAGACAGCACTCCGGCCTCAGAAGTGAGAGTCCGAGTATTCTGGTGGAAGGGTAGGAGACTGGAGAGGCCAGGATGAGAGCCATGCTGAGCCTCTTCCAGGATCTTTCTCTCTCTCTCTCGGAAACGACGTCGCTAGATGGGCTACAAAGCCCATCCAGCAAAATCTGCAGAGTGGGAGGACGGGGAGGCATTAATTGCCTCCTCTGCTGCTCCCACCCTGTGCTGGATGATCAGAAGCCTCCAAGTTCAGGGGCTTCCAATTATTGATGGCACAATACTATGTGTGTTCAGACAGAAAAAAAGTCCCACAACTCCCAGCATCCCCAGCCAGCATGCAAATATCCATAGGATTGTGCCCTTATTGCACCTAACTTCCTCCTAGAATGGCAAGCTGGTTAATTCTTTTCTTGATGAAATCTGGACACATTATGCCTGCTCCATCTGAGGGAGGCCATGCCCACTAGCACCCCAGGTCACAGCCCACAGCGTGGTGCATCCCTATGGCCCCCTGAGGAAGAGGTCTGCCCTTTTCTTTCCTTGCCCTCCAACAGGGAAGAGTGAGCAGGCGTATAACTCTGTCCCTTGAACTACACCCTAGAACCAGCTTTGCAGGGGTGGGATAGCCCTTTGTTCGACACAGCAAAGCCTTCAAGCAAGCCGTCTGTTGTAGGGTTATACCAGGGTTGTATAGCCCTCAAATAACCTCCACCAGCCAGGTTTACATGACACAACAACCCGCAGTCGAGAGTTGTATATTTGCAATGGCAGCCAGCACATGCTGCAGTTCCTCAAGGGGATATTAACCCACCATGGGCTGTTGTGTTGAGTGAACCAGGTCAGGGGTTCAAACAACATGCTAACCCATCATGGGTTACCGTATTGTCTGAATGAAGTGCTTTTTCTGCAGGGTGGGTTAACGTGTTGTCTGAACGCAGCGTGTTTCTGGCAGGTTAACCATGCAGTGTGGTTTATTTTTCTCTAACAAGCCACCTTGAGAACCCATGGCTTGTTGGGTTGTTCAGGGTGGTTAACAAGCAACCCTGTGGAAAACGAGCTGCATTCTGACAACATGATAACCCACTCTGCGGAAAAAGCTCTGCCTTCTGGCAACACAATAACCGAACCTGTGGGAAAAGCTCTGCATTCCAACAACACGGTAACCCACCCTGTGGAAAATTGCATTCAGACAACACAATGACCAGGTAGGTTAGCATGTTGTGTGAACCCAGCCAGAGTCTTTTCCAGCCCTGTCTGGAGATGCCAGGGATTAAAGCCATCCTGGGACCTTTTCCCTACAAAGCATGTGCTCTTATCACTGAACTACAGTCATGTGAAAAAGAAAGTACACCCTCTTGGAATTCCTCTTGGAATTGTAGGATTTTACATATCAGGACATAATAACAGTCATCTGTTCCTTAGCAGGTCTAAAAAGTAGGTAAATACAACCTCAGATGAACAACAACATGTGACATATTACGCCGTGTCATGATTTATTTAACAGAAATAAAGCCAAAATGGAGAAGCCATGTGTGAAAAAGTAAGTACGCCTTATGATTCAATAGCTTGTAGAACCACCTTTAAAAGCAATTAACTTGAAGTAATCGTTTTCTGTATGACTTTATCAATCTCTCACATCGTTGTGGAAGAATTTTGGCCCACTCTTCTTTACAACGTTGCTTCAGTTCATTGAGGTTTGAGGGCATTTGTTTATGCACAGCTCTCTTAAGGTCCCGCCACAGCATTTCAATCGGGTTGAGGTCTGGACTTTGACTGGGCCATTGCAACACCTTGATTCGTTTCTTTTTCAGCCATTCTGTTATAGATTGGCTTGTGTGCTTGGGATCATTGTCCTGTTGCATGACCCAATTTCGACCAAGCTTTAGCTGTCAGACAGATGGCCTCACATTTGACTCTAGAATACTTTGGTATACAGAGGAGTTCATGGTCGACTCAATGACTGCAAGGTTCCCAGGTCCTGTGGCTGCAAAACAAGCCCAAATCACCATCCCTCCACCACCGTGCTTGACAGTTGGTATGGGGTGTTTGTGCTGATATGCTGTGTTTGGTTTTCGCCAAACGTGGCGCTGTGCATTATGGCCAGACATCTCCACTTTGCTCTCGTCTGTCCAAAGGACATCGTTCCAGAAGTCTTGTGGTTTGTTCAGATGCAACTTTGCAAACCTAAGCCGTGCTGCCACGTTCTTTTTAGAGAGAAGAGGCTTTCTCCTGGCAACCCTTCCAAACAAACCACACTTGTTCCGTTTTTTTCTAATTGTACTGTCATGAACTTTATCATTTAACTTGCTCACTGAGGCCTATAGAGTCTGAGATGTAACTCTTGGGGTTTTTGCAATTTCTCTGAGCATTGCACGGTCTGCCCTTGGGGTGATTTTGCTGGGATGTCCTCTCCTGGGAAGATTGGCAACAGTCTTGAATGTTTTCCACTTTTGAATCATCTTTCTCACTGTAGAATGTTGGACTTTAAACTGTTTGGAAATGGCCTTATAACCCTTCCCAGATTGATGGGCAGCAGCAATTGCTTCTTTAAGATCATTGCTGATGTCTTTCCTCCTTGGCATTATGTTAACACACACCCGAATGCTCCAGACCAGCAAACTGAAAAAAAACTTTGGCTTTTATAGAGGTGGTCATACTTGCTGATGATCAATTAATCACGGGCATTTGATTAGCAGCACCTGTCTGCTACTTAGTGTCTTAATTCCTATGGAAGCAGTAAGGGTGTACTTACTTTTTCACACATGGCGTCTCCATTTTGGCTTTATTTCTGTTAAATAAATCATGACACGGTGTAATATGTCATGTGTTGTTGTTCATCTGAGGTTGTATTTGCCTAATTTTTAGACCTGCTAAGGAACAGATGACTGTTATTATGTCCTGATATGTAAAATCATACAATTCCAAGAGGGTGTACTTTCTTTTTCACACGACTGTACATCTCTTTTCACAGCAGTGTTGTTGTTGTTTTTTAGTAAAGAGAGGGAGCAGCTGCATGGAGCTTGTTTCACTCCTCCCTGCCAGAAGGAATACGCAGCTCCAGCTGACAGTTCCCTGGGACTGCAGACTCTGGCTTCATCCATTGCCCAAAAAACCAAGGCCCCCTGAGAAGGCTGCACTCTCTGCTCCCCAGGAAGACTATCATACCCAGGGGAAGACCAACCTGACCCCATACATCGGCCAGAGGAGGAACAGCTGCAGGGGGCTTGCCCTTCCCCTTCCCTGCCAGAAAGGACACCTATAAGAACTAAGATAGGGTGACCATATGGAAAGGAGGAAAGGGCTCCTGTATCTATAACCGTTGCATAGAAAAGGGAATTTCAGCAGGTGTCATTTGTATATATGGAGAACCTGATGAAATTCCCTCTTCATCACAACAGTTAAAGCTGCAGGAGCTATACTAGAGTGACCAGATTTAAAAGAGGGCAGGGCACCTGCAGCTTGAACTGTTGTGATGAAGAAGGAATTCACCAGGTTCCCCATATATACAAATGACACCTGCTGAAATTCCCTTTTCAATACAACTGTTAAAGATACAGGAGCCCTGTCCTCCTTTTCATGTGGTCACCCTAACTAAGAACTTTTGCTTTTCTTTTTTCCTCCTCCCTCCCAATCTCTTTTCCGTTTGTGTTGTGTCTTTTCGCTTGCACGCCTGAGCTCAGGTGCTGTCTTATTATTAGACTTTGTTAGCCACTCTAGGGGCTCATCTACACCAAACAGGATATTCCACTATGAAAGCAGTATGAAAACGGTATATAAAAGGCAGGAGCCACACTAATGCTTTACAGCAGTATTGAAGTGCACTGACAACTGTTGGGGCCCACTGACACATCTACACCAAGCAGGATATAGCACTGTGAAAGCAGTACAGCACCATGTACATTGATGGTGCTATAAAAATAAATAATAATAATAATAGTATGAAAGCGGCATATGGTCTGTGCCAATGGGCCCCAACAGTGGTCAATGCACTTCAATACTACTATAAAGCAGTAGTGTGGCTCCTGCCTCTTATATCTCTCCTCTCTCATCTCACACTATTGCCCCGCTCGTGCTCTTCGCTCCTCTGATGCCATGTTTCTCGCCTGCCCAAGGGTCTCTACTTCCCTTGCTCGGCTTTGTCCATTTTCTTCTGCTGCCCCTTATGCCTGGAACGCTCTTCCAGAACATTTGAGAACTACAAGTTCAACTGCAGCTTTTAAAGCTCAGCTAAAAACTTTTCTTTTTACTAAAGCTTTTAAAACTTGATTTTGTTCTGACTTTATACTGTTAGTTTTACCCTACCCAGTGCCTGTTTACCCTACCCTGTGCCTGTTTGCATTCTCTTCCCCTCCTTATTGTTTTATTATGATTTTATTAGAATGTAAGCCTATTCGGCAGGGTCTTGCTATTTACTGTTTTACTCTGTACAGCACCATGTACATTGATGGTGCTATATAAATAAATAAATAAATCATAATAATAATAATATACTGCTTTCATAGTGCAATTTCCTGCTTGGTGTAGATGAGCCTTAGGAGTCTGTCTTGGCTAAAGAGTACAAGGGTACAAAATGCCGTAAATCAATAGAAGAACACTGCCGTAACAGGCTTGTATTTCTTATCTCCTGATAGCAGCGTAACTGTGATGTCCCGCCTCAAACGGCACCATGGATCTGAGCGGATCCCATCATCGCAACACTTGCTCTCTTGCCTAAACATTTCATCACCCCTTTCCCTTGTGCAATTTGTTGTTCAAAAATGGGGGTGGGGGAACGTTGTTGTGGTCCGACATTGCAATCCCCTTATTGTCCCTGGAACTGGATTCTTTGCTGTTAGCACCCTTGGGTTAATTCTCCACGCTTCTTAAACATTAAAGCAACAGGAATAAGTGAAAAACAAAACCCTTCATGGATGCCTTGACTATGATGCAAATTCTGAAACACCAAGGATGAGTGGTAGGGTGTGTTTCTCGTTCTTTCTTTTCCTTTCCATATGCTGCAATATGTGCGAAACGTGCTGTGCAGATGTAACACTGTGAAATAGTTTGGGCTATAGTGAGACATGAATGACTGGTAATTCTGCATGAGTCACCTGGTGGGGATTTCCCAAGTGTACAAGCCTCTGTGTGTGTGTGTGTGTGTGTGTGTGTGTGTGTGTGTGTGTCCTTCAAAACACACACAGTACAAAACAACCCACACTGACTGTTAATCTGTAATCATGTGGCAGTAATGTTTATTCTCTCCTAAAACTGAAAACAACAGCAAACATCCACCAGCTCAGAAAGTTCTGATGCGTCCAGGAATGTCAAGATTATAGTTTCCAACAGAAGGGCAGTTGCAGAGCTGAAATAAATGACATCTGTTGCAGATCTGCAAGAGCTGGAGGCTGCTGGCTCCAATGCCAGTAGGGTGGTGAATCCGCTCCGGGTTTCAGTCAGAACCAGCCAGAACTTTAAAGGATTCACTGCAACTTGGATAGGTCCTTTAGGGTTCTGACCGATATCCAGAGCACATTCCCCACCCCACTGATATCAGAGCCACCAGCCTCCACTATCTGTACTGTTCCACAATAAATAAATGATACATTATTATTATTATTAATTATTATTGTTGTATTTATATGCTGCCTTCCCCCAATACTGTCATTTCAATACGATTGACAATGGATGCAGTCTTCAGGCATATTTATCCAAAATTAAATTCTTCAGAGTTCTTTAGGATTTATTCCCAAATAAGGCTGGATGTGATTTCAACTGTACTGTTAAATTGATATAAATACCTGGGTTGTTTCATGGATGCTAGGGCATCTTTTTGTTAGGCAAATTACTGATTAATGGGAAAGGATGACTGGCCAATGTTACTTCATGTAATGGTTATGAAAGAACTGGTGTGTTTTCAATGGGACAACTATTATTGATTTGCCATAACCCCTGGTGTAGCAGTATAACAAATACACGCAAAGGAGTTTACCTTGTCTAATCCACTTTGACATAAACCCTATACTGTAGGGTGACCATATGGAAAGGAGGACAGGGCTCCTGTATCTTTAACAGTTGTATAGGAAAGGGAATTTCGGCAGGTGTTATTTGTATGCATGCAGCACCTGGTGAAATCCCCTCTTCATCACAGCAGTTACAGCTGCAGGAGCCCTGCCCTCTTTTGTACAGCGACCAGATGTAAAAGAGGGCAGGGCTCCTGCAGCTTTAACTGTTGGGATGAAGAGGGGATTTCACCAGGTGCTGCATGCATACCAATAACACCTGTTGAAATTCCCTTTTCTATACAGCTGTTAAAGATACAGGAGCCCTGTCCTCCTTTCCATATGGTCACCCTACTGTAGAGCAGGGGAGGGCACTCTTTGGCCTGCAGACTTAATCCATCGTGCCCTGGGGCCCAACCTGGCCCATGGATAGTTGGTACCCTCCCCTCCTCTCCCCCACCCACCCACCAACCCAAGTGATTGGCACAAAGGGATCAGAGAATGGAAAGAAGTCGGGGATGTGAGCAGTGCAGGAAGGAGCAGCCCAACTCGACCAAAGCCAGAGCTAGCTTCTGCAAGTTCCGCCAAGGTCCTTTCTCCTTTCTCTCTGCATGGAGAATTTATTTTTTAGGAAGTGGGTGGGGCGGGTGATGTCTTTGGAGGGGTGGGGCTCCACCCCCTTGACATCATCCACACCCACCCACTTGGTCCGTGGGTATGATCTGGCCTGTCGACCAAAAGTGGTGGTCCTTCCCTGACATGTAGGGCAGTTTGATCATATTGTGTGGCATTTTCATAAGAAGCTGTTCCTCATGACACACTCCGATCCACCCCAGCTAATGGGAAGAGGCGAACCTAAGAGGATATGTGTGTGTGTAAAGAAATAAAAATAAAAGTAGTAGTTTTTGGGAGAGGCACAGTCAGTGGAAGACTGGAAGCATCATGGGATGTGGCCATACTTATAGTAGTGCAGCTAGGTAATTTTAGAGTCAAACTATATTATGTGTTAAATTGGTAGCCTGAAGCTGACCCTTTCTTTTACTCCCAAGGGGGCATGCTGGAGAAAACCGAAATGGAGTAAAATGAGTTAGGATTTCTAAGAATGCAACTTGCAGAATCTGCTATGGATCAGCCTCCTCAGGCTGCACAGTCTGAGGACTTCCGGATTGTTTTTTTCTTTCCCCAAATTTATGCAAATTCATTCACAGGAGCCAGTGTGGTGTAGTGGCTAAGGTGTTGGACTGGGATTCGGGAGTTCTGGGTTCTAGTCCCCACTAGGCCATGAAAACCCACTGGGTGACTTTGGGCCAGTCACAGACTCTCAGCCCAACCTACCTCACAGGGTTGTTGTTGTGAGGATAACATGGAGAGGAGGAGGATTATGTACGCCACCTTGTGTTCCTTGGAGGAAAAAAGGCGGGATGTAAATGAAATAAATAAATAAATAAATAAATGTATGCATGTTTCTGCTAAGACATATGCCATGCTGGAAAATAGTCGAATGGAATGGGGGACATTATGCTAAATGTAATGTGCAAATTGTTGCGAAATTTCTCACAAAATTATTTGTGGCTGCCTATGAGGTCATTATGACTCGGGGCAATAGCAAGGAATGAAAGAAAGGTGACTCACAGATGTAAGTACCCTTGAGATATAAACCCCTAGAATTTTGGGGGCCCAAGAGATCACTTCACTTCATCCCCTCAATAATCTAATGCCAGACCCAGTTAATAATTTAACATTTTCTTTCTTTTGGGCCCTGCAGAACATTCTAGAATATTGTTTCAGTGATTGGTGCCAGGGAGTTACCAGTTGTATTTTTAACAGCTATGTAGAAGACAGTGTCAGTGGTTAGGGAGTCAGACTAGCACTGGGGAGATCTAGGTTCAAATCCCCGCTCAGCCATGAAGCTCACTGGGTGGTCGTGAGCCAGTCACTCTCCTTTAGCCTAATCTACCTCACAGGGTGGTTGTGTGGATTAAAATGGGAGCCTCATGTTGGAGGGTTGGTCTACCTGGTTGACCAGAGACGTCTCTTCGCCCCAAGGTAACGTAATTCTCCAGTCCCATTGCCCTCTAGGCTGGATTCGCAGTTTTCATTCCTTCGGAATAAGTGGTAAAGACAAGTGTCTGTATTGCACATCCCAGAGTACCGTTACGAAATGCTCATGTTGC
Source organism: Elgaria multicarinata webbii (assembly GCF_023053635.1). Taxonomy (NCBI): domain Eukaryota; kingdom Metazoa; phylum Chordata; class Lepidosauria; order Squamata; family Anguidae; genus Elgaria; species Elgaria multicarinata. The sequence goes on from NC_086174.1 coordinate 31,527,352, forward strand.
AATTATGCATATGGAAATAGTGGAAGGTGTTAGAAGTGTATGTGCAACTTAGCTTCAAAAGAAAAACAGAGAGAGAGAGAGGACCTCCAAGTTTTCTAGACTGTACTCTAATCTGTACTGACCTTCCTTCTGATGCTAGACTGATACTCTTAGGGTTACTGACCTCATTTCCTGCTTCCTACTTCTTCATGCTCTTGTCTCTCAGAGAGGAGATATCTCCTTTGGTTTCCCTCCATCCTGGGTTGCAGACCCTCCTATATACAACATGCATTTCCTGCAATAAAATGCAAGCTTTCTTATACCTTTGAGCTAGAGTCTCCAGTGTGACTTATCCAGGGTAAAACGTGCTCCTTCAACTAGGATTCCACACAGCCCAGCCCTTGTCAGCTGGGGGGCTCTGTATGAAACACTGACATTCTTCTAACACCTTGACAGGCATTTATATTACGATACTAAAACTTCAGGTGCTTTGAGGGACAGCTAGCATTACCAATCAAATGCTGTCTTGCTCTTTAAATGTGTGTGCGTGTGTGTGCGTGCGAGGAAAGAGAAATAGGTGGGAAAACCCATGAGGGTTATAACTGGAAGACAACGGTCTGGAACCACCACCACCCCTAAAAAAAATTATGTGAAACAGATGACTTGCATGATCAGAGCTTGTCTGGAAGCACCTCTTAGAGCGTAATGTTCTGCATTTTTTTTTTGTCTAAACATGCATAGGTTTGCACCCTTAATGTATTTTCTCAGTCCTAAACACAGTTACTAAAGAATAAGTGCAAATGCCTCCAGTGCTCAGTTATGCACACTTAAATCCTATGAAATCAATGAACTTACACATGCTTAATTCTAGGCGTGGTCTTGTCAAAATGGAGCACTTATTTTAAATTGCATTTCTTTCATTGAAAGACATCAAAGCATGCTTAATGGGACTATGGCTGTAATCCTATACAACAGCCTCGCCCAACCCTGCACCCTCTAGACATGTTGGACTACAGCCCCCATCATGCTCAGCCATGATGGCAGGGGATGATGCAAGGTTTCGATCACATTCAGAGGGTGCCAGGTTGGGAGAGGCTGCTATGCACACTATACTTGGAGTAAACTCCATTGAACTCAGTGGGGCTTACGTTGGAGGAAAGTTGCATAGGAACACACTGCACAAAAATTCTCAAGTGTGTATAAGGCGCTCTCTGTTGGATCATGGTCTTTATAACTGCAGTCTGTTTACTAAGGAAAGAAGAGGTGCAGGGCAAAGAAAGGGCAAAAAGGCTCCAGTTGGGTAGCAGTATTTGTCTGTTGCAGCAAAAACTACAAAGTGTTTTCTGGTCCCTTAAAGACACATGTGTTTTGTCATAAACTTTTTGTGGATGCTGAACACCTCATCAAATGCATAGAGCGTTAACCTCAAATTGGCAGGTTTATGCCATTAGGGTGGCCATATGAAAAGGAGGACAGGGCTCCTGTATCTTTAACAGTTGTGTAGAAAGAGGGAATTTCAGCAGGTGTCATTTGTATTATGCATGCAGTACCTGGTGAAATTCCCTCTTCATCACAACAGTTAAAGCTGCAGGAGCCCTGTCCTCTTTTGTATCTGGTCAAGAGGGCAGGGATTTTGCAGCTTTAACTGTTGTGATGAATTTCACCAGGTGCTGCATGCATACAAATGACACCTGCTGAAATCACTTTTCTATACAACAGTTAAAGATATAGGAACCCTGTGGATGTTAGTGGGGCGGTGAATCCAGGTTTCAGACAGAACTCTAAAGGAGCTATCCAAGGATAATTCCTTCAGAGTTCTGATTGAAGCCTGGAGGGGATTCATCAGCCCCCAGACATCAGAGCAACCAGCCTCCAGTGGAATTATATGGGCATGCTGTGTGCATGTATGCATAGGAAATATAAACTGTGTTGAAAGGGAGAACCAAAATGCAAAAAAGTACAGAGTATGATGATTAGCTTAATTGCCATTTAAAAACATTGTTAGGTGATACCACAGGCATTGTTGCAATAGTGAGCTAGTTAACAGATGCAATGAGATTAAATCTCTTCATGAATTGTGAAAAGGCTATTCTTTTGGTATTAGCATAAAAAAGCAAGAGGAGGCAGGCCTTGGGCTTGATATGTTCAAATCAACAGTGAGGCCTGTTTTCTCCTTTTTAGTTCATAATGTCTTAGAGGCTGTGTTGACAGTTTTTGTGCTTATGACATGCAGTGTGGTGTAACAATGACAGCCATCTTTGCCTTAAATAGCTGTCACATGGACCTTTCTTCCTTGTTTTAAAAATATTTGTGGGCATTAAAAAAGAAAAGAGCTATTTCATAATTACTTCATTCACAGCTGTTTCCCTTTTTCATATTTATAGACTGACCACAAAACTCATCTTTTCTTTCTCTTTTTTCTTACAAGAAATCCCAAAACTCTATTTAAAATCAAAATGTACATACCAACACACACACACACACGAGTCTGTCCACATGTCTGTAGGATTTATCATTACCTTACATAGGAATATGGTAGTGTAAGTCTTATTATTTGAGATCTACCACACCAATTTTCCTCATTTTTGTTTTATACTGAAGCTTGAGCAGTGTAGACATGCAGAAAATGTTGACACTTGGAAAAAGCTCAAAGCTTGAGCTTTAATAGCCAAACAATACGTTTCTTCACCCTGGCCAGGTGCCTGAGGCAGTCAGGGAACTACAGGTCCCATGTAGCTCCGTGCTGCACAGACACACAGGGAGAAAAACATAAAGGCAGGGAAGGAGGGAGGGCCTTGGGCTTTGCAAGTCGGGGCTGCTCTCGGAGCGGCCATATTGATGGCAGGGACAGTGGTGAAGGCAGCAGTGAATTCTCTGAGGAGGAGGAGGAAAAGAAGTGGCCCTAGAAAAAGCCAGGTTTTAAAATACGGGGGGGAAGAAGGAAAGAGGTGGGATTGAGAGAAAGAGGTGGAAAAGAGGGTGATAGATGTGAGGAAGCGAGGTATAAAAGTCCTCGGTTGCGTTGAAGGAAAGTAACCTCCATACTTTCTGGAGGACTCACATAGCGGGAATTCACGAACAGTATGTTTTGCCCTCACGCTGCTAGTGCCCATGGCGACATGGGCTTTACACTAGTGTATCTAGAAAGATTTCTGATGCTGTATCAGAGGATTCAGATGAAGAACACCTGGCAAACCTATCCTGAAGCCTGAACACATTGTGGTCCCAAAAGACAGGTGTCAGCTGCTCCACTTTGCTTATTTAAATGGCACCTTGCAGAGACCAGAGGAGAACAGAGACCAGGTCCCTCCAACATGCTTATTAAGCCAGAGGAGTGATGTTCACGTTTTTTCTGTGCCAGTATGTTCTGGGCAGGGCCAGTGTCAGGGGCATTGATAGGCTGCTGGCCGTGCAGGGAGTAGTATCCAAGGGTGATGGCAACTGGGTAGAGAAGAGTTAACATGCTGCAGTGCCCTTCTAACCTCCTCTTCTTAACTCGGCATGACAATTAGAAAAATATTTATGTTGGTGTGTACAGGAGGTTTTTTTCTAAGCTCAGCTGCCATGCAGGAATCAAAATCGGGAAGGAAAGGGTTAACCCTCCCATTCCTGTGTATTGTGCCCCCCAAATCTTCCTTCTCCATGGCAATTAAGCTTTGGGAAGAGGGAAACCTTCCACTGATGCCAATGGAAAGACTGGGCCATGAATCTTCTCAAAGCCCAGCAAAGCCCCTGGCCAGCATCATCACCAACCATCCTTGAGCAGTTGCTGGGGCTCCAGTATCCTGACAGGAACTACTGCTGGCATGTACCCTTAGCCACCCTCCTTTAAAAATGTTTTCTGAGGCCTGGCTATCTAAACAGCGCTGGGGAGCCAGAGAGCTTCACTACATAAGCGATTTATTGCATGCTTGTGATTGGCCACTCACCAAGGTTTGCGGGTCTTTTACATGATGCTGTCAACCTCCAGGATGTCTCCCACACCTTCTCTCAGTAATCTTGCTTTTAAAAAGATCAGAGAGAAATGCACTATTTAAAATTAACGCAGGATATCACAGGCCACTAGATGGCCCTGTTTTGTTTAATTTTATGGAGCGTTGCCAAGAGGGGACGTTTTCAATTACAAATCACTTCGTTGCCATTTGTCACTGTCTAAAGCAGCCGTGGTCAATGTGGAAAGCCCCCATAAGAAGGGTAAGGGTGTGCATTTTTTCCTTAATGTTGAGACCTCATATTTGTTGTTTTTGCTTCCCCTAATGTAGTGCTGCTCCAAGACATTATGGGGCTGCTGTAGGGAACTTCTTTGAGCCTGAGGGCCGAATTCTGTTTCAGAGACGTTCTTGGGACCTCATTCCAGTGGTGGGCAGGACCAAAGGCAAAAGGGGTGGGGCCAAAATACAAAAAAGGAAGGATATTATAGCTTAAAGCCCTTACTGCCTTGAGTAGGGTGACCATATGGAAAGGAGGACAGGGCTCCTGTATATTTAACAGTTGCATGGAAAAGGGAATTTCAGCAGGTGTCATTTGTATATATGAAGAACCTGGGGAAATTCCGTCTTCATCACAACTATACTCCCTGTTTGGTGCATTCTCTTCCCCTCCTTATTGTTTCATTATGATTTTATTAGAATGTAAGCCTATGCGGCAGGGTCTTGCTATTTATTGTTTTACTCTGTATAGCACCATGTACATTGATGGTGCTATATAAATAAATAAATAAATAAATAAATAATAGAGGGCAGGGCATCTGCAGCTTTAACTGTTGTGATGAAGAGGAATTTTCACCCGGTTCCCCATATATACAAATGACACCTGCTGAAATTTCCTTTTCAATACAACTGTTAAAGATACAGGGCCCTGTCCTCCTTTTCATATGGTCACCCTAGCCTTGAGAGATGTATGCCAACCTTTTAGAATGGAGAAAAAACTGCTCCAAATCCCAGAGACCACCCAATGATTGATATTTGGGAGAAAGAGGGCGAGGCCCAAGGAAGGGGTGGGGCTTTCTGGGAAACCCCAGAAGGTCATAATAACATACGAAGAGTCCTGCTGGATCAGACGGAGGGTCCATCTAGTCAGCACTCTGTTCACACAGTAGCCAACCAGCTGTTGACCAGGGACCAACAAAGCAGGACATGGTGCAACAGCACCCTCCTACCCACGTTCCCCAACAAGTGGTGCACACAGGCTTACTGCCTCGAATACTGGAGGTAACACAGAGCCATCAGGACTAGTAGCCGTTGATACTCCAGGAATCCATCCAAACCCCTTTAAAAGCCATCCAAACTGGTGGCCATCACTACTTTTTGTGGTAGTGAATTCCATAATTTAACTATGCGCTGTGTGAAGAAGTATTTCCTTTGATCTATCCTGAATCTCCCACCAATCAGCTTCATGAGATTACTCTGGGTTCTAGTATTATGGGAGGGGGAGGTAAATGTCTCCCTCTCCACATTCCCCACACCATGCGTAATTTTGTACACCTCTATCATGCCTCCTCTCAGCCTCCTTTCCCCCCAAGCTAAACAGTCCCAGCTGTTGTAACCTTCCCTCATAGGGGAGATGCACCAGTCCCTTGATGATTTTAGTTGCCCTTTTCTGCACTTTTTCCAGTTTCGGATTGGGATTACAGAAGGGACGGTCCAGGTCCCTAGTCTCCGGCGTGTCCACTGTTCCCTTCACATGGGGCCATGGCCTTCACCCTGTGTACAGTGATAATGCACCTTGCCTAAAGCATGTCCCAGAATCCTTTGCAATTCACTGGGATTCTGTGGCAAACACTCCGGGCATCTTCAGCAGACAGTCTAGTGTAGAAAAGTTTTCCTGGAAGTAGGATGTTTGGAAACCACATCTGCTTGCTGTGAAACCCTTAATGCTGGCTTTTTGTTGCAAAGTGCCTTTGCACTTAATACTTTTGGTTCTTATGCAAGAATGAAAGGCATTCCCATTTGGATGAATGGGGGCTTTGGGTGGAAATCTTGATTTGAACCACAAAACTAACAATCGTCATACTGAGGAAAGAAAACACACATGAGAACAGCTGAAGCTCACCCTAGTACCTGGGATTGAGAATCATTTCTATGCAGGGATATGTGTACAGGCATGTCTCCGTAACTCTGAGCAGGTGGTGGAGGAGAGAGCAAGGGAGGAGAGTTACTCCACGCCAAGTGGTTTCACCCTTGTTGATGAAAACTTAACAATGTTTACAATGGAATGAGATTCACTAGGTTTCCTAGGAGTAGAAGTTCAATGTGTTTCCAAATAGTGTATAACCGCTTTCCCCAACTTGGTGCCCTCCAGATGTTTTGGACTACACTGCTCAGCATTCCTGACCATTGGCCATGCTGGCTGGGGATGATGGGAATTGAAGGTGGGCAGCAAGATCTAAAATTACACAGGATTAAATCCCTTTTGTGCAACAGGGACTTCAGCTGGTTCCCTACCCCTTGTAGCCCTCCACATGCCCCACTAGTCCTCCCCAGAGGGTCCCCCAACCCTCTGGAGAATATCTGGGGGGCTGTAGGTGGGAGGAGAAATCCATTCCGCTAGTGGTTTCCATTCCCCTACAGATTACCAGGATAGGATCCTGCCCACAGTAAACGCCTGCCGCTGAAAGAAAAATACCAACCAAAATAATAATAATAAAAATCCTATATGCCTCTTTTAACTGTCATGGGTACCTCCCCCTGCTCAAGTCTTTTTGAGACATGTCGTTTAGTTAGGGTTACCAGGTACAAAAGAGGGCAGGGCTCCTGCAACTGTTGTGATGAAGAGGGAATTTCACCAGGTGCTGCATGCACACAAATGACACCTGCTGGAATTCTCTTTTCTATACTACTGTTAAAGATACAGGAGCCTTGTGATCCTTTCCATATGGTCACCCTAACCATGGCAGGTGAGTGCCATGGCGTGTTGGTTGGCCACGGTTTTACTCATCCAGGGCAGGCATTATGTGCCCTACACTGACAGCTGTGTAAGTTTACTTGAAGGGTTTGCTGCATCAAAGTTAGGGCTGTTCCAACCCATGCAAATCCGAGTCAGTTCCCTATAGTTGTAGTTGGGGCATTGCAGCATGACTTCTGCCCTCAAGGCATTTTCTTTTTAAATGTGGTATGAGAAAAGGAAGGGGAACCAAAGGTATGTATGTGTAAGCGTAAGCTAAGGCAAAGATTGCAGAAGGAAGAGACTGACATCTGCCCTTTTACGCAGACACCCTTGTCAGTTCCTCTGCTTTTTGCGTGGAGAGGCAAGTGAAGGTCATTGGTGTGGATCAGACTTCCCCAACCTGGTGCCCTCCAGATGTGTGCAGTTGTCATTCCCATCCTGCCCCAGCCAACAAGGCCAAACTGGGGGAGGCTGATCCTGAGTTACACCATTGGCCTCTCTGGAAGTCTAGTCTGAGTGACAGCAGCTCTCTAATTCTGCACTTCTTCCACCCCGGCCGTTTTTCTCTGGAACAGGCGTCATTTCTTCACTCGGTTATTGCAGAGAATCCAGATGACGTCACTTCCAAACTGTTGCAGTGTTTCTCCCTGTTATTCCCCCCCCTCCTATTTTACTGTGGGGTTTTTCTGATTAAAAATGCAGTTGCACTTGCAATCCCTCAGGCACCTTGAGTTGTCCATGAAGCAAGGGATATTGGGGTTCGCGATACATGCCATGCCCTGAATTTCCTGTCTTGCTCCACCAGGCCCCGCAACACAGCTCTTCCCTGTTCAGCTCAGTGTTGCCTTTTTGTTTGGAATCTCATCTCATTGTAAAAGAGCTCCTACAGCTGTTCCTAAAGCACAAGGTGGCTAATAAAAAACGAACTTTTAAAAATGACTGATGGCTGCAAGGAAGAAATGAATAATTAAATGCCTGGTTTCGGTAATGTCGGTGGCTGGGGAGGAAAGGAAACATGAAATTAAAGCACTGAATTTCAAAATGCTGAGGAGGACTTGGAACAATGGGAAATACTTTTATATTTTCACCAGATATAGAGGCTTCTGCTGTTTGAAGGCTGCCCTTTTATTAAGCACCCTTTTTAGAACTGACTGGGAATTTTTTCTGAACCAATATGGAAGGCTAGTTTTAACTCCACTACCAATTGGTTGTGGAAAGACAACGCTTCAGGAGTAGGGAAAGGGGAGAATTTCATTGGGAGAAGAACCAAAAAACATTATATATGGGGATACGGCATTGAACAACGCTAAGCTTGTTTTTTAATGGACCCCAAAACTGTTGTTTTAAATGGATGCTGCTGTTTTTATACTGTTGTTTTTATGTCTCTGATGGTTTTTAAATTTTTGTATGCTTTTAATGTTTACTGTTTTTAGCTTTTGTGAACCACCCAGAGAGCTTCGGCTGTGGGGTGGTATATAAATGTAATAAATAATAATAATAATAATAATAATAATAATAATAATAATAATTTATTTATTTATATAGCACCATCAATGTACATGGTGCTGTACAGAGTAAAACAATAAATAACAAGACCCTGCCACATAGGCTTACATTCTAATAAAATCATAATAAAACAATAAGGAGGGGAAGAGAATGCACCAAACAGACAGTATAAAAGTCAAAACAAAATCAAGTTTTAAAAGCTTTAGGAAAAAGAAAAGTTTTTAGCTGAGCTTTAAAAGCTGCGATTGAACTTGTAGTTCTCAAATGTTCTGGAAGAGCGTTCCAGGCGTAAGGGGCAGCCGAAGAAAATGGACAAAGCCGAGCAAGGGAAGTAGAGGCCCTTGGGCAGGTGAGAGACATGGCATTAGAGGAGCGAAGAGCACGAGCGGGGCAATAGTGTGAGATGAGAGAGGAACTTGCAAAAAAATGTGCATATTGGGCAAAAATGTGTATATAAGAGATGTGCAGGAAATTGCTTATGAATTTTCACATATTCATATATATTTGCAAACCAGTATGGAAACCAGTATGGAAACAGGAGGGAAGGAAGGAAGAGGTGGAATAATGAAAAACTCAAAGAAAACAAAATTTACTATCCCTACTCAGGATGGAATGCTAAAGGACCCCACAAGGGAAGGCAGCAAAGCCTCAGGCAGAGTTTTTTCCCTGTCTCATTGGTAATAATACTAATTAACATTTGTATAGTCCTTTCAAGCTTTCAAATTGATTCATCTGCATGATTTAGTTGCTGTATTAATTAGATCAGTATTAGCAACCCCTGCCCCCTTGGTACATTGCTCGTGCATGGGGACTGAGGCTGCAAGGGCATGGCTTGTCTTAAGGGCGCTTAGGGTGTAATCCTATGCATGTTTAGACCGAAAAAGGGCCTACAACTCTCAGCATTCCCCAGCCACCCATGCTGGGAGTTGTAGGACATTTTCTTTGTCTAGACATGCATAGGATTTCACCTTTAGTTAGTTCATGGCAAAAATGAGATCAGTGGTAAATTTTGAAATGCAGATCCTCTTCAGGACAGTTGCCATAATCACATCCGCGTTTCATAGCGGGTGGATTGCACCCCATAGAACCAAACAGAGCCTGCTTTATAAACAAACTTCCAAGTTTTATTTAAACAAAGGCTCCTCTGCAGAGCTCTCTCAGGCTGTGGCCTCTGTCTCATAGAATCATAGAATAGCAGAGTTGGAAGGGGCCTACAAGGCCATCGAGTCCAACCCCATGTTCAATGCAGGAATCCACCCTAAAGCATCCCTGACAGATGGTTGTCCAGCTGCCTCTTGAAGGCCTCTAGTGTGGGAGAGCCCACAACCTCCCTAAGTAACTGATTCCATTGTCGTACTGCTCTAACAGTCAGGAAGTTTTTCCTGATGTCCAGCTGGAATCTGGCTTCCTTTAACTTGAGCCCGTTATTCCGTGTCCTGCACTCTGGGAGGATCAAGAAGAGATCCTGGCCCTCCTCTGTGTGACAACCTTTTAAGTATTTGAAGAGTGCTATCATGTCTCCCCTCCATCTTCTCTTCTCCAGGCTAAACATGCCCAGTTCTTTCAGTCTCTCTTCAAAGGGTTTTGTTTCCAGACTCCTGATCATCCTGGTTGCCCTCCTCTGAACATGCTCCAGCTTGTCTGCATCCTTCTTGAATTGTGGAGCCCAGAACTGGACGCAATACTCTAGATGAGGCCTAACCAGGGCCGAATAGAGAGGAACCAGTACCTCACATGATTTGGAAGCTATACTTCTATTAATGCAGCCCAAAATAGCATTTGCCTTTCTTGCAGCAATATCGCACTGTTGGCTCATATTCAGCTTGCGATCTACAACAATTCCAAGATCCTTCTCGTTTGTAGTATTTCTGAGCCAAGTATCCCCCATCTTGTAACTGTGCATTTGGTTTCTATTTCCTAAATGTAGAACTTGGCATTTATCCCTATTAAATTTCATTTTGTTGTTTTCAGCCCAGCACTCCAGCCTATCAAGATCACTTTGAAGTTTGTTTCTGTCTTCCAGGGTATTAGCTATCCCACCCAATTTGGTGTCATCTGCAAATTTGATAAATGTTCCGTGCACCTCCTCGTCCAAATCATTAATAAAAATGTTGTAGAGCACTGGGCCCAGGACTGAGCCCTGCGGCACCCCACTCATTGCCTCTCCCCAGTTTGAGAAGGTTCCATTGATAAGTACTCTTTGAGTCCAATTCTGTGGCCAACTGTGAATCCACCTAATAGTTGCTTCTTCTAGCCCACTTTTAGCTAGTTTGTTAATCAGAATATCATGGGGTACTTTGTCGAAAGCTTTGCTGAAGTCAAGATATATGACGTCCACAGCATTCCCACAGTCCACAAGGGAGGTTATCCTATCAAAAAATGAGATCTAATTAGTCTGACAGGATTTGTTCCTGACAAATCCATGTTGGCTTCTAGTAATCACTGCATTGATTTCAAGGTGTTTACAGATTGACTTCTTTATAAACTGCTCCAGAATTTTCCCAGGGATGGATGTCAGACTGACTGGTCTGTAGTTCCCAGGTTCCTCCTTTTTTGCTCTTTTTGAAGATAGGGACGTTAGCCCTCCTCCAGTTGTCCGGCACCTCACCTGTCTTCCATGATTTTGCAAAGATAATAGACAAAGGTTCTGAGAGTTCCTCCGCTAGCTCCTTCATTACTCTAGGATGCAGTTCATCAGGCCCTGGAGATTTGAACTCATTCAAGGAAATTAGGTGTTCTTTAACCATTTGTTTATCAATCTCAAACTGCAATCCTGCCCCCTCAACTTCTGCTTCACTAGTGGGAAACCACCAGCAGAAGAGGTGTTAAGATTTTGGAAACAGGAATGATCCTGAGGGGAAGGGGGAGCACTGGCTGGATTATGTTGAATTACGTTGGATTATGTTATGGATAAAGTATTATATGTTAATAATTATATATTCAAGTAACTTGTTATGTATTGGAATCTTTTTCTTTTGTATGGTATGTTAAATTGTTATGTTTAAAAACAAACAAACAAACAAAAACTTCTGCTTCACTTTTTCAAGGGGGGGTCATAGACCCGCTTTTGGGAAAAGACTGAGGCAAAGTAGGACTGAGGAGGTCTCCTCCTGGCCTGAGTCTCCTCCTGGCCTGAGGAGACTGAGGCAAAGTCTCCTCAGGCCAGGAGCAGTGGGTGTTGCCCTCAACTACTTCCTGGCTCCTTCCAGGAAGCGCGCCTTGGGAAGAGCCAGCTGCTGTGTTGATCCAGATCAAGAAAGCAGTTTAGCAGTTTTCTTCTCCACTAGGAACAGGTCTTTTGTAAAGCTAATGAGCCTTAGGGCATGTCTAGACCTCCCGGCTTTCTGGTAGGGAGGATCTCATGATATGCTAATCACGAGGGGCCGCCCCTCAGTCCACATGCGGTGCGCGACGTCCCGGGAGGAAGGAGGATGTTGCACCCACTTTTTTTAAAAAAAACTGAAAATGTGCACACGAGCACTCCATCGAAAAGTGAGTGGTTTTAATAATGATCATCATCATCATCATCATCATCATCATCATCCCGCTCCTCCCACCCCACCTACGATGGGCACAGAGCTCCTGAAGAGCTCTGTGACCTGTGCCCGGTTCCCAGCTCCTCACATTTACTCGTGAGGAGCCGGGCCAAACCAAGACAGCCACTCACATGTCCTATGGTCTCGAGAACATTCTGGGACTGCAAGAAAAACCAAGAAAAACATGTAGGGCAATATCCCAGGGAAATGCAGGGATCTTCCCTCCCAGCTCTTGGGATCCCCTGTGCGTCATGTGGATGCACAGGGACAATCCAGGGACGATCTCCGGGATATTGCCCCGTGTAGACATGCCCTAAATTTCCCATTAAAACCAAGTCACCCCACAACAGCTTGCATTACAACAGGAAGCAATATATTGTTGCTGGGAAAATTAATTCCCCCCAGTGACTGTGAGGATTGCAGCTAAACTCAGAGGAAACATGACAATCTGAGGGCTGTGGAAGATTACGAGCTGGTTGGCATGTGGTTAATAAGCCACACTGCTAGCTGATGGGCAGTTGTTGTGACATTGGAAACCCACGAGAGTGGATGGCTGGGGTGTTTAACAAGTCATCCATCATTCCCTACAAAAGGCCTCGTGCAAAAGATATAGGACTACAGACAACATTGCATGATTGGATCTCCTTTTCCTCCCCTCCCCCTTGCAGCACCTCATGACCTCCCCCCTCTCAAAAAAAAAATTATCTCTCAGTCCTCTAGAATAGATTTTGGGAGCAGAGGAATCTGGTGTGGAGAATGTGGACTGGAATACATTTTTCTCCCACTGCCATAATACTAGAACCCAGGGTTTTCCCATGAAGCTGATTGGTGGAGATTCAGGACAGATAAAAGGAAGGACTTCTTCACATAGTGCATAGTTAAAACTATGGAATTTGCTACCCTGGGATGGGTTGATGGCCACCAATTTCGATGGCTTTAAAAGGGGTTTAGACAAATTCCCGGAGAAGCTATCAATGGCGATTAAGTCCTGATGGCTCTATGCTACCTCCAGTATCAGAGACACTAAGCCTATGTACACCAATTGCTGGGGAACATGGACGGGAGGGTGCCTGTTGCGCTCATATCCTGCTGGTGGATCTCCTGCTGACAGCTGGTTGGCCACTGTGTGAAACAGAATGCTGGACTAAATGGACCCTTGGTCTGACAGAGCAGGGCTCTTCTTACGTTCTTACGCTCTACTGACGGATGTTGTTCCATCAGCTGACAGACACAAGTGGATTTCACCCATACGCTTAACATTAAAGAAATCTGAGCTCAGGAATTTGTTTTGAGAACCAGAACTGAATGGAGTTCACAGTCCTTCCAGCACAAAAATCTACTCTTGGTTGATTTTTAGTCCGTCCGTCCCCACACTCCACTGTGTGCCCCAGTTTTATTCATTTCAGCAGTATAATTTAGGGTTAGGCGGAGGGAATTATTTTGTTGATGCTATTGATAAACCAATTGGAGTCAGGAACTCTTGTCAATCTATTGCAGATCACCCAGAGGACTACCACTTTCTGCTCACCGCTGCTGTGATTAATTACAGGATTTATGACCTGTCTTTCAATAACAAAGGTCCCCAAGGTGGGGAACAATGTAAGAGAAAAGACTGTGGTTGTGTCTGTCTGCTGATTCCAATCAAATTTAATGATTAGGAGTTCCCAAATTGGTTTTGGGGTGTGTTGGGGATGACAGAGAGGGCAATGTAAGTGACTGACCTAATAGTGCACTGTCTCTCTGCAGCGTATGGAGTTGTGTGCACCGCCAGCTTTGCAACGGGCCCTAGTACATGCCATGGATAGAGGTGGTTGGGGAGAGCTCCATTTGGAATGTTTGCCTCTGGCCAAAAATGTCTCTTGCCTGTCATCCCTGATAGGATTACAATGCACATAAGTGGAGAGATAAGAGAGTGCCCAAAGTCACTCATTGCGCTTCCTGGCTGAGTGGGAACTTGAACAGCGGACTCTTCTGCCCTAGTCTGACATTCCCTTGAGATATGTTGGACTGCAACTCCATTGGCTGGGAATGATATGGGTAGCAGTCCAAGACATCTGGAGGATATCAGGTTGGGAAGACTGCTCTAACCACTGCACCATACCAGCTCTCATTATTATTTTTTAACTTGATTTTTTTTTACCACCCATCTGGAGGATGCCATTATGGTTTACAATCATAAAAATTCCCAAACAATAATAAATTAACAACCAAAACAAAATAAATAAATACAGCAATGGAAATATCAAAAATGTTAAAACATTTAGGGTGCAATCCTATGGGAATGGCTTCCAAACTCAGAGGCTTATGGCCATCCAAAGCAGAGCAGGTGCCCCCTCCTCCTGTTCTGTATTTTTACTAGACAGGCTTTTTCGCCCCACCAGCTAAGGTTTTGGGGAGGGGGAACAGAGCTTGGACTCTTGGGTCCAAGGTAAGAGCGCCATCTCCTCGGATCCAGGAATCCACATTATCGTATGGCAGACCAGACTCTGTCTAGGGGCCATAGGATTGCTCTCTAAAAACGTTAACAATAGATCCATCTTAATCATCAGAGCAACAGATTAGAAAATGCATGCCTGCTGGAAGAGGAAGGTCTTAACCTGACCTCTAAATGTATACATTGAAAACGCCTGCAGATCTCCCTGGGAAGGGCATGGTGCCTTCTCTGTAGTCCCCACCGTCCACCTGTGCATTCCACAGACAGGGTTCTATTTTAGGGAAGGCTCTTTCCCTAGTAGCCACCTACCAGTGCTATTGCACCGCTGTGGGCGGCAGCACCCAGAGAAGAGCTTCCGAAGATGATCTTAACATATGGACAGGAACATATGGGAGATGTGGCTCCCCCAATATGGTTCTCCGTTCATCTATAGAGCCAGAACAGTTGATCCCTTTGGGAAGCTCAATGGCCTTAATTTGCAAAATAAGCATTCAGATCAGAAAGCAGTAGTGGCTGAAGCTCTGCCAAAGCTACATTAGGCTATTCTTCGGAGTACTTACACTATAAACAAAATATGACTATGATTTGATTGTGTATTACCATCATATCTGGAGAAAAGTAACAAAATGCATCACTAGGAACAGTGTTGACCATGATGATATATGACAAGGGAAAATTGGATAAAATGTCCATGTTCTTCCTTTCCTATTGTGTATCGGATGGATTTAAATTGCACCTGGCAATTCTACATCCAACTCCTAATCCTCAGGCGGCTTTTATGTTTTTCTCGCCAAGATCTGTTTTATACTTCCCGGTTATTTATCAAACTTTCATCAGCTCCCTGTCAGATTACAGCAGGGTGTACGTGGGCAAGAGGCCATCAGCTTTGAGGAAACACTCTGCCGCTTCAGAACGCAGCCCAATTTTGTCCTCTCTATTTTGTCACATGTTAGATTTTAATTATACGTACGCCCTGTACATGCTGCCCTCAGGATCATGCTTCTGCTTATAGTGGAGTCATAGCTCAGTGGTCGAACACATGCCTTCTTTGCTTGCAGAAGTTTCCAGGTTCAATCCCCGGCATCTCCAGGCAGGGCTGGAAAATCACTTGCTTGAAACCCTGGTGAGCTGCCGCCAGTCTTATGCTACGGTGACCAACTGTCTGATTTTGCCCGGACTCGTCTGGGTTTTCGCTCCCTCAAGGTGGGTCTTGGGGGGGGGATTTTTAATATTATTAAAAAATGTCTGGGGAAAGGCTTGCCCCAGGAGCTCGGTGAGTCTTTGTTCAGGGCTTGGCAGAAAGTGTGCAGATTGGTCACAGTGAGTCAGACCATCAGTCCATCTAGCCCAGACAATATTGGGCTAGATGGACCAATGGTCTGATTCAGCATAAGGTAGCTTCCTATGTTCCTACAAGATCATGCATTTTCTTAGAGGTAGGGATAATTGGTACATGAACTTGCCTGTCCAATGCATTCCTCAATAAAAACCTTCCTCTGTGTCGCCACCAGCAAGAGATACAGGTGACTGGAATGAGCAACAGGGCTTTTTCAGTTGTGGCACCCAGGGTCTTTTTAGGATACTGAAAGATCTGGGGCAGAATGTTCATTTCCCCCCCTCCCTCAAATGGAGGACACAAGGGTAGGCCGCTGTGAGTGCACTGGTGCCCGTAGGCATTGTCTTGAGGACCTCATAGTGTATGTCTAACTATGGTTGGGCTAGGTTGCTGCTATTAGCACTGCCTGAAGCTGCAACCATCATGCTGATGCTGTTATGACAAAAGGACACCACCACCAGTAGAATTTGATTTGTGATTGTTTATCCCATTAGGTTTATGGGGCTCAAATTAGTAGGATTCTGAAAGAAAACAGTTGGCAACAACACAGCCTTGCCAATGTTGATGTGCCCCCCTCCATTTGTAAAAGAACATATACATCATCAAAAAAGGAGGAAACACATTACCAAAAAAGAGGACAGAACATGACACTGATTTACATAAATATGCATACGCTGATTTTTATGTATGGATGCAAAGTTAGAAAGAATTACTAAAGCTGGCTTGCAGTTAAACCTCAAAAAAACCAAGATTATAGCAACCAGCTTGATTGATAACTGGCAAATAGAGGGAGAAAACGTGGAGGCAGTGACAGACTTTGTATTTCTGGGCGCAAAGATTACTGCAGACGCTGACTGCAGCCAGGAAATCAGAAGACATTTACTTCTTGGGAGGAGAGCAATGACAATCTTGATAAAATAGTTAAGAGCAGAGACACCACACTGACAACAAAGGTCCGCATAGTTAAAGCAATGGTATTCCCCGTAGTAACCTATGGCTGCGAGAGCTGGACCATAAGGAAAGCTGAGCGAAGGAAGATAGATGCTTTTGAACTGTGGTGTTGGAGGAAAACTCTGAGAGTGCCTTGGACTGCAAGAAGATCAAACCAGTCCATACTCCAGGAAATAAAGCCAGACTGCTCACTTGAGGGAATGGTATTAAAGGCAAAACTGAAGTACTTTGGCCACATAATGAGAAGACAGGATACCCTGGAGAAGAGGCTGATGCTAGGGAAAGTGGAAGGCAAAAGGAAGAGGGGCGGACCAAGGGCAAGATGGATGGATGGATGATATTCTGGAGGTGACAGACTTGACCTTGGGGGAGCTAGGGGTGGCAACGGCCGACAGAAAGCTCTGGCGTGGGCTGGTCCATGAAGTCACAAAGAGTCGGAAGCGACTGAACGAATAAACAACAACAAACAGAAATACGGTACATCTCACCATAGTGGGGAAGACTGTGAGCAGCTGACCTCTGTACCTGCTCAGAGTCTGTTGTCCAAGTGCTAACTTTTGATGAGCAACATCTAGATCCCACCTGCTTTTCCTTATTTTTTTATTTTTTTAAAGAAACAACAACTTTAAGCAGGACTTGGACAGGGGGCCTTCAAACAGAGGATGCCTTCAAACAAAGGACTGTCCTCTGACAGCCCTTCAAACAGAGGACTGTTCTCTGTAAAGTAGGACACATGGCCACCCTCCCCACTGATGTTCCCCAGTTTAGAGACATGCTGCTTCTCATCCTGGAGGTGAGTATATGGCCATTATGACTAACAGTCTTTGATAGCTTTGTCCTCTACAAATTTGTCTAATCCCCTTTAAAACTATCTAAACTGGTGGCCCTCACACATCTTGTACAAATTCCATTGTTTAGCTGTGTGAAGACGTCCTTCTTTTTGTCTGTCCTGAGTCTCCCACTGTTCAGCTCCATTGGGTGACCCTGGTCTTAAGATGATGAAAGAGGGAGAAAAAGATAGCGCATGCCCTGCCTTGGCCACTGCAGGGTGCTTGCAGAAGAAACGTAGGCCAGGGATGGGCAAAAGGTTGATCTGAAACTGCTGGTAGACCTCTGGTTGATTTATACTAGATTAACAAGGATTTCTGACTCCAAGCAAATGACTCCCTCTCCCTGCCACCCCCTACTAAATTCTACTGCCAGGATTTTGTTAAGGTCAAAGTGTATGCCTTTTGCACCAGGCTCTGGTTGGTGGATCTAGAAAAACAAAACAAAACCCCTAAGCAGATCTTATAAGACTGAAACCTGCCCACCTCTGCCTTGGACATCTATTAGATTCATGACCAGTGGGAGCTGGTGGTGCTGGTGTTAGTGGGGCAGTGAATCCGCTCCAGATTTCAGTAAGAACCAGTCAGAACTCTAAAGGAGCTAACCCCGGTGCTTACACACCTGATGGCTCCTTTAGAGTTCTGACTAAAACCGGAGCGGATTTGTCACCGCCACTGATATTGGAGCCACCAGCCTCCACTGTTCAGGTCCAAATTAGACATTTAGCGCAGATCTGGCTCAGGGTCCCACGGGGGCCATTGGGCCACTGCAAAGGATGGCACACTTGCAGACTTAAGCCTGCCTTTTGCTTTCCCCCCTCCTCCAGGCCCCTTTCCTCACAATGTGGCGAACCGGTGTCCACAATCACAGCAGGCAGTAGGAAGGGGATGTCAGGAAGCCATGTGGCACATTATGCAAACCCACACTTAGCACCAAATGCAAAATCAGTCCCAGATTCTGCAGCCAGTTGCCGCTCCCTGATGAGAATACTGGCATGATGCACCTTTTTGCAAACACCTGCTTGTCGTATTTGCACTTGCAATTTTACATGTTCAAATCAAGCATCTCTAGTTTATTTATTTATTTATTATATTTTTTATACCGCCCAATAGTCGAAGCTTTCTGGGCGGTTCACAAAAATTAAAACCACAATAAAACAACCAACAGGTTAAAAGCACAATTACAAAATACAGTATAAAAAGCACAACCAGGATAAAACCACGCAGCAAAATTGATATAAGATTAAAATACAGAGTTAAAACAGTAAAATTTAAATTTAAGTTAAAATTAAGTGTTAAAATACTGAGAGAATAAAAAGGTCTTCAGCTGGCGATGAAAGCAGTACAGTGTAGGCGCCAGGCGGACCTCTCTGGGGAGCTCATTCCACAACCGGGGTGCCACAGCGGAGAAAGCCCTCCTCTAGGCCATATTTCAAGATCTGCAGAACAGGAGAGGGCAGAAGGTAGATATCCAGGTGCTTTGGACTTCAGCTCGCAGCATTCCTGACCGTGCTGGTAGGGGCTTCTGGGAGTTGAAGTCCAAAATACCTGGAGATATACTTCATGTCTACTCCTGTTCTATATAATGCATAATATGGCCTAGATTTGAGCATGTAAAATTGCAAGTGTGAGTAATACAAGCAGGTGTTTGCTAAAAGGTGCATACAGGTACTCTCATCAGGGAGCAGCGATCTGCTGCAGCAATCTGGTATTGATTTTATATTTGGTGCTATGTGTGGGTTGGCATAATGTGTCAAATATTGTTTCTATATATTTACGTTTATACCTAGCCAATCACATTCCTATGTACTGCAGTTACGACAGCGATGGAGACAGAGAAGGAGGAGCAGGAAGTCAATGAGGAAGAAGACAATTTCTGGCTCAATAGCTAATATACAAATCAGTGGAGCTGGAATCCCAGATTCATTGTCTACTTTGAGCGAGGAGGGTCTCGGCAGGGTCTCAACACCTGCCACCATTGAATTGGAAATGCCAGGACTAGAACTTGGGACCATCTGCACGCAAACTGTGTGCTCAGCCAGTGAGCTACAATTCCCCCCACCTCCACGCCTTTTCTCCTCCCTCCACCAGGCCTCCACCAGAGACAGGATTTCATTTGAAGTTTCCTCATATTTCAAACCATTTGCTCACTGGGGCCAGCTGTATGTATTTGAGGCTCTGTGTCTCCAGATGTTGATGGTTTTGCAATCTAAACAGGTTCCTCTTTCTGGTTTAGATAGTGGTTATCTGAGAATGCACTTCAGTCTCAGTGCTGTCACACCAAGGCAGATAAGGACGCTTTATTGCCCTTAAGCCTTACAAGAAATCGTAAGCGAAAACGAGACTGATGAGCAGCAGGAGAGATGACTGAGCGCTGCGTCATTGTGCAAAGCACAGAGGCCGGAGCCACGATGCGCTTCTGTTACCAGAACTAGAAATTCTGCTTTCGATCTCCGAGCAGATCTCCGAGCAAAAGGAAAGTGGCTCCCCTTTGCCTGGCACTCTTATAAATGCAAAACAACATCAGCGTTTGGTTTGCATTTTAACAAGGCTATTCAAACAGGAATTTATTTCCTTATGCAAATCCCAGGAGATTGGAAGCACAGAGACCACTTGTCCTTTCCAAAATTGCCAATGAAAGCCCTCGATTGGCTTGTTCCCAGACCAGAAATCCTGCATCTCTGAGAGCATAACTAGATGTGATTGGTTGTTGTTGTTTTTAAAGCAAAGTAGGCTGCACTCCTATACACCAGCCTTCCCAAACTGGTGTACGTCAGGTATCTTGGACCACGATTCCCATCAAGCACAGCCACCTGGTGAGGGGATGATGGGAGTTATAGTGCAACACATCTAGAGGGTGCCAGGCTAGGTAACGCTGCTATACACAAGTGCTTAGGAGCTAGTTCCACTGAACTCCATGAGACTTACTTCCTAGAAGGCACGTATAGGACTGCGTTGTTACTTGCAGTAATGAAAGCCCACAAATGTAATCAGGGTAAGGCAGCGAATCTTTCCCCTCAGTTATTTCCTCAGTAAACCCCCTCCATGCTGCTATTTGCCTCATGGAAGGGAAATTTTGCTCTGTGGGGAAAATAGCAACTTCTATAGGAGAGCATACTTATTGGGAAAATGTCACAGGCTGAAGGATTTGCCCCTGTTCTCCCTTAATTTATTTTTTTAGTATTTCATTTATATCCCAGCTTTTTTCATCCAAGGAACCCAAGGCACTGCACATAACCCTTCTCTTCTCCATTTTATCCTCACAACAGCCCTGTGAGGTAGGTTGGGCTGAGAGTCTATGACTGGCCCAGAATCACCCAGTGGGTTTCCACGCCTGAGTGGGGACTAGAACCCAGATCTCCCAACTCCCTGTTTGACACTTTAGCTACTACACCACACTGTCTCCTTTATGGTTCTTTAAGTTTAACCCAGACTTGGACTGGACAGCCCTTCAAACAGAAGACAACTTCAAATAGAGGGCTGTCCTCTGTAAAGCAGGACGCCTGGCCTCCCCTACACACCCTAATGTGTGTGCTTGGTGCCTCCCTGTGCAGAACGTGGATTGCTTGGTAGGAGTGTGCTTCCTGTCTGCTTCTACCTGCACTCTACTTGTATATTTATAAATAAAATATTTTAAAAATGGTATAGATCTCCAGCACTTTCTTCTCCAAAGGAGGCCAAAGCCAGCTAGAGTTGCCCCTTTAACTTCACACCAATGGAAGCATGGAGCAATATGGAACTGCCTCATACTAAGTTAGGTCATTGGTCCATCTAGTCCAATACTGCCCACTCTGACTGGCAACAACTCCCTGGGTTTTCTAGTAGAGGTTTTTCCTCTTTCCTGCTACCTGTTCCTTCTGCAACCTAAGAGTGGGACTGTTCAAACTACACACTAACCCACACGCCGTGGGTTAGCATGTTGTCTGAACCCAGAACATTTGTGCAAGGTGTCTTGTTAACCATGCAGTGCGGCTTGTTAACCAACCTGAACAGCCCAACAACAAACCATGAGTTCTCAAGGCGTTTTGTTTGAGGAAAAATAAGCTACATTGCATGGTTAACAAACCACCCTGTGGAAAATGTCTTGGGTTCAGATGACACGCTAATCCACAGTTCAACAAACAACCCAGGGTTCAACAACAACCCACACTTAACCACTGAGTGTGGATTAACATGTTGTGCAAATCCAGTAAATGTGTTCTCTACCAGGGAGCTATAGGCATACCCCTTTGAAAGAACAGTTCCTCAACTTCAAACTCTATGATTCTATCATTGTGCTGTGCATAGCTGTATATCTTATCTGTCAGCGCACAGAACCTGGAAACTTGGGGTGGTTCCAAAGCAAAATAAAATAAGACACATTTTGGGGCCATTCTAATTTACCAACTCTGCATATCCTCATAACGGTTACCAGAATGTGTTTTTACTGATGTTTAGTAAAATAATAACTGGTGACAATCATAGATACCACAGGAACTCACTGTGGTTACTTTCAAAGCTGACCCATTGATGAGTGCTCGCAAGTTTGCCTCTGGCAGCAGAGCAATCTTTTCCGATTTGGAGCCCTTGAAATATGTCGGACTACACCTCCCATCATCCCCAGCCAGGGATAATGAGAGTTAGAGTCTGACACGTCTGGAGGGCCTCAAGTAGGTGAAGGCTGCTGTAGAGTATTTCACCTCTCAAAAACATGCTCATCTTCCTCAAGCTCAAGCCATCCAATTGTTTTGGACTAGGGCTCCAAGAATTCGTGACCATTAGCCATGCTGGCTGGGTCTGACAGGAGCCGAGGTCCAAAACATCTGGAGGGCACCGGGTTGGGGAAGACTGCCTTAGCTCCTTTCAGGAGGATGACTTGTGAACAATCGGTTCACATCACACTTGCGATTCCCCAGCAGTATTAGAGGCTGGCTTATGAAACATCATCTCATGAATCTTTCATCGGCCGGCGTGATCTGAGAAGCCGCCAGCCATCACTCCACACTTGCTGCTGGGGATGATGCCACTGCAGAGTGCTTCCCTTATTGGATCAGAGCTATTAATCTGCTTACAATACAGATCCTGAGAGCCTTATCAAATTCCCTCCCAGGTACAAGCAGGCTTACGAAAGAGTCATGTGCCGCTTGTTTGGTGAGGACATCGCAAGCCGAATCCTCAAGTGTAGTATAGTAAACTGAAATCATTTCCAATTAGGCACATGACTTGCAATTCCAAGACAAGCCACTGTCATCCTCACTTACGGCATGCTAAACCCCTTTACAGAAAAGCTAGGCACACATAAACAAGAAGGAGCAGTTCCAGTAAAATCCCAAATAAATCTCAAAACAGACTGATGAGTTAGGAAGGCGGTGGTGGGGATATTAAGATAAAAAATGGAGACCACTGGATTAGACACTTAGGGGCAGTGTGGTGTAGTGGTTAGAGGGTTGGACTGGGACTGGAGAGACCCGGGTTCAAGTTCCCACTCAGCCCATGAAACTCACTGGGAGATTGAGCAAGTCACTGACTCTCCGTATAACCAACCTTACAGGGTTGTTGCAAGGATAAAATGAAGAGGATCACATACGGTGCGTAGGGCTCCTTGGAGGAAAGGCAGGATAGAAATGTAATAAACAATGTACCCCTGCACAGCCTAGTATTCACTTTATGTACTATGGGAGCAGACAGGCGCTGTTTGCTATTTATATGGTTTATTTCAAGCAGAGTTATGCAATTTCTCTTGGTGGCCATGATGGCAAGATGGTTGTGGTGGCTAGGGTTCTTTAAGGGTAGGGCTCCAAGGGCTGTTAATCAGCCCCTGCTTCATAGGGTTGCCAACTGACCTGAAATATACCAGCCAGGTGTACTCTTGTGCCGTTAGGCAGCAGCTTAATTTACAGAAATGCTGGCAGATGAAGCTTTACGCCTCATGGAGAAACCTTCTGCAGCAGCCTTCCCCAACTTGAGTCCCTCCAGATATTTCGAACTACAACTCTCATCATGTTTGACCATTGGCCATGACAGCTGGTGCTGATGGGAGCTGTAGTCCAAAATTCCAGGAGGACACCAAGTTGGGAAAGGCTGCTATGTCTGCAGATAAAGCTACCAGAGTATAGGAAACCCATGCATGTTTTAAGGTAACAGGGCAATTTGTAAACCACCCCAGCCAGCCAGCCCCACAGGGTTCAGATGTCATGACAACCTGTGCCCGGCAAGGGTAATTATGCTAATTAGGTGGCCAGCACACACAGGGAGAGAAAATTATGCAAATCGACACTCAGTGGTTGAGTGTGGGTTGTTGAACTGTGGGTTGTCATGTGTTCTGAATGCAGCACATTTTCTGCAGAGTAGCATGTTAACCATGCAGTGTGGCTTGTTAACTACCCAGGACAACCCAGCAACAAGCCATGGGTTCTCAAGGTGGCTTGCTCAAGAAAAAATAACCCACACTGCACGGTTAACAAGCCATCCTGTGGAAAACACACGGTGTTCATACAACACAGTAACCCATGGTTCAACAACAACCTACAATTTGACAACAACCCACACTCAACCATTGAGTATGGGTTAGTGCGTTGGGTGAACCTAGAGTCAAGAGGAGACCATGCTGAGTGGGATGAGCTGGGGTGTCGGACCAGGTTTGGGGAAGGCTACCTTTGGTAGGTATATACCAGAGAAGAAGGTCCTCCAAGTAGCCTGGCATCAAGGCATTTAGGGTTTTAAATGACCTCTTTGCCTGTGGGCAATGCTATAAGTTCCTGCCCCTATGAGTAAGCATCTCTGTTCCTTTCTTGTAAAGAATTCCCAGCCTGAAGTGACTGTGCTTTTTTTGGGTGGTGGGGAGATCACCGCTTAGTTTCTATTACCGTGGTCATGTGCTGACGGGAATCCGATTACATAAATACAGCAAAGCACTGCCTTTGTGGGGTAGCATAACAGAAAGGTGTTATAAAAAGCTTGCGCTGAAACCAGTGACTTCACTTCCGCTATTTATTAATGAACTATTAATTGGTATGTGGGTGGTGTGAGAAAGGAGAACTGGTTTTTGTTTAGGAAAAGAACATAGCGTGGCAAAGCTACTTTCCAGCTTATATCTCTCTCACTGTCTCTTCCCATCCGGGTCAAAAATGCTACAGGCAAGTCTCACTTGCAGCAGCCCAGAGGGATGAAATATAGCACGCTAGGCCTAATGGGCCTTCTCATCTTTCCATTGCAAATAGTTGGAGGGTGTTAAACCCTGTTTATGGGCCAGCGGTGTAAAGGAGTCCTGAAGCCGGCAGGATCAAATTACCAACCTGCATTTCTGGAAAATTTCCCTGCCTTGTTAGAAACAGCAGACATTATATCTCTGAGCAGGGAAGAACCCCCGCAGGGTTGTTGGGAAATAGACACACCGTAGAAGAGTAGGTTAATAGATTAACATGCATACCTTGCACCTATTCACAAAATAGACTTAGGCTGAAATTTGCACAGGCCCTTCACACCATGCCAGCAATGCAAGAGCCCGCCAAGAGGAAGGCGGGCTAGTTTCGCAAGCCAGCACAGCACCCTTTGACCTTGAGCAGGTGAATTATGTAGGAATCCACCCTCTCCTGGAGAGCACCCACATATTCTCAGAGTGCAGGACACGGAATAAGTTACAGGAAGCCAGATTCCGGCTGGACATCAGGAAAAACTTCCTGACTGTTAGAACAGTACGACAATGGAACCAATGACCCCCCTCATACAGTGGTTTCTCCCAACTGTGGTGCAAAAGAAGTAGGAACATGTGTGCATTGCTTGCAGAATTCAATTTTAGAGATGCTCTAGCAGCTTTCATGTCAGTGATGGGAGGGCCCCAAATGCCAAGAATACCAGCATAGTTTTAGCTTAAAGGTCTTCCAACCAGTAACTAACCCTTAGAAGAGACTTTTCAACTTTTTAGAATGGGGAAAATGGCATGTTTACTTATTCAAGGGTAGCCCAGGCTCCCTACCGTAGATCAGGGTTGGGGAAACTACGACTTTCCAGGTGTTGCTGGACTACTACTCCCATTATCCTTGACCATTGGCCATGCAACTAGGGCTACAAGGCATTGGAGCCTAACAGCAAGCAGAGAGCCACAGTGTTCTCCATCCCTGTTGTAGAGGCTTACCTGTTGTCACCCAGCACATCAAAATGTTTTCCTGCCTCCCCCCACCCCAGGAATCAGCAGCAGCAGCAGCAGCAACAGACAGCTTTAGGGAGACATTCTGTGTCATTGGGGTCACACAGACATTTAGGAAGGGAGATGGCGGTTTGGAAATATGGCTGGAATAGATGCGTTAAAGCACAGGTTGGCAACGTACATCCTGTAGGCCACCTACGGACCCAGTAGCCATTTTTGCAGGGGAGGGGGCCCTGCCGGCTGCTGCAGCAGTGGGCAAAAACATCAATTTTGCATGAAAACAAGGCATGTCCTTGTTTGGAAGCAGAATTGCACTCGTGGAATCCTCCTGGGAGGGTGATTTTGTGTGGAAACAAGTCCTCTCCACGTGCCCGTGTTTGCTTGCAACCTGGCAGTGGCAATTGCAGTAGCTGCAGTGGAGGACAAGATGGCCACCCAGCCCCTGGAAAATATCCACCCTTGTAATAATGTGTGTGTGTGGGGGGGGGGTTCATCAGAAGGGAACTTTGTAACAAGGGGCAGAAAGAGCAGGTGAAAAAACCTGGAATGGGATTCCCCCCTCCCTCAACACACACACATTGCCTTCCCATTGCTTTTAAATTAGATTCATTTTTATAGTGTCTTAAGCTTTAAAGGAGAATGGGATGGGTGGGTGAGAGATCATGTGAACTGTGCGGGGAGATATTATTAGACTGCCCTATAAGCCACTTAGTGATAAGGTAGGTTATACATTTACACGTTTACATGAGCAGCACTTGTTTGCTGCCAACTATTTGCCAAGTGCCGTGTAGAACACAAGGGCGACACAAATCTTTTCCGCTGGATCCGTGCCCCACTTCGACTGAAGGCAACTCAGAAAGCGGATTTCCAGGGGTGATGTCGTTGCTGCCAGGAAGCAGTGTTGTGGGGATGCTAGCAGTGTCTCCACAAAGCTGCTTCCAGAAATGCAGGTTGGAACTCAACAACTTCTTGCAAGGGGTAGGGAAAGGAAGAACACAACAATGACGTCACAGTGATCAACAATAAAAACAAAGCCAATGAAGCACACAACTGAAATTCATCTAAGTCACACACAAAAAACCCAGTTGTTTATAATTAGGGGGCACTCAAACAAAAATCAATATGCTCAACTATTACATAACATACACGAGCAGGGAATTAGAATAAACAAACAGACACCATATATAATACAAAGATGTACTTAAGAGAACCTGGAATACAAGGATGTACATGTATTTTTTATATTGCTTTTTGTTCTTTTCAGTGTCCCCTAATTATAACTGTTTTTGTGGCTTAGATTAATTTCCAATTGTGTGTTTCATTAGCATTGTTTTGTTGTTGGCCCTTCTACAGCTGACGTCCCAGTGATGTCACACATCTTCTTTCACTAGATGTTCGTTACTGTGGAAATGCTTGTAGGTTGCAGCCGAGGTAGGTAGTTGCCCATCAATAGTTAGCACCTGGACAACAGACGAGCACCTGGTCACCTAGTCAGTGACTTTCTTTACTATGGTGATGTCTTGCAATTCTAATTAAATAATAAGTTGCTATTTCAAATTTGCATATGCAAATATCATGCAAATTGGTACTCTTTTTTCAATGATGTATTTCTTCTCCCCCCCCACCCTTTTTTTAAAAAAAAAAAAAAATGTGCAAGTGGCCAGCCTCTTGCAGCCACATGTGTGGTCCATAACACTAATTTGGGCCTAAAACAGATCAGGAAATGGGGAAAAGGGGAGAACTGGGTTAAATGAAGCAATAGCAGTCCTGATGGGAAGAGGTTTTACTAGCAGCAGAAAGCAGAAAAGCAGTCAATCTCTTTTACCCAGGAAAGATTCTGAGGAAGTAGGATTTCAACGTTTGCAATGTGTCATTACCGAACATACAACCTATGCTTCTATATATGGTTGAAAGATATTCCTGGAACTTCTGACACAGCACATTTCAGTTGTTTCATAAGAGAGCACGAAAGTAAAAACATTACCAAGCGCATTGAACTTTGAATGTAGTTTCTCTTCAAGCGAAATTAGTCATGCTAAAGGTTGTCTATATGCAATGTGTATGTTAAGCAATTAGTGGATCTTGCATATGCAGTCATCAATGTACTTTCTGACTGACTTTTTTTTGTTTTAAGAAAATGGGATTAAGAATTCTCAGGGTGAGTAACACAAAACTCCAGCATTTCCTTGCCTTTTAAAATGAACTTCCTAAAACGCAAAGGTATAAATATTAAAGATGGAGCACTATGGTTATGAATTGCTTATACAGGACTGTTAATGAACAGTATGCTTAATGGGAATGATGGGGCTGTAGTCCAAAACATTTGGAGGGCCCCAGGTTGCCTAAACCTGAGCTAAACCAGGGCTGGGTTCACACAACATGCTAACCCATGCTCACAATTGAGTGTGGCTTGTTTTGAACCATGTGTTAGTGCGTTGTCTGAACCCAGGACATTTTTGTGGGTTTGCTTTTAACCATGTAGTGTGGCTTGTTAACCACTCTGAAAAACCCAACAACAAACCATGGCTTCTCAAGATGGCTTGTTTGAGGAAAAATAAACCAAACTGCATGGTTAACAAGCCACCCAGCAGAAAATGTCCTGGTTTCAGACAACACGCTAACCGGCAGTTGAACAATCTACACTCAACCACTGAGTGGGAGTTAGCGTGCTGTGTGAACCCAGCCAGTGGGTTCATAGAAACGGTGGGTTGAGATTGTGGGAGGGGTTTGAAAGACAGGTGTTTGGGGAGCAGGGTGGCCATGTGCCCTACTTTACAGAGGAGATTCTCTGTTTGAAGGTTTTCTCTGTTTGAAGGACTGTCCAGTAAAAGTCGTTCAAAAGATAGAGAACCTTCAGAATGGAAAACCAAAGGCCTTTTAAGTTACCCATCAGCAGTTTGCTGCTGAACAGCAGACTAAGCAGGCAGACAGATTGATCAGCTCAGTCTTTTACTGTATTTGTTTTAATTATAGTTATTATTTCTACATCGGTACCTGTGCATATCAATTAGCACATGCAAATCTATGTCCTCTTTGGCCCTCTTTGTTGGTGGTGCATAAGTGGGAGAGACAAAAGAGGAGAGGTGGATGGGGTCATTCAGGAGATTAGGAGAGTTTTGGGCAGCCGAGGGCAGCAGAGGACAGAGGAGGAGAAGTTCTCAAGGTGGGAAAGGGAAGTGGGTCCTGGTGATGCTTATGTTGGAGATGAAAGGAGATGGGGAAAGATGAAAGGGGTTTGGAAAGGGGTCATCACAAGGTATGAGTGATAAGAGAGCTGAATCACTTTGGCAGCAGAATTTCTGAAAGAGGTGAAAGTACTGAGAGGTGACAAGGGAAAACTAGAGAGGAAAAGGTTGCTAGAGCAGAAATTGAGGGTGACCAGGAGATGAACTCCATGCTCCCTAGTAGCAAGCCCTCTTCCATGGCTTCTGAGCTACGTTCAGCTCGGCAGGACACAACTCATGCAGTCCTGTAATAGTTTATGCTAGGGGTTCCTAATGTAGCACCTGCGGGTGCCATGGCACCCACACAACTCTTCACTCCCTTCAAAAAAAAAAATTCAATGAAAAAAAAACATTAGTGTGTTAGATTCAACTTCCTGTACCTGAACCTGTTGCTGATCACCTGCTTAGCGGTAGGGAGAAAAAGCCACTGTGAGGATGGAAAAACTGACTTTCCGCTCCTCTGCTCAAATTGAAATGCGCCTGCCTCGAGCACAGGTGCTAGTGCTCCCCTGCAAGGCCTGCCTGGTGCCAAGCTTGCTATCTTTTCAGCACCAGGTTAAGACTTTCCTCTACTCCAGAGGTGAGCATCCCAATCTGGCTCACGCTGCCTCTTCAGGTTCCACAAAGGGCAGGGTTTAGGCTCCAAGCCCCCGCCCCCCAGGAAACCCCTTCAGAGAGCATGCCCAGTACTATCTCCAATCTGAAATCTGAGATAGCAGCGAGGATTCCCCTGCTGACATGTACCAGCAGCAGAACACTTGCTGTTATCTCTGATCTCAGTGATGAGGGTTGGGTGTGCAGAGATGAACGGATGCTCTTTCCCTTGGGCAGGCAAGACTCAACCTATGCTGCTAACAAAGAAAAAGAGGGTGACATCAGGGGCGGAGCCAAACCTCGTGATGTCATTAAGCCCTTGGGGTGGGCAATCTGGCTGCCAGCCCAAAACAGTTCTGCACCCTGCTCTACTCCCAGGCATTTGATAGCCTATGATGGGGCTTTTCTATTGTTAGTTTGTTATTGAGTCCTGGTAGTTTTAGAGCGCCATCAGACAAGCGTTTCATCACACACTTGTTACTCCCCACTTAAGGATGTTTGCGGGTCCTTTTGATGACATCATGCATCTCCCACGCCTTTTTTCTTCACAAAATAGTGCCATTTTCTTCTGTGTGCAGGAAAAGCTGTTTGATAAAAATGGCCTCTGAATGGGCCACATGGTCATTGTTCACTTCCTCTTTCTTCCCCTGTGTGAAGAAAGATGAAGTATCGTGGGACAGAAGCGGGAGGGGGGGATGACAACAGTAAGGAAACACAATTCCCCATCTGATGACATGCTTATTGTTAATTGTGTTTAACTATCACAAAGTGTTTAAGAAAAAAATGTGTTAAAAGTTTTATATAATGTTTTATCATGTTATGTACTGCCCAAAGAGCTTTGGCTATTGGGCAGTACAGAAATGCAATAAATGAATGCATACAGAAATAGGTGGACAGTAAGGTGAAGACCTATTTAGAACTTCGAGAATGTGTTATAATGCTAAAACCAGTACCATGAAACAACTTCAAAATAAGGTATATCTTCAGTTAATCATACATATCACAACACAATGGCAACACTGTTGTTTTTACTATATGCGCAATGAGCTTCATTCATACTAGTGATAAGCACACATAGAATGTAATGAAAGCATCTAAATACTGGGTGCATATTCTTTGTTCCACTGGCTACCTAATTTGGCAGTCATCTCAATTATTTCAGTTGCTCAAGGATTGTTTCACATCGTATTAAAATAAAAAATGTATTGAAAAACATTGGGTGGGCCATGCAATATGGTTAATTTTAAAAACTGAAGCTCTATAACAGAACTATGTATTATATTCACTCGATCAGATTTGTTTATCATTGCTAATCTATATAACTGAATAACAATACCTTCCAAAAACAAATTTATGTCAGACTTCTCCAACCTGTTGTGTTGGGCTACAACTCCCATCAATGGCCCTACTGACAGGGAATTATGGGAGTTGTAATCTAACATATTTGAGTGGCATCAGATTGGAGAAGGCTGATCCTAGTGTGCGGAAATACCTATGGAATTACCCTATAGAGTTCTGTTTATTCTGATTCCAAGGTGCCAGGGTCTTTCCCCAGCATGGCTACGATCTTTTTAATTAGAGATGGTAGTTTCCTTTGTTGGTGAGGCAAACCAGTGTTCAGTTTTAAAATCAGCTTCCCATGAAAAATACATGAAAGAGCACATGACACATGTAACTTCCAGCTCTTCCTCCAGCGAACTTACACAGAAAATTGGTCTAGGGAGGATTTGGGGAGAAAAACTTCTGTAGCAACTTCCAGTAGCTTCCCAGGAAGCCACTTTATATTTTGCAAAACATTGATCTAGTGGGGTTGTTCCACATTTACTTGGCATATGAATTCAAAGGTCAAGCAGGCAAAACTATTAGTCATATGATATATGCATTTTACAGCAGGAAAAAAGCATTTTCTGTGGCTCACTTATTTTTTAGTAAACTCTCAGAAGGGAACTTATATTAATGCTCATAAGCTGTTTATTATTCTCTGGCTGTTGATAACCAAGAGGAAGCAGAATAAAAATAATTGAATGCCACTTTTGGACAAATGCTGAGTCACTGTTCCTTTTCACTATGTCACACACTGGTCTTTGTGCTCCTCTACCTACTGGAAGCAGGAACCTTCAGTAATCAACAAGTTTACAGTCATGCTCAAAAGACTGACAATTAGATGACCTAAGCATCTCTCTTTTAACATGGGTCACATGGATTTATGATCATGATTGGAGGGAAAGTTCTAAGTGTAGAAAACATTGTTTCTACCAATCATCTTGAGATGGAAGCCTGTCTTTGTCCTTTACTGTAATATAGATGTGAATGTTTCCACGGGGGGTGGGGGGGAGTTTGTTAGAAGCCGAGTAATGGTGGCAAAAATGACTAACTGTGCTCTTTTATATGTTGGTGTGGAAGGGGGATAACCCGCCTAATGCAATGTGGAGTAGACATATCAAAATCACTTAACATAAAATTCAAGTCAAAAAAGCTTGGATCCTAAGAAAAATCCATGAAAAGAAGTTCACAGAAATACAGTTTCCTGTCTTCCCCTTGCCCACCCTGCAGCCACTGGTACCCCCAAAAAGCTTCTACAGAAGGTTCTGAACAATGCAGCATGGGAGGCTACTGGGGTAGGAGGAAAAGCAACCAAAATCAGAATGCCTATGCCCAATTGTAGGTAATTTCCCCAACCTCAGCACACACATACGTAGACCCCCCTCCCCGTCTCCCAGGATGCTATGTAATGCTCAAAGGAAGCAACCGTGAGCATAGGGTGAATGGCAACAGGTACCTGGATGCAGGAAGCGAGAACAGGAATCTATTAAAACAGACTTCCCCAACACGGCAGTATAAGATAGCAGAGGTGCCCTCCAGATGTGTCGGACTACAACTTCTATCATTCCAACCACCATGACTGTGCTGGCTGGTGTTGATGAGAGTTGTACCCCCAACGCATCTAGAGGGTGCAATGTTGGGAAAGGCTGGACTAGAGTAAGGTTCTGCAGGACTTGGGAGAACTGTCAAAGTTGGCCAACATTCTTCTGACAAAGCCCAATGGAGACCTCCTATTCCTAGTGCCCCTCAAATGAAGTTGTAATGAGTTAAAGAGGCAGTACTCTGGCTTAAACTGAAATCATAGATGGATCGTCAAGCACTTTCATGATTACTGGGGAAACTCCACCTGCTTCAATTAATGCAGATTACCACCTTTCACAAGCTATGCTTCCCCCTCCTCCCTTGTCTACCCTGGATGTTTGTCCATACCGTCCCTGCGACCACTAAGAATGATAATCGTCCCCTCACGATGTGGCTGGTGACAGTCTGATAATGTAACCCACCCTAGTTGCCTGCCCCTCCCATCATTTCCTTCACTCTCTCCTCCCTCACTTGTCTCTGGAGAAGCTGACAAGGTTAGCAAGAATGCCTTGTCAATTTCACCAACATCAATTTCCTTTACCTGTCCTCTCCAGAGACTATTGAAACAGAAAAGGTCAAAGGAAATCCTTATCAATTTCATCAGTACATTCATCGGTGGCTTTTTATAACATGAATTATTACTAAGAGCTCTAGTGCAGATATACATATATACCCTCCTGAAGGAAAAACAAAACCATCAGGTTCATGCTGGTAGCATGAACAAAGCTTTCCCCCACCTTGTCAGTTTCACCACAGACCAGAGTGATGAAGGAAAAGACTATTAAGCAAACACCGGCATTGATGAAACAACAACAAAACGGAAACGGATAAAGATGCCACATCTCTTAAAAGTGCCCGAAGAAAACGTCTTTAGAAGGATGAGATATTGTGAAAAGGTAATTACAAAATGATAGAACAGGTGACATAAAAATGCAATGAGACTGAAATGCAGCTGTAAACCCACTTCCTTGAACGAACACTATTTAAAAAACCTGAAACAGGCACATTTTAAATGTCTTTCACACATGTGGACCAACAGCAGATGGCTCAAATTTGCTTTAATGGGAATGTGAAATTTGTTAAGAGGCATGTGCTGTGGGGCCACTGAATAACTTCAAGTTGTACCTTTTGCATTTTTCATTGGAGAATTCTAGGAGAACTGGCTTTCTCAAAAGGCAGGAACTGCCAGTCTCACATTCAGAATCTGCCAATGCATTATTCTTAATAAGATCTGCAGGATGTTCGTTTGGGCTTTACTTCCACTAGATTGCAGGACTTTGGGATCTTTCATGCAAGCTCTGGCCTGAAGTCAGAGGATCTGGAAAGATATTTCACAAGCTTCTTAGACCATTTGTTTTATGGTTCACCTGATTATAGTTGTGTTTCTCTCCCCCATCCCCCCCACAGTTTAATATAAACCTAGTTTTCTAGGATTTACCTACATGCCAGAAATCTCTAAAAAGAACGTGTTAATCCACAGGAAAAGCAAAGAGTTTCTATTACCCACTACAGTTGTGCTCTCTGCTTATTGTTTTTACATGTAATATATTCAGCTGCAGGATCCCACAATGTATAGTTAGTGTGCAGCTTATTTTTTGAAGGCATCGCAACACATTCAGATGTTTTAAAGCAAACGTCTTATAACATTCCAAGATAACTAAAGCAGTAGCAATTTGATTTCAGCAATGGTTGTTGTGCTGTCCTTCACCTTATATCACATGAGGAGCTACTGGAACAAAAACATTCAAGGTAGATTTTGGCAGACTCACATTTTGTATGAAGGGGAAAAGAGCTGGTCTGTAAGATACAAGTTAATGTTCAACTTTAACTCCTGATAATTGGTTACGTGGGGCTTCAGCCTTCTGCTCTTGGAAATTAAGAAATGTGAGACTCACGTGAAAAGTCCCAGAGATTTCTTACCAGTTTTGCCTTTGTTACATAATTGCGAAATCAGACTAAAATTAGAAGAATCATGGGTGACCCAAATGTCTGCTCTATTTATATAACCAGGAACAGGAAAGGGGCAATTATAGCAACATAACAGCTCCTAGAACTAGGCAACCCAAGAATACTACATGTGGGAAGACAGTTGTCCTTGTCCTCCTCCAGCCTCCAACCCACAGGCACATGAAGGAAATGAGGGAAAGAAAGATAAGATCTTCTGTACTGTTGAAAGAAGATGAGAAAGAATATAATAGCTCAAAAAGCTGAATAAAAAGGGATTACTTAAGGATGGCTACATACTATTAAAGGGGTTTGATAGTACAGCAGTTTGTGAGCTGAACCTTTGCAGAGGCCGCATCTTTGATTTGGGAATATTGGCAGCACAATCCTATGTATGTTTACTCAGAAGAAAGTCTCACAATGTTCAATGGCACTTACGCCCTAGCACACATATTTAGGATTGCAACTTTAATTCTGTGCCATATCTTGCCTTTCTCTGGTCTTAACAGAAAAGAAGCACCCCACTTCACAGGAATCAATATAAAGATCCCCTTCTTGTCTTCTATATAAACAATGGCAAATGAACCTCCACTGTCACAAGCATTCATACATGAATTCAAAATTATGATCACTTCCTCTAAAGGCGTTGTGAGGCTATCCAGACCCAATCATCTCTTTAACTGGCTTATCCTTTTAGAGTGTCACCAGAGGTGGCACACCAAGGACTTGAACAATAGCCCCTGTGAAATAAGAAATAGAATCTGACTGCTAAGGCTGCATGATAGATTGCACTGGCTCCCATAACAATGTCAGTGCTTGATGGTTGAACCAGAACAGAAAAGTGGGGAAGCCTACAGGGAAAAATAGCACAGACGAATAGAGTTTCTGTTTATTTATAAAGACTATGGCTTCAGTATCTATGTATAGCTCCCTTTCTCTCCCAAATTTCACACATCTGTGTGAGCCACAGATCTCTTTTATTTTACAGTACTTCTTCTGAATTACAGACATAGCTAGAGAACCAAGTTTCACAACCCCCAAACCTCACCTTCTGGGCTTTCCCTGCGCCTGTCTCTCTTCCAGTCCTCCTCTGACTGCACTTTTCCTTGGCCTGCTATTTCATCAGCCATCTATCTACATACTTATTTCCTAGCCACTTTGCTTCCTGTGCCCTGTTCCTAGTTCCTCAGCTTCTATGTCTAATGTCCCACCTTCCTACGGTCCATCTCTGTTAGACGTGTGCATTGATTAAATAAGTTTAATTTTATTAATCATCTGCTTTCTAATAAATAGATAATTGATATCTAAAATTGTACTGGGATTCGGCTATTGGGTGATATAAAAATGTAATAAAATAAACAAATAAATAAAAATTCTAGCACAGACATTCACCACCTGGTACAGCCAAAGTTATACAGATTTCCATTGTGTGCATCCCATATGAAGCAGACTATAATGTTGTTTTATCATTAAGGCAAAGCTCAGTTCCAGAATTTTTGAAAAAATGGTTAGATTCATTTTTTAATCACTCCTAATCAAGAATTACAAATAATGAGTTGGATCCAGACTTCGTAACTAAAATCAATGAGAAATAAACCAGCCATGAATAACTGAAGTCTTATTGATTTCAATGAGTCTACCCCGTGTGACTAAGGATGGATCCAGCCCATATTAATACATCATATAAAATCCATTTATAGTATTAGTATTTCTCAATAACACAGTAAACAAATTAAAAAGGCAACTCAGAAACTACTGCATTTTAGACAAGAAAACAGTAATTAAAACATTGCCTCAAACATAAAAAGTAACCTCACTTCATGAAATACCTCCCCAGAAATGTAAACATTTCAGTACATTATTAATCTAACCCAACAAAATGATCCTCCTTTATTATGCCTCC
Organism: Elgaria multicarinata webbii; assembly: GCF_023053635.1. Taxonomy (NCBI): domain Eukaryota; kingdom Metazoa; phylum Chordata; class Lepidosauria; order Squamata; family Anguidae; genus Elgaria; species Elgaria multicarinata. The sequence continues at coordinate 31,563,500 of NC_086174.1, forward strand.
TCAAAACCATTATCATTGTTTTTAAATTAAAAATACCAGGGCTCTTTATGGAATATACACAGTGATAAAGAAACTCCCTTTGGCATGCACAGAAAACCTTTGAGCATCCACCCGCAATGGACTCCTCTGATTAGCAGGTGGGCAGAGCTTTTAGCCAAACATGAGCCCTGACCCTAAAAATAAATTAGCCAGGCTGCTGTGGAATACCCTCTGGCTATTTGGGGCTATCCCGGATTGTGGCTCTCTGCCACGCCTCAATTTATGCAGAGTAGGAGACAACCTGGTGTCCTCCCTATGTTTTAGTATACAACTCCCATCAGCCCAACAGCACAGCCAGTGCTCAGGGATTATGGGGGTTGTAGTCCAAACCATCTGGAAGGCACCAGGTTGCCGTCCCCTGATTTAGAGGGTTCCCGTTTTATCATAATGGATACTTTTTATCTGTCGTTTTCAGTTTTCCAAATTGTTGTATTTTATTGTTTTTATATTTTTGTTGTCAACCGCCTCAATTACTCATTGAATGGAGGGGTGACTTTAAAAGACAGCTTATTTCATTTATTTCATTTACAATATTTATATACCGCTCCCTATTGAAAATTTCAGAGATAAAATAAAAACAGAATAAAACACTTTAAAATAGTTGTGGTTTTTTTGTTTGTATGTCATGTCTGTCTAGAGTGTAAGCCTGCGGGCAGGGATTGTCTTGTTTTAAACTACTCTGACAGCCTTTTTTGGCCGAGCAGCGGAATAAAAATACTTCAAATATATAAATAACACTAAATAAAGACATCCTTGCTTAAGGGGTGTCCTCCCCCTCCAACCTCCTTATCTCCCCTCTTTCCGCCAACTCCGTTCTATGGGGCCTGGCTGCGTTGCTAGGCAACCTACAGGCCACCCTCCATTCAGTAAACACTACTGTGGCGCTAGGCAACACGCGGGGTGAGGCCGCGCGCACAAAGCCCTGAATCTCGGCCGCTGTCCAACTGCCACCCGCATGATATCATTCACCCTCCTTTGGAAGGCTATATATACACAAGGCTTCTGCGCATGCGTAAAGAGCTTCCGCGGTCACCGATGAGTCATAACGGGAGAAAGGGAAACAGGAGTCTGCAGCCACGCCCCCGAGTGAGTCATCACCCAACGCGAACCTGCACGCTCTGAGCCGAAGATGGAAGGAATCCGGAGGAGTGAGGGGGTTTGCTGCTTTCCGCACCGCCCGCATAGAAAATACTCGGCCCGGCCGACGAAGCTTCGAGCACCTTGCTCTCTGCGACGATGGTCTTATTTTATTTTTCTTCTTTGTTTTGAGTCGCCACCCGCCCGTCAACAAGGACGGAAGAGGCTAACGCCATCCGCTTCCCGAAATGCCGATGACGTGTCTGCGTTAAGGAGGGACGGAGAAAGCCTGGAATCTTCATTGGAGTACCGAACCCTTAAAGGGACAGCGACCCTTTCTCCTGCCCTGTACGTTCTAAAAGTGCAGAAGAAAGGGGTAGTTAAGAGCCTATGAGTTAAAGCTGACTGCAAGTACAAGGTTGTTGTTGTTTTTAATTAAAATGTTAGCAAATATTGATAAAAGTCTGCAAACAATCTGCTTAGAATCTCCTCCTTAAAAAGAATACAAAATATTTGTATTGATACAAATCACAAAAGAACCCCATCCCGCCCCAGAAACTTTCATAACCAGTTCCTTAAAATCCTGCACTCACCCACTCTAGTTACTTTCCCCCAATCTGAACCTCAATCCATAGCTGCCAATTAGTGCATGCTTAGGAAAAGGTGAAGTAAACATGGCTCAGGAACATAACCCTTGATATCTCAAAAGAGCTTCAAAAAACACCTGACCAAATGTTAAGAATTCTAAAGCCTTGTGTCATTTAAAAAATGAATATCAGTATGCTCCTCATACGTCATAAGTAAGTCCCATTGTGTTCAATACGGTTTACACCCAAGTAAGTACATAAGAATACCGCCTAAATCGTTTATTTATTTACAACATTCACCTACTGCTCAGTTACTAACACTGATTCCAGAGCGGTGAACATAGATATAAACAGTAAAAGAAAGAAGATTAAAAAAGAAAGTTAAAATTATTCAATTTAAAAACAAAGGAGCCAGAAAAACAGTGGCTAGTAGTCAGTTGGGGAAGGCTTCTTGAAACACAGTTTTCAGAAGGCACCAGAAGCAGCCTAGTGTTGTCATCTGCCTGACCTCCAGGGGCAAAGAGTTCCATGGAGAAGGGGCCACTACACTAAAGGTTCTTCTCCTGGTGGATTACAATCAGGCCACAGGTCCACGTGGAGCTACCAGTACCATGCCCTCCGATGACCTCAGTGATTGGGCAGGTTGGTAAGGGAAAAGGCACTTTCATAGGTATCCTGGTCCCAAGTTGTTTAGGGCTTTGTACACTTATATGTATTTGTGGGTAAAAGCCCACTTCATCATATGTGAGAGCCGATGTGGTGGTTAGAGTGTTGGACTGGAATTCGGAAGACTTGGTTTCTAGTCCCCACTTGACCATGAAGCTCACTGGGTGACTTTGGACCACTCATTGACTCTCAGCCTCTACTGTGTGGAGAGAGGGTGGATCATGTAAGCTGCCTTGGGTTCCTTGGAGGAAAAAAGGTGGGATAGAAATGGAATAGTAGTGGTATTAATAATAAGTGTGATATAGTGGTTATAGCAGAACCTGGTGCTCTCAAGAAGTGTTGGACTACAAGTCCCATCATTCCCAGCAATCAACACAAGAGCTCCAGGTTGGAGAAGCCTGGGTTAGAGTATTGAACTATGGCTGGGGAGTCCCAGGTTTTCACCCCCTTGCATCTATGAAGTTCATTGGGAAACCTTGAGCCAGTTGCATTCTCTCAGCCTAGTTAGTACAACATCAGAAGGCTGGTCGAACCATGAACGTTGTCTTAAGCACTTGAGAGGAAGGGTGAGATATATTGAATGAATGAAAGGTTATGCCACAGTAAATGTGTTAGCCTTTAAGGCTGCCTTCCCCATCCTGGTGACCTGTAGATGTTTTGGATGACAACACCCAGCATTCCTGACCATTGGCCATGCTTGCTGGGGCTGATGGGAATTGAAGTCCAAAACATCTGGAGGGCATCCCGTTGGGGAATGCTTCTTTAAAGTGCTGCAATATGCTGTTTTGCTGCCACAGCCTAATACAACTACTGCATAACATTTAGCACTACCATCCCATCTGTTCAATATTTTATGATTTTTAACTGCTAGAACCATCAACACTTCTAACCAGGATTCTATATAGGTGAGTATATTCTAATATAAGCCAACATTGTGCAACCAAAGATGAATTGAACATAAGAAGTCACCTGCTGGATCAGATCAAAGACCTGTCTAGCCTAATGTTCTTTTCCCAACATTGGCTAGCCAGATGCTTTGGAAAAACTTAACAAGCAAGATATTGAGGCAAAAGCAACTTTCTCCACTACTTGTCTCTAGAATTTGGTATTCATACTGTCTTTGTACATATTATGGCTAAAAGATGTTGCTAGACCTGTCCTCAATGAATTTGTCCAGCACAGCAATCCAACTGGTGGGGGAAGGAGGATTTGTGGCAGATGGACCACCATTTCCTATGACCTGCCAGGTGAAAGGTGGGGGGGTGGGATTCCTTCCTTTCTACTGGCCACTCCCCCTCCCCCCTACATTTACCTTTGTCCCAATGGGTGGTGAAATAAATATGCCAGCTACAGGGCTTGTTTCCTTTAAGAACGTAAGAAGCTGCCTTACACAGAGTCAGATCGTTGTTCCATCTAGCCCAGTATTGTTGACCCTGATTGGCAGCAGCTATCCAGAGTTTCATGTAGTAGTTTTTCCTGCCCTCCCTGGAGATGCTAGCGATTAAGAGCTTCAGCTATTGGGCAGTGTAGAAATGCAATAAATAAAATAAATCGAACCCCATTGGGCTTGGAAAACATGTGCTCGACCACTGAGCTTTGGTGCCTTTCCTCCCTGCTGTCCATTCTGGGGGGCGTGTTTGGGGAATGGGAGGCTTTAGATCCACTGGATACAAAGTCTCCCTGACCAACAAACTCCCAGAATACCTCCTTTTTGCATTGGTGCATTAGTGGAGTAGCAATGGCAGAAGACCTTTCAACTGTCACTATGGGGAAATATCCAAGAACCTGCTTTTCTACCCTTGGAGAGGGAGATTCACTGTATCCTATGGCTCTTGTATCCTTCATAGGATTGTACCGAATTCTTTTTTAAAGCCCTTGAAGGTAGTGGCAATCGGCATAGCATCAAATGCATTAGTCTTTCCTCATAGAGTTTCCCATTTGTGTACATTTTCCCATGACGTGAGCTGCCATTATAACCCCATGATCTTTCTTCTGAATTGACTCCATTAGTGAATATGTGAAGTTAAGGATTTGAAACATTAAAATGTATATCACTAGATATTTATTTATATTGATTTGCCCACTCATACCATTTGTAAAGAATCCTAAACAGAATTTTCCAGTCTGCTTGAGATTTCATCATCCTGACTCATTTGGTGTCATCTGCTAACTTCGTTGCTGCACTGCTCACCCCTGATTCCAGGTCATTTATGAGTGATAAATAGCATTTGCTTAATAGCACCAATACAGATCTTCTTGGGACTCCACTACTGATGTCCCTCCATTTGTGGAAACTCTTTACTTACACCTTCTGATATCTGGTCATTTCTTCTCCAACATGACTCTACCCATTATCCCTTCTGCCTCCCTGAAGGAGGAACTGCCCTCCACAATCAATTGAATGAGTACTGAGCACTCAGTGGGCATGGAATGCTAGCTGACTTTTGTGGGGTGGAGGGGAAGAGTGGAAAAATGGGGGGTAGGAATGGAATGGCTGAAAACTTGGAACAAGATCATGCCAAACTGTGACATTTTGTTGCAGGTTCACTTGTTATAAATCCTCCTTAATCCTAATTCCCAATTATAACCATGTTTAACTGCATGTATTTGCATTGGCTATCCCTTCCTTACACACTATTCTACAACATTTTGGTTGCCTAAAAAGTGATTGCCCTAATATGCAGCTTTTCTTATAGCCATCACGGTTACCTTTGCTTTTGGCATGACTTGGAGAATATTGAATTTAGCCATTCAACAGCGAGATCCTATGCTGGAGAAGGAGGATTTTATACCATCTGAAGATAGGAGTTTATTCTCTGAGGGTACACCCTCTCCAACTACTAAGCTACCCAATTTGGCTTCTATTGACTCTATTTCCCTGGTACACCACCTAATATGTCAAGCGTTGTTAAATTAAAATACAAGAAGACTATCTAATTGCTTTCTACCTCTGTTTTCCACCTTCATGGGATGGAGACAGATCCAGCTAACACCTAGATTTTAAACTGTTATGTGGATGCCCTCCACTTCCAAGCAGTAAGTAGTTCCAGGGGTTACAGCATTTACTTAGGATTCAATTTCCTTAGAAGGAGGTCCCTGGAAATTTAGGACATTTCTGTGATATATGGTCTATATACACACATACAGGCTGAGCATAAATTGAAATCCATAGGGTTAATGCTCCAACAGATTCCTGTTCTCCCTTCAGATGTCATAGGACTTCCTGCAGGGAGCAAAGCTATCTCTCTTTTCCTGTTCCCAGATCTAGCTCAGACCAACTGCTATACACACAGCTTGTTTCTATTGTCCTCAGAGACCTCTGAATTAATACATTCTTTAGGAAGCGGGTAGATAAAGGTAAGCTCCATTCCGGAACATTCTACCGATGGCCATCTCTGAAGACAGCCACCCATCAACTAATCTCCATAACAACTGGTAATCTGTTAGGCTAAACTTGCCAATCATTCTAACAAATCTCTTTGCACAATCAGACAGACCCACGGGGCACATTTGTAAGACAAGCCAACCAACAATGAAGTTTAGTGAACAACAAATGGTGTGTGGATGTTTCGAGCACCAAACAATCAGGCATTTAGCCAACTCTACATAGTTTATTTCGCCCCTTCTTCCTCTCTAGTCTTCTGGCTTGCTTAGGAACATATCCCAGCTGCCCTCCACATATCCCACAGTACCTTGCACTCTCTTAACACCAGCTGCTGGGCTCTGGTTGATCTGTACACTAGGGGAATCTTCTGAATTTGCCCCATCTCCCCTCCCTCCTGCTCTCGGCCTGAGTTGATGGGATCCTTGAAAGGTCACTCAAGACTAACCTCAAATCCGTAACAAAGTATTTTTTTTAAATGGGACAAACCACAGGTTGTTTCTTAATCCCAGCACTCCTATGGACAGTCCTCGATGAACCTCCTCCCACATTTTCACATGAGATTGCACACTTTTTTGACATTTTGCTTGGCCTAATAAAGGCATTATCCTAATATGGATTTTGAAACATGTATATAATTTAAAGATGTATACTTTGGCCTTTCTATCTTTTGAGGGTCATTTCATGGAAAGTATTACTTGTGCATGTATCTGCACTACAAAATAGAGCCATGCACGAGGGCAAAATACAGAATTGATGAAGCTGATAGCAGGCAACCCTTAGCAAGTCCACATATTGTTGGAACAATGGTGAGAATGCATTTGTCATGTTGGGTTATGTATGTAAAACCACTCAGAGCTTGTTCTTATGTCATGGATTAAAGTCCAATGTGCCACAGTTCTCAATAATGGTGAATCCATGGGGCACCCAAGTACGTGTTACTCTTGTGTAGTGGTTAGTGTGTCATGCTAAGTCTGGGAAGACACAGGATTACAACCTCATTTGGCCATGAAACTCACTGGGTGAGTTTTGGACCAGTCTCTCCCTATCTGTTAGTATAATTTACCTCAGAAGCAGGGCCAGTGCTACCATAGAGGCCACTCAGGCAGCTGCCTAGAGTGCCAAGCTAAGGGGCACCAGGCGCCGCAGCACTCACGCGCGTTGTTGGCTGTGAGCCAGGCTGGCCCAGCCCGAGGATTCGCCTGGGCGGGCGAGATGGCACCCCGCACCCGCTCAGCTGAAGCGAAGCCAGGGACGCTGGGTGGGTGGGCGGCTCCACGTTTGGACTTCCGCCCAGAAGCCGCCCTCCCAGAGCCGGGAGGCCGCTGCCAGAAGAAGAAGAAAAAGCACGTGGTGAGCTCGACCCTGGCCCAACCCAGCCTCTGCCTTACTCCCGAGGAAAGGGCACCGGGTCGCCTCGCCTCTCTCCTCAAACAGGCCGCGATGTCCAGGCAGGCGGGCAAGCAGGACTCCCTCTCCCTTCCCCCAGGAAAGCTAGGGACTTGTGGACTCCTCGCAAGGCAAACTCTCCTGCTTCCCGATCCTGTGTGCGTGGATCAATGGGACTTGCATCCGAGAAAGCATTGCACCGGGAGGCACCAGTGCAGCCAGATCCGCCTATGCCTCCTTACTCGGAAGCCTTATTCCCCCGAGTAAACATGCGGAGGGTATCGGGATGCCAGGCTGCATAGCGGGTTGCGTTCGCATGGAAGAAAGTCCCGGTGAATTCCAGATGGCTTGGTCCCAAATCGAAGTGAGCCAGTCCCAGCTCTCCACTCAGCGCACACGTTCGGACTTCCGTGCAATTTGAGGGTGTGTGCAAGTAGCTCGCCTTGCCTAGGGTGCAAAATAGTCTGGCACTGGCCCTGCTCAGAGGGTTGCTAAAAAGGTAAAAGGCAGCAAGCAGGGGATGGGGGAAGTACCATGTATACCCTGGGATCCTTGGAGGAAGGGAAACATAAATATAAGAAATAAACATGTTGAGGCTTTGTCCTATATGAGTAGGAATCCCACAGGCTTCTATGGCCTCACTCAATGGGATCTTTATTTTGTTTACCAGCTACTGTGAGAGAGAAAAACTTATTCCCACAGCGCATATCTAATTTATAGTATTTGCTGCCAAACCATGTGTGATACATGGCTACTAGCTTAGAGGCTTAAAAAAAGGCTAGAAAATGTATTGAGAAGTCTATCAATGGCAAATATTCATGACAGTTACATGTGATGTCCTAGTTCAAGAGGCAATATGCCACATGAATACCAGATGCTGGCGAGTGATAGCAAGAGCCCTGTTTAAAGCCCTGTTTTTGGGCTTCTCAGGGTCATCTAGTTGATTACTGTGAGAAACAGGATGCTAGTCTAGGGTACTAGAACTTGGGGTCATCTAATAAAACTGGGGGGAGATTCAGGACAGATTGAAGGAAGAACTTCTTCACATAGTACATATGGAATTTGCTACCACAACATGCAGTGATGGCCAACCACTTGGATAGCTGTGAAAGGGGGTAGGCAAGTTCATGGAGAAGGCTATTAATGGCTACCAGTGTTGATGAGTTTATATAATACCTCCAGTATTGGAGGCAGTATACCTCTGTATGCCCGTTGGTCAGGAACAAGAGTGATGGCAGGTGTGTGGGTGCTTTTGCCCTCATGTTCTGCTTGTAGGCTTCCCATAGGCAGCTGGTTGGGCGCTATGTGGACACAATGCTGGATTAAATAAGCTTTCGGTCTGACCTAGCATGGCTCTTCTTATGGAATATTTAAGTTCCTGTTTACACCATGATGCCTTTTCCTCATCCCACCTATGGTGGCAGCAACCTTTGAGCCAGCCCTAGTTGCTAAACAACAGTGGTTGATAGGTTATGCCCTCAGGTTGAATTGTTGAGTAGCGCTGTAAAATTCTTATTTTTGTGCTTGATTAAGACCTGCCCCCTACTTGGATATATGTTGTTGTTGTTGTTGCTGCCGCCTTTTAATAATGTGCTGCTTTTAATAACGTATTCGTTTTAAATGTTTTAATCAATTATATGTATTTTATGGTGTTTGCATTTGTGTTATACCCTGCCTTGATCTAGAGGGAGAGGTGGGTAACAAATAAATATATTACTGTTGTTGTTGTTGTATTATTTCTGTACTGTCCAATACCAAAGCTCTCTGAGCAGTTTACAACAATTATTAGTAATAGTAACATTCCCTGTCTTAACAGAGCTTTTAGTGTATATATTTACAATCAGAATTTTATTTATTAACTTCAGACATTTTTTTTATCCCATCAAGAAGTTTAGATAGGGTGACCATATGACCGGATTTGCCTGGATTTGCCCAGGGTTTTGATGGCAAATCCGGGAGGGGGAGGGGAAATCTGGATTTTTCCCCAAGGAGCAGCTCTAATGGGAATTAACAAAAATGCTTATAACTCCGTCAATTTTTAAGATAAAGACATGAAACTTGGCACAATGGTAGCTCTTAGGAAGGGCTTTAGTCATGCCAAATTTGAAACAGCTCCGTTCATCCATTGATTTTTTAGGATTTTTTTAAAAATTGAGGTTTTAAACTTATTATTTTTTAAATTGTCATTTTTAAAGATAAAGAGATGAAACTTTGCACCATGAAAGGATTTAGGTAGAGCTTTAGCCACACCAAATTTGAAACAGATCCGTTCATCCATTGGTTTTTTAGGAATTTTTTAAAAATTGAGGTTTTAAAATTATTATTTTTAAAATCGTCATTTTTAAAGATAAAGAGATGAAACTTTGTAACATGATAGGATTTAGGTAGAGCTTTAGCTACACCAAATTTGAACCAGATCCGTTCATCCATTGATTTTTTTAGGATTTTTTTAAAAAATGGGGTTTTAAAATTATTATTTTTAAACTATCATTTTTAAAGATAAAGAGCTGAAAGTTGGCACCATGATAGCTTTTAGGTAGAGCTTTAGCCATACCAAATTTGAAACAGATCTGGGGCCAGTAGCAAACCCTGTTAACAACAACAGCAGCTTGCAATGAGTGAAGATACAGTCAGAAAAGCTATTTGAGGGAAGGGGAGAATGTAACACACAGAGTATAGCAAAAGCTTCAAAGTACAGCAAAACCTGCAAAAGTAGGAGTGAGCGAAGTTAATTTCAGATACATTGAATCTCTCACTTGTTCTTTATTTCAGTGATTTTAACATTAAGATGTTATATAGAACAGATTTGTCTTAAATGTGTGCTGTAAAATCAGACATGACCAAGGCTATGTTCAGGTGGGTACGCCCCCTTGGTACTGGACACGCCCCCTTGGGGGCGACCATGTTGTCCTCCTTTTTGGTTTCCAAAATATGGTCACCCTAGTTTATATCCAATTCTCCCCACATCACAACATTCTTATCACCACAACAAGACTGCAAGGTAGGTTATGCTGAGTAATAGTGACTTGTCCAAGGTTATGTGGAGTGCTACATGGCTGTGAGGATTTGAACCCAGTTCAAATCCTCACAGTTCCTATTCCAATGCACTAAACATTATGTCACATTAATTTTCCTAACTCACTTTATAAATAACTCTCTTATAACTAATTTTATAATGAAATATTTCATTATTTTTCTTTTTCAAATGTAAGTTGTTTTGTTTTGTTTTTTAGTCTCTCTTGAAATCTCTTTGGGTTGTATAGAAGGAACTATGTGCAGTACATTTCCATACACTAAAAAGCAGAAAATGACTTAAGTAGGTAGAGGAGTAATGGATCACCCCAAAATATTTATAACTCTGTCACACTAGCCGGTTTCAAACTAGAGATGTTTTCCCTAGTAGGTTATCTTTGGAACAAGGGGCACTGCTCTCAAATGCAGCCCCTAACTCACTTCAAGGTCGAGATGATGCTGTTACTTCATATTTAGATCATGGCTAGTGAAGAATTATAGGGCACGTATTAGTCACCTATGATACGACTTCATATTCCCACCTAATTTAGTAACAGCAGTTGGTTTCTTGAGGGCTGTGGGGGGCAAAGGAGATTGAGGTTATTAACAGAGGTTCTGGGATAAGTGAGCAGATGGGGAGGCTTGAAAGAGAGACGAGAAGTCAGGATAAGAAAGAGGAATGGAGCCCTCAAAGAGATGGAAGGCTGCTTCAGGTCCTGAACGTCTCATCTCTCAACTTCCTCAGGTAGTGCCATCTTCATTGATGTGAACCGTGTTTCTGTTTGTGAAAGTAAATGTCAAATGCTGCTCATCCTAGATTGATTTTGTGAATGCCTGAAAAGAGAGATATGTTTCCCCACTTTTCAGAAATATGCAAAATACACAAGCGAACGTTGACAGATATATTTAGGTGACAAGCAGTATTCACTGGTGTATCTTTTGAGTTTTGGAGACATTTACAAAAAATCACCTGGGCTTGTGTCTAGTAGCTTGTGGATATTAATGTTCACCACACTTTAGGCAACCATTTTAATATATTTATTTGAAGTTCCTTAACAATGTTCGTTTTGTTTAATATTGCTTGGTATCACACTGTAAAATGTTTTTGCTGGTTGATTTTGAGAGAGACTTGAGGGTTTTGGACTGTTTAGTTGCTATGTATTTATTGCTGAACATATACATCTTTCACAAATAAATACCAAAGAATCAATATTTGAAGATGGGGAGGGAAGCAGTCACAGTTTAGAGCTGAGATTTTCAGTATGTCACTTAGGATGCATGTTTAGACAGAAAGAAGTCATACATGCTGGCTGGGGAATGCTGGGAGTTGTAGTACTTTTCTCTGTCTAAACATGCATAGGATTGTGCCCTAAGAAAATTGGTGAAAAAGTTAAATCTTTTTTTTAAGTCCCACTGATTTCAGTTGCAGAGATAAACACATACTTAAATCTGTTCCATTGTATCAACTGAGATTTTAAAATGCTTAACTTTGGCGGGAGTGTGCCTTACAGCTCTTGTTTTTTAATGTGTTGTAGGATTTTTGCTTAACAAATTGATACAGCACCCTCCCTCCCAATGACAAATATTTTATTTATTTATTTATTTGTTACATTTATGTACCGCCCCATAGCCGAAGCTCTCTGGGCGGTTTACAAAAGTTAAAAACAGTAAACATTAAAAGTATGCAAAATGTAAAACATAAGAACAACAGGATAAAAACAGCAGTGAAATAGAGGCAGAGGTTGTAGTGGCTGTGGGGGATTATGCAGGATCAGACCTGCGAGAAAAGGGAGCTTACCTCTTCCTTCCCCTTGTTCTTACACTGAGGAAAATCCTGTCCCACCAGTTGGCATTTGTATCAGGAAGGATGGTCCCATTGGCACTCACAGAGACTTCCATCCTGATGTACTGTAAATAGCAGGTGGGAAGGCAATTTTAGTCAGGATTGGGATGCGGTGAATAGAGTTAACCTTCTCCTCCCCTGTCTGCCCCCCCCTGCCGTCCCACCACAGCTATTTACATTTAGACATGCAATTGATCTCATGTTGAGTTTGGCCCTAATACTTAGTTTCATTTAACTGCCATTTTCTGTCACGGGCATGTGCTTACATATAGATCAAAAACTTTGGGACTTAGTGATGTTTAAAAGTAAATGCACACGGACATAAAAGGAAGAGTATGCTATATACATTGCATCCTTGCTGAAAAATGTAGACTATATTGTAGGCTATCTACTGTATATAAGATTACGTTAGTGTGATATATTTATTACTAGATATCTACCAGACTATTTTGTTCATTTATTTTTTTTAAAGAAATTGAAGCTTGAGCAGTAAAGATGTGCAGAAAATTTTGACACTTTGAAAATGTTCAAAGCTCGAGCTTTAATAGCCAAACAGTATGTTTCCGCACCCTGGCCAGGAACCTGAGGCAGTCAGGGAAAATTCAGCTCTCACATAGTTCCATGCCACACTGGCACACGGGGAGAAAAACACAAAGCAGGGAAGTTGAGGGGGGCTTGGACTTTGTGAGTTGAGCCTGCTGTCAGAGTGGCCATATTGGTGGCGGGGATGGTGGTGAAGGCGGTGGCGAATGCCTTGAGGTGGCAGCGGAGGAAAAGTAGGGAAAGCTGGGTTTTAAAATGTGGGCGAAGAGGGAAGGAGGTGGGCTTGAGGCCTGAGGGGAAGAAGCAAATGTTGTTCAGCCGTGATGGATGAGATGAAGCAATGGTCAAAAGTCATTGGTTGCATGGAAGGAGAGTAACCTCTATCTGTACAGCTTCTGGAGGACTGACATAGCGGGAGTCAAGGAACAGTATGTTTCACCTCAGACTACTAGCGCCCATGGTGACATGGGCTTTATACTAGTTATATAAGAATGAATCCATGTGTGAGTGGTTGGTTGAGGTTGGGGGCATGCTGAATGATTGGTCTAAGAAATTACTTGTCTTGATTTTGCACCAAGTGAATACATGGATGGCTCAAAACAAGGCTGGTATATTGGATCAACTTATTCAATAGTATCATTTAAATAATATAACCATGCTCACCACTTCCCCATACAGGGCAGATTTACACAATCATTTTCCTTGTGCGAGGAGAGAGTTAGAAGCGAAGTCTTTGTAGTATTTGTGGGGTTTTTTTGGGGGGGGGAATCTATACGTTGAGCAGGCAGGTAGGTACTCAAGCAGATGTGAAGGTAGTATCAGTCTAATCCAGCCTTTCCCAATGTGGTACCCTTAGGATGCTTTGAACTACTGTCCCCATCAGCATCAGCCAGCATGGCCAATAATTATGGATGATGGGAGTTGTAGACCAAAACATTTGGGGAGCACCATGGTCTAGCACCTCATGATCTTCAAAAACTTCCTTTCCAGCCAGTTTCAAAACTCGGGCCTTAGCTAGACCTAAATTTTATCCTGGGATCGTCCTGGGGTCATCCCTGTTCATGTAAATGACACACAGGGGATCCCGGGAGTAGGCAGGGATGACCCCGGGACGATCCCAGGATAAACCTTGGGTCTAGCTAAGGCCTCAGACTTCTTTCTTAAGGACAAAATTCAAGACGGCCTTACCATACAAGTTGCTATGGCTATAAATACTTTCCTGATAGTCCATAAAACAAACACCTATCCTTCACAATGAGTTTTGAATGCTAGATAAGGTCTCCCCCAAAAAGAGAGGAGAAACATCTTTGACACAAAATAATGTTTCATGTATAAATGAATACATTGATTATGAAGAACAGTCTATAGCACAGGTAGGCAACTTTTTGGGGGCTGAGGGCACATTTGGCAATTTGATATTTATTTATTTATTTATTTATTTATTTATTTATTTCATTTTTATACCGCCCAGTAGCTGAAGCTCTCTGGGTGGTTCACAAAAATTAAAACCATAATAAAACAACCAACAGGTTAAAAACACAAATACAAAATACAGTATAAAAAGCTGTATAGATAGACCAGCCTGGGCACCACCAGAGGCGTGGGAAAGGACAAGAAGGTGTGGAGGGAGATGTGGCAAAGGACAAGAAACCTGCCCAAAAAACTTGAGTAAAAGGCAAAGATGGGGTTGATCCCTAACACACTAAACAACTCTTTTGAACCCCAATTTTCAGCACCAAGAGAAACCTGTTTCACAGTTGCCACTAAGAAAATGTGTTAATTCAAGAAAAAATGTGGAAGGTCTGGAACACTTTAGGGCAGCGGTTCTCAACCTGTGGGTCGCGACCCCTTTGGGGGTCGAATGACCCTTTCACAGGGGTCGCCTAAGACCATCGGAAAACACATATTTCTGATGGTCTTATGAAACTGTATTGACTGAACTATGTCATGTATCATCTTTTATATTATTAAAGCTATTGTTATGTATTATTTTCATTAGCAAACCATCCCATGACAATGGATCATGTAGAGAAGAACGAAAATAATTTTATGGCTGGGGGTCACCACAACATGAGGCACTGTATTAAAGGGTCGCGGCATTAGGAAGGTTGAGAACCACTGCTTTAGGGGGTGCCAAGAAACGTATCCAGGGGTGCATTGGAGCCCACGGGTGACATATTGCCTACTCCTGGTCTGTAGCCACAATCCAGCCCAGAGTTAAACAGATGGTAGACTGAGTTTAAGCATTCTTAACCATGTGCTGGCGTTAGACCCCCATCTGCTGAGATTGCGTGGACAGGTGAGGGGAAGAAACAAGACTCTAAACTTTCCGTACCATTTAATTCTACTTTTTTTTACTGGAAATTACATGGATTACTTTCCAAACAATAATTCCAGTGACCTTCAGTTAAAAACAACCTCCCTTCTGAGGCACAGTTTGTAATTTAACATCAGTCCCGCTACCCAGCAATTTGGCTGCTTACCTCCTGCTCTCTCCTCTTGTGTACAGGAGTTTACTGTATTCAGAAAATGACACGGAGCCCCAGTCAGATATACAGAGCTTTCTGTTCCTCTCTGACTCATTTGACATTAACATAATTATGTTATAGGAGTCAAAGTGATTTTCAAACTATGAGTAATGCACAAATGAGTGTGTGTGTGTATGTACAAGAGACTAGGCATATCAGTTGGCTGAAGTAATCACCACCTGCTGATAGCAGCTGAAGAATGGAAGTCTTAATGTAAAACTATCCGTGTTCGAAACTTATGTAAGAGTTGAAGTCTAGAGTGCAAACAGAAGGAGAACTAGGAAGCAGAGGAACATGGGAAGTTCAAAGTTATTCCATTTCCTTCTTAGGATAGTAGAATCGGGCTTCCTCATTTATTAATTTGCCAGTTATCCTAATCTACAAGGCCTCCAGTAGCCACTTCTATAAAATCTTTCCTTTCTCTTTCTCTCTTGGTCCTTCCAGATATGGCTTTTATTGTGCAATCATACTGCCTCATTTATGGAATTTTACACGGGATCTGGATGTTGTCATCTTCAGTTTCTTAGCCCACTTAGAGATGTTAAGACTTGAAAAAAAAAACCCAGAAATATGTATAGCCCCCCCCAAAAAAAAATTAGAAAGAAAAATGCTCCCCCCTGTTCTTTCCAGGATTTTTTGGAAAAAATGGAGGAGTACACAGTCTGTCCGTCCCCCCACACACATGTGTTTTTTCAAGTCTTTTCCCCAAACCTTGCCATCACTTCTGGTTTTTTTTCTTATTGGTAAAAAATTCATTTAGGAAGAAAAGATGGAATAGCTGCTCAATGCCTTTCGATTGTTAATGCACATTACACTAAGCGAGCATTTATAGAAGTGTGCTTATAACTACACAACACTTATTTATTTATTTATTTATTTATTTATTTATTACATTTTTATACCTCCCAATAGCCGAAGCTCTTTGGGCGGTTCACAAAAATTAAAACCATAATAAAACAACCAACAGTTTAAGAACACAAATACAAAATACAGTATAAAAAGCACAACCAGGATAAAACCACGAAGCAAAAATTGATATAAGATTAAAATACAGAGTTAGAACAGTAAAATTTAAATTTAAGTTAAAATTAAGTGTTAAAATACTGAGAGAATTAAAAGGTCTTCAGCTGGCAATGAAAGGAGTACAGTGTAGGCGCCAGGCGGACCTCTCTGGGGAGCTCATTCCACAGCCGGGGTGCCACAGCGGAGAAAGCCCTCCTCCTAGTAGCCACCTGCCTCACTTCCTTTGGCAGGGGCTCACAGAGAAGGGCCCCTATAGATGATCTTAAGGTCCGGGCAGGTACATTAATAAAAAATAAATAAATCATGGTACCCCAGTCTAGTTGGGATTGCAGCATGCAGGGAGGGTATTTTTTGTACCCTTGCTGTTGTTATTGTTGCAAGTGGAATAGTTTGGGATTTTGGAACTTTTTCAATCATGGGATTTGGAGATCATGGCCAAACCAGTTTTCTAGTTTTGAGACCTTCAAGCGGTACTGGGAGGGAAAGCTGAAACCAGCTCTACTAGCCAGCACTACTGAAACAGTTGTGTGTATTTTTTCTTATGGAGAACTATTTGATAGTGCCTATGACATTGCTGGTGATAAGTACCTCACTTCCCCACCCCCCTTCTCCACCCCCATCAATGAGAATAGTCCCTGCAAGACTTGATTATGTTATATATGAAATCTATCCAACATTAAATGAAATACACTTTTTTACAAAAAACATTCCTCTTAAGCCTTTACAATCCAAAATCACAGTATAAATTTTTGTGTGCTTACCTGTATTGCTGGGGTATGCATTTGTAAAGTTGATATGATCATGATGGCTGAAACAACAAATAAACAATTAATTACAAGCCAACATAATTTTAATCTCTTTACAGTGTACCCTATATCTGCATCCTATTGAGTTCAAGTCTATTTTCTGGTTAACCACAAATTAAGGCCAATCATCTAAAATCTGTCAAAATGAATTTAGTCTGCCAAATAATTTATGAAACATCGCTGTAACCTTGTTCATAATAACACATCCAAATTTTCTGAACCATCCCCTTAAAGACAAAACTTCCCCCAGCTTTTTGCTATCACATTCTCGTTTTAGCACTAAAGGTTGTGTTTTTACCCTTAACAAGCCTTGTCCTATCATTTAAAAAGACTGCTTTAGCAAAAGAGAACTTCTTTCCCCTTTCGAAATCTCCTAAAATACTTTTTCTATTGCAGTCCAAAAATCGTTGGTTTTATCTGCACGACTTATACATAAAGTCTGCAGAGTTTGCCTTATGCAACCAGATTGTTTAAACTACAATTTCTCATAATCATAGCAGTCTTATAATACCAACACTACATTATTATTATTATTTTAAAAAAAATCTTAATAGCAATATTCAGTAATATTGTAGATTCTGATAAGCCAAACACACAAAAGCCTGTATTTTATATTTAAAAAATGGCAGAAGAACAATTGTGTTTTCATTGTCCTAATAGCCCTGGGTTCAACCTAAAATCTATTTTAGATCTAACACTGTCTAATTTAATTAAAGGCACACTCCTATTCATGTTTAGTCAGAAAAAAGTCCTGCAACTCCTGTAGTGCTGGCTGGGGATTTCTGGCAGTTGTAGGGCTTTTTTCTGTCTAAACACGGATAGGGTTGTGCTCTAAGTCCAGGGCTGGGTAGGGGGGGGCAGTTGGCATGGGCCTACGATTTTATGGGGGGCTACTCTGAGTCCCCTTGGGCAAAGTTGCTTGATTTTTCTGTTGTTGATGATGAATTTGCCCAAAGAAAAGCATGTAAAGCATTTCTGAATGTGAAGAAGTGGTGTCTTATATACATCTTGAATAACAGTGCTTGCCATTACCTTTTTTATAAATAGTTCTAGTTCATATGTATTTAGAACTGATTAAAAAATACTTAATGAGCAGTTTGAAATGGGGCCTACATTTCCCATCTGGCCCAGGCCTCCCACCAGCTTTGCCTGGCCCTGCCTAAGTCTGCATAACACTTCTTGTACTCCATCTTAAGTTTGTTACAAACTGCAGCTGTTGGGGCTTTTCTCTCATGCACCGTTTCACCCCCAGTTGCTGTTGCTTAACATTCAGCTTGAAGAAGAGTTCTGTAGAATTTAAAAGCTTGCTCACTAGTAGTTAGGCCCTAATATTACTATTTAGTGGCTTTGGGATTCCCCCGTACCCACCTTTCTAAAGGAGCATCACGGCTACCTAGAAAAATAACAAAGAGTATTGTGGAACCTTGAAGGCTACCAGATTTGTTGTAGCATAATAAGCTTTTACAAATTGTAGTCTATTTCATCAAATACATGAAGCATTATCCTCAGTTGGTAGGCAAGGAGCCAGGCATGTACACCCCCCCCAAACACCGTCATATTAAGAAAAAAACCATAAGTGAGGCCCAGTAGCTATGAAATGGTATACTTTGTGACATGTCAACATAAGACTTACATGTATACGTCAGGCTTGCTTGATCTACTTTGTTTTTTTTACCAACAACACCTTAAAATTCGCCAAATGGAGACATGTGCAAAATAGTGTCTCATGCGGGCAGACATATACTAAGGATTAAGGAACAGAGTGCTTAGCCCAGGAATTTGTGATTAGTACCAGAACCAATCTCACAAGTCCTTTCACACAAAATCCATTTCTGATTTTTCAGCAACCTAATTTTGGGGCTGGGTGAGGGGGAGAGAAAGCTTTAAAACGATTGCTCTTGTTAGAGAATTGGGAATCAGAAACCCTTGCCTATCTACTGCAGATAATCCAGAAATCTACTGGTAGATCCAGAACTACCATCTGCTCATCTCTAGTGTACAAGTTAAGCACAATAACAATTCACAACAGCTGTAATTGGTGATAACGCAATCATCCTAGCTTTGCTATGTTAGACTTCATGGAGTCTACCTTTGATGTTCCTCCATTGAAGAATGGCAGCTTTCAGATCAGCATTGAGCTTGCTAGAGTCCTGGTGCCTGTGTACTGCTGTATGATCAACTAAATTCTCCCTGTATTTGTGGCCACATAACAGAGACACAAATCCAGGGACCAGATAGGCAACAAACCCATTTGTCAATTCTGACTCCACCAAGAACTCACTAACCCATTCATCCTTGAAGGTGAAGAACTTGTCAGGAAGTTTGATTCTATTCACTTAGGCCTGAACCAAGCCAATGCGCACCATGACTAACTTATGTCCCATTCATTTCAGTGGATCTATTCTAAGTAGCACTAACATTGGTTTCAACCCAATGTTTACAATTTTCTTCTCTATACCAACATACCTGTATGCCTGCCAACAGTGAATAATTCTTTGTACATCTGATGAAGTGGAGTCTAGTCTGTGAAAGTGTTCACTGCAATATATTTTAGCATTTAGGGTGCCACAAATCTCTTTCTTGTTTTTGCTGCAATGAATAAATACAGCCACTCCTCTGCTATAACTTTTTCATAAATAATATGTTCATATAACAGTAGAACATGGCCCTGATCTGCTTCTCTCAAAAGTTGCAGGGTATGGATAAAAAACTCTTTACTTTACCAAATATTTGCTATTAAACATTCCAGGGTTTGTATAGTTATAAAAAAATATATAGACTGAATACAATGCTGATGTTGATGGCTGGGCAATGCTGGGAGTTGTAGGACCTTTTTCTGTCTAAACATGCATAAGATTCCACCCTTAATCCTTTTTTCAGCCAGTTTTATCTTCATGTTTAAGCTAAAGAAGGAAAGACATGGCATCAGCTTTAAAATATGTTAAATGTACTTGGCAACCATTCTGCTTATTATTTTGTAATGGATTTCAACATGTACACTGCACTTTTAATTTGTAAAGAGTTTGTATAACATTTCCTAACCTTGTTCTTCTAGATTTAATTGCTTGCGCATTGAACAAAAATGTAATATAAAATGTGTATGAATGTAATTAAACCTAGCTGAAGATAAGAAAGGTTAAAAAGCTCCCTGTAAATTACAGGTGCCAGATGAATGACTGATAATAATCATAATTAATAATAATAGCTGGCAAATATACAACAGACTGTGGTAAGCAGGACACTAACCAGCTTGCTTTTTAAATATAGGAGTCAACATGATAGGGTCTAATGCTGCAATCTTAAACACACTTAGGAGGGAGTCAGTCCCAGTAAACACAGCAGGATTTTCTTCCAAGTAAGCATACACACGGTTGGGTTGCTAGGCAAGTCAAAAGGGTGATTTATGCCAAGTGGGATTTTTATACTATTTTTCCTGTAACAAAAGACACTTCCTTCAATGCCATTATTGCAACACAAACAGCTTTTGAAACAGTTTTAAAACTCTCTTGGGGGCACAGAGCTGTGTGTGTGCAGCTTTGGATCCCAGTAGAAAACTTCAAGGTACATTTAGCTTGAAGCAAGAAATGGGAAACCTGTGGTCCTCCCATAAGCCTCAGCAAGCATGGGAGTTGGAGTCCACGAGTTCCTCATCCCTGGCTCAAAGTTCTGAGCCATATTTCTTTTTAAACATTTGAATGGGGGGGAAAGAGAACACATTATTTCCACCACATGCTTGACGTAAGTAATGTTCTGTCCTAGCGGGGTCAGGTGATGATGCAAAGGCAGAGGGGGCTTCCACCCCCACGTATAAAAAACACAGCTTGTGATGCAAGAGAGAGAAAAGAAACTCCTGCTGAAACATTCCCTTTCTCAGAACTCTTAGCCTGCCACCAGATGCACTGCCACCATGACCCCTTATGGATCTTCCACAACACATCCCTTATTTTAAAATAAAATCCCTTATTTTACAGGGATCCCTTATTTTTTTTAATACTATTTTTATTGATTTTCAAGGAAGGACAAATACAATAAACACACAGAGAGTAAAAGAAAACACTCAACAACAGTATAAATGTTCCCACAGCACCACTATAAAAAAGCATGGGTGTTCATTCCTTCAATAAGCACTTAGTACAGAAAAAGATGCAGGTTAGGTTAGAACCTCTGACCAAAAGGATTCCTGAGTCATTGGGGGTCTAGGTTCGCTAGGATTCACATTAATAAATGTGAAAAAGTCCAACCAGTTTCCCAAAAATGTGTCTGATGTTGTTTCCCCTTTTGCTAACCTGCTATGTTGTGTCAATTTATCATTTAAAGCTAGTTTCCAAATCTTATCAAACCAGCGTTGATGGTCAAAAGCTCTGTCGCTTTTCCAGAATTGGGCAATTTCCCACCTGGCTGCAACCAGCAAATGGGTGACCAAGGCTTTGGGAATAATGTTTCTATTGGCATTCCTAAAAATAGAAAGTAGAGCCAGTGTTGGGTCAGTTTCTACTTCAGCATGAATAATGTTTGTAATGGTTTGGAAAACCCTTGACCAAAAAGTTTTGACCTGTTGACATTCCCACCAGGGATCCCTTATTTTAAAAAATAAAATAAGGTCTCTTAGTCATGGATGGGCAGAGTTGATCAGGACCATGGCACTAGAGGAGAGGGGATTAGCTCGGGGGTAGGCAACCTTTTGGGGAGTTGGGCAAATTTGGCAATTTGAGAAACTGCCGTGGTCACCATCACAAAATGGCTGCTATTGGAACTGTGGCAAAGGTCAAATAACCTACCTAAAAGACTGAGCACTAGGCAGAGGTTGGGTCTGACTCCCAACACGCTAAACTCCTTAGAACCCAGAGTTTTCACCAGCAACAGGAATCTATTTCATAGCAATCCCTGGTCTTGGTAAGAAAAAAAGTTCATTTTTCATTGAAAGTGGGAGAGGTAAAGCACTGTGGCAGATAATAAAAGTATTCTGGGGGTGGATTGGTACCTGCAGGCACAAAGTTTCCTACCATTGGTTTAGTCTGTCCCTTTCCTCCACATCCCTTCCCCAATTGAAATCCCCTCACCTAGCTGGGATTTGCTCAGAGGAGTGGGATATACAGGTGGCTGCACCCTCCCTCATAGCATCAGGGATGTTAAAAGAGCCAAGAGGCTTATCCCTAGGTTGTGATCTGGCAACCCTGTCGGATCCCAACTTTAAGGCGAAGGTGGTCATACCTGTGCAAGAGTCCTGTTGGGGTTGGGGAAAAGGCTAACACTGTATCGCACATCCCAAACATGATAACTGAGCTCTTGGCCTGTTCCCCTGTAGGCACTACAAGGCTGGCTAGGAGAAAACCTTACTCTCTGCTTCATCACTTCCATCCATTTGGATTGAACATGAATTTGCTCTAGAAGAGCTCCCCTCCCCCTTTTTAATCTTGCTATTAAACCTTTGATCTTGAAAAGAGCAGTCCATGTTTCACTTTCCAAACGCTGTTCTTTCATTTATTAACTTGTCTGGACGTGTTAAAGGCAAAGCTGGCAAGCCTAAGAAAATGAATGTTAAAGGCTCAAGCCTTTTCTCCTTCCAGACTTGCTGTTGGGAGGAAAAGGTCCCAATCTGATCTAAACAAAATTGGAGGGCAGGTGCAATCTTAAATCTCCAGCTGTCTTTTCAAAGTTCTGTGCCAGTTCATCAAGGAACTACTGATGAAAGCTCCCCTGCCCAGTCCCCTTGTGTCGATAACATTGCTATAGTTATTTAGGAAGAATAAACAATAAAACCATTGTAACAAATGCTCAGAAAATATACCCTTCTTTAACATTTAACACTGAATTATCCAGGAGCTAGCTGGGTTGTGCTGAACCTTTTGCCGTCTTGAAATTGTTTATATCCATCTATTGAAATTGGAAGTAGTGCACTCTCTCCTCTAAGACTAGAATACCCTATACCAGCCTTCCCCAATTGGGTACCCTGTAGATGTGTTGTACTACAGATCCCATCATAGCATGGGAGTTGTAGTCCAACATGTATGGACAGCATCCAGTTGGGGAAGGCTGCCCTATACTGAGAACATCCATGTATGTATATTTTTGTTTATACATATACAACACACCTATGTATACGTATTAGGACTCTTAACTGCCCTAATAAATAATTTGCTCTTTAACTAATTATTTGTTTTACTAATCTAACAAATTATAATAAATTGAAATATTTAGATTTAAATATTTAAATATCAGTAAATATTTACTAAATTTAAATGTTACAAAAATATAGCAGGTTTTATTGAGATACTGAATGAAGTCTGAACTTACTTGTGAATATATATATTGCACTGAAAGGCTGCAGCCCTATAGCGCTTACCTGAGAATAAGCCCCATTAAATTCAATGGTGCTGCAAGATTCACTCCTACGCACACTTAACTGGAAGGAAACTCCATTAGGCTTGTGCATAGACTGATAAAAACTTGCAACTCTTGTAGTTATTCCCAATGTAGGTAAAATGCTATTTATTCCCCATATAACTTTAGTAGGTATAATGAATATCAATAAAATCTGTGTTATTCATATACATGTCATCACCTACATAATGCTGCTCATTCGTGGGATCATTAGCCTTTCCTTATGGATAACATTTTCAGTATTTAGCGGATAAGTTAAGAAGGGGGTGATGGGGAAACCAATGTGAAGCAATATGCCAAATATTTTACCCACTCATCACAAATGGAATGTTGAAGAAAAAAAGGTTTGCTTCCCTTATAGTTTAACCCTACACATGACTAAATCCCATTTAGCAAGTGGGACTTGCTCCCAGGTAATTACGTATAGAATTGCAGCCTTATATATGAATATAGTATCATCCAGCCTTCCCTAAACCTGGTGTCTCCAGATGTCTTGGACCACAACTTCTATCATTCCCAGCAGGTTGGGGATAGTCCCTTCTTACATACCACACCCTGAAACTCTGTGAGGATTGCATTAGAACATTTTTGCTGATTGTTGACAGGACGAACGAATAGTTCACAACAGTTGTAATCGCAGCCTATTACGCTAATCCCATTGCTTTGTATGTGTACAAAGTCCATGTGATAAAAAGTCTCTGGAAAGTTTTGGAGAAGAGTGAGCTGGTTCAATTTGTTGCCTTCTCTTGAAACCTAGAAAAGCTCTTTCACAAACCCAGAGCATGCACATGAGATAATAGGCCAACATTATCTCTTATTTATTTTTCTGCAATCACATCTTGATTAATGCAGGTCTTGTGCACGTACAGATACAGAAATAAGTTATGCTGTGTATGGGTGTATATTCCTAGGGAAAGCATTCCTGGGACTGCCTCTTTCCTAACACAGAATATGACCAAAAGATAAAGGGGCTTTGAACACATACTTTTTCTTTGTATCATATAAATAAATAAATAAATAAATAAATAAATAAATAAATGTATGTTTCCCATTAGTCAAAATGACTTTCTACAAGGAAAGTTCTTTTTATTATGGGGTCGTTATTGCACTTTCTTCAGAACAGTGACATGAATGATCTTGTATAGTGACACTTCTCACAGATATATCATGTTTTTATACTGTTGTTTTATACTTTGGTTTTAATTTTTGTGAACCACCCAGAGAGTTTCAGCTATTGGACGGTATAGAAATGCAATAAATAAATAAATAAATATAGTAGTGCATTAATTCCTATTATGATGGTGGAAATGACATTTTATACAAATGGGATAAGAACATATTAAGATCCTTATACTGAGTCAGATCGCTAGTCCTAGACCAGGGGTGTAAAACCCACAGACCAGGGAATGTATGTAGCCCCACATACAGGGGTTACCATTCTCTCCACTAGCAGCAAGGAAAGAGAGATGTGTCAGGATTGCTGGAATGTGTGTGCACATGTGCATGCATGCATTGTGTGTATGTGTGTGTACATGCATTTATTTATTTATTTATTAAATTTATATACCGCAGTTTATAAAAGTTAAACAACAGTGGACATTAAAAAGTATACGAAATTTAAAACCATCAAAAATATATAAAAACAACAGTATACAGTATCCATTTTTAAACAACAACAGTTCTGAGGTCCATTAAAAAAAATCCCAACTTAGCATATGTTGTTAAATGCTGTTAAATGCCTGGGAGAAGAGAAAGGTCTTGACCTGGTGCCGAAAAGATAACAATGTTGGTGCCAGGCGAGCCTCATCAGGGAGATCATTCCACAATTGGGGGGCCACCACTGAAAAGGCTCTCTCCCTTGTTGCCATCCTCCGAGCTTCCCTCGGAGTAGGCACTCGGAGGAGGACCTTATATGTTGAGCGCAGTGTGTGCATGCATATACGAAGTTATGTTATTATCCTATAAAGCCCTAAGCAACTTAGGACCAGGATACCTAGCAGACTGCCTTCCCTTGTACACGCCCAGACAACATTTACAAACCAGAGGAGGTCCTGCTCATCAGTCCAAGATGAACAGAATACCATCAGGAAGAACCTCAGCGTAAGGCCTTCTCTGTAGTGGCACCCACCCTCTGGAAAACCCTCCCTCGTGCGGTTCGTGAGGTGGAAAATGAATCATCTTTCAAACGCCTCTTGAAAACGCACCTTTTTAGACAAGACATCCCTGGATTATGACTATTTCTGTTTTTATGTGACTGTTTTCATTTTTTAAAAAGCTTTAAATTCTAACTTTGTATATTACATTTTTAACGGTTTAATTGTGATCAAAGCATGTGGTTTGACATTATTATGTAGTTTGCTGTGTCCGTACATGACACATAAAACCCATTTCCTTAACAACAATGGTTCATTTGTCTTTCTTGACTGGTTTGTATTATTCTAGCCAATTTAATCATAGTTTATATCCCAGATCTTAATGTTGCAATTTTGTACGCAATTCTCTGGGAGTAAGCCCCACTGAACTCAATGGGTAAAATCCAACGAAAGGCCTACTTACAGTATATCCATTGAAATGAATGGGACTTAATTTAGTCATGGCTAACTTGTCCCATTCATTTCAATGGATCTACTCTAAGTAGGATCTATGTTGGATTTTCCCCCAATAAGACTTACTTCTGAACCGACATGCACTGGAAGTAGATATGTCAAATTGCGAGATATTTTGAAACCATGGGCAAAAACTCTCCCCCTCCCCCCCGAAAAAAATAATAGACATTTTTTGCAAAATATGGAAATATATGTAATCTTTACTTTCTCATCAATCCTAAACATATTTTACTGCTTTAACAACATAAAATGCATAATTTATAACAATTACCATACAAATGTGTACTATTTGGCATATTTATGAAATGTACAGAACATTTTATTTATTGATTTGAATATTTGTAGGCCAACTTTTAAGGGTAAAAACCTTTACAAGGTGGCTTACATAAAAGAATCCTATGCATGATTATTGAGATGTACGTCCCATTCTGCTTAGTGGAGCTTACTCCCAGGTAAGCATACATCAATTTACAGCCTGAAAAATATAAATGCCTTAGTTTTGCACAATCAACACTTGAAAATAACCAATACTGGAGAGAGAATATTGCTGCTGCACCCTATGATATTTAAGGACATGTATCATCCTCTGGGAAGTAGGAAAAAGTAAAAGCTGAAAATAGAAAATGCAAGTTTTGTATTAAACATAACAAAAAATAGTATCATACAGCCACAATATTAAGGACTAGCAGCATATTTAGATATTAAGTTCAACTTTATAACACTGAAAACATTGAACAATAGTGTATAATACTTCTCTAATGATGTACATTGATCCAGTACCTTGGTGAACACATCTATTTCACTCAAAAACAAAACAAATAACCACTAATAGCATATCCAGTTTATACATGTTTATGGCTTTGCATTTTTTTTAAAAAACAAATACATATGTAAACAGATTTTAAAATGTGAAACATTTCAGTATAAAACACCAGCTTCAGTCTCAAACAAGAATACACTATAATATAACTTATAAGCATACTCTTGTAGCAAGCTCTTTGTGAGTGAAACTTTGTTTTATACCAATCCGTTTCACATTTTAAAATCTGTTTATATGTGTATATGTTTTTTTTAAAAAAAATTAGCTGTAAAAATTTAAAATTTTAGAATTTAATTTTTTAAAATCTATAAAAAATATATAAGTTGGATGTGCTATTTGTGGTCATTTGTTTTGTTTTTGAGTGCTGTACCATGTGCATCACATTGCCTGCATATTGGATGATTCACATTGATTTCATGTTCAATTTCTTTGTGCTTATTATTCATGTAGCCAGTCATAGTTAAAGTCATGAAGATGTACACCTTTTAAAAAATGTATTACTGGTATTTCTTAACAATATAACTACTGATCCTGTTAGCGTTATACAGCATTTACAGTGCAAGCCTATGCACTGGGGTGGGTAACTTGCGGCCCTCCAGAAGTTTTGACCTACAACTCCTATCATCCCCTACCATTGGCTGTGCTGGCTAGGGCTGATGGCAATTGTAAGACAAAACATCTGGAGGGCCTCAAATTATTTATTTATTTACATACCGCTCTCCATTGAAAATTTCGGAGTGGTGTACAAGATAAAATGAAAATAAAAACAATAAAACACTTAAAAACAGGTTTTAAAAGAAGCAAAGACTGTGACTCATGGCTAAACATTAAGGAAAGGCTTCCTGGAATAATGATGTTTTCAGGAGGCGCTGAAAGGAGTACAAAGACCTCCAGAGGCAGGGAGTTCCACAGGAGGGGAGCCACCACGCAGAAATTGCCCATCCCTGCTGTACTGAATGTTTTTCTCTCTCCCTGGTAAGCGTATTTTGGCATGCAATCTTAAGAGTTCTTCTGGGATCATTTTCACAGTCTTTAGAAAAACAACCTTGCAGCATGTTAATTACGAATTATCCACAAAAACAGGTTAAAGTTTTTCATTTTCCATGTTTCTGTTGCATCCCCATCACATTCCTTTCTATAATACATTTCCAATATTTAAGAAGCTATGGATCATCTCCCTGTAGGTGCACTTTGTGTTACCCCTGTGAGATCACGTTAGTATTTATCGCACAGGTAGACAACTTTATACCTTACAGATGCTTTGGATTACAACTCTTATAAGCCTCTGCCAGCATGGCTAATGCTCAAGAGTTATGGGAATTGTAGTCCAAAACACCTGGAAGGCACCAGGTTGCTTATCCCTGGTTTACAAAGACTCCAAACAAATGTTTCCACCAGGTTTTTATATGCATCTTTGGAGCTTTGCATTTTCATACATTGTGTTTCACCTCTATGAAAGTACGCATTGATTTATGTCTTGTTTCTATTTTATTATTTGTTAGTTTATTTCATTTGTATGCCCCTCACCCCCCAATGGTTGAGGGCAGTTCACAACAGTTAGAACTATAAAATACAAGATGATAAAATACAATATAAACATTTAAAAGGTTCAAACTATAGAATAAAAATAGAAATAATAACCAAATAGAACCTTTCCCCAGTCCAAAGATTTAAAAATACAATATCAGATTTAGAACAGAAACTGAAAAACTAAAATGCCTGAGGGGAATAAGGGTCTTCACCCCGAGCAGAAGAGAGCACATTGTACGAGCCAGGCAAACCTGCACTATTTCAATCAGGGCCAATTTTCTGGATTCTCTGGAGCCAAGTGTCTATTCCTCTGGATGCTGATCCAGGAGCTGGAAGAACAGAACTTGGGGATGATGGTCAGGTTCTATCATGATATGGTTGGCATTACCTAGTTGTAAGAGCTTCACTGTTATGGAGCACATGAGGCCATTATTTCCAGTGGGAAGCCATGGAATGAACATGCTTCTTGAAAAACCCCTCTAAAAGAAAGATTGGCAGGGATCTTTTTGCCGTTTCAGATTCTACAGTGCTGTAGCAGCAGCAGTATGCCAGAAAAAGACCACAGAGGAAAGCAAATCCTTTCTTAATATGTTTAGAACCACCTCTTTTGGGGCCCATACTACCATAGCTCACTGGTATGGCTCATGCTTTGTGTGGAGAAGGTCTCAGGTTCAATTCTCAGCATTTCCAGGCAGGGCAGGGGAAGATCCCGGTCTCAAACATTGGAGAGCTGCTGCCAGTCCATGTAGATCATCTGGACCAACATACAGAAGTCAATGGAATAAAAAGCATCCCTATGAAGCCATCTAGCCATCGGACCATCTCGATCAATCTTCCCAAATCTGATGCCCTTCAGGTGTGCTGTACTGCAATTCCCATCATTAGCAGCATGGCCATGCAGGCTGGGGAAGATGGAGGTTGCAGTCCAACACACTTGGGCCACAGCTAGACCTAAGGTTTATCCTGGGATCATCCAGGGTTCGCCCCTGCCTGAGCACTGGATCCCCTGTGTGTCACCTAGATGAACAGGTTTTACCCCTGGATGATCCAGTGATAAACCTTAGGTCTAGCTTTGGCCTTGGAGTGTAGCAGTTTGGGAAAGGCTGATTTAGCTCACTACTTCCTACTGTTGCCCTTCAGATATTTTGGGCTACAACTCCCATCAGCCCCAGCCAGCAGGACCAATGGCCAGGAATGGTAGGAGTTGTAGCCCAAAATATCTGGAGGGCACCAGGTTTGCTTACCCACTGGCACCTCTCCAAACTAACAGATTTTTCCTGTTACTCCTGCCAGTGAACCTACTCTCTACCTATTATATGACTTTAGACAAATCTCTCCAGCTGCTCGGGATTGTGGTCTGAGAAATACATTTCAACTTCATTCACACATATTTTATTTAATTTATTTTGTCTAAACAGAGCTTGGTATCTGTAATAAATTAGTTAGGGGCTTTAAAATGAACTCTGTGGTTCAGAGAAAGAACAGGTACCTTTCACGACTGAGCTTTTAGCAACATTGTATTTTTGCAGGTTGTTCTTAAATGTGCTTTCTCATGATATAAATCTCACTGAACTTAGTGGGAATTGTTTCATAAAAAGAACACTTAGGATTGCAGCCTTGGGCAGTACATTGCAGTACATTTATTTGCATGTAACTGCTGTGAAAAATCATTCAGGAGCACTTGCAAATAAATCAAGTTTGGGATCATGGGTGCTTTTCAGTGGAATAAATAGAATGATTCAAGTTTGGGATTATGATATCAGTATAGATATATAAGAAGTAGGGATGTGCTCCGCTCCGATTAGAATCGGAGAATCAGAAGCGAATTGGGCTGCTCCGCCTTGCCCAGAGGTGGAGTAGAAGTGGACCGCGGACCCTTAGAAGCAAGGCGAAGAGAAGCGCCCATAGGCGGAGCGCTTCTCTTTCCGCGGAGTGCTCCAATCGCCATTTTGAAAAATTTCGCCCATAGGATTGCATTGTGGAAAAGAATAGGGGATAACTGTGTTGTTTTTTAAGCTATCTTTCTGAAATTTCTTGTGCTTAGAGAGTCGTGGGTGGGGGTCATTTTGAGCCTACTCTCAGCACTCTGCATGGTGCGGTTCGCTTGCTATAATTTTTTTTAAATCGGGTAAAAAACAGCAGGAGAGGTACCTTTTTGAAGTGCTGAGAGGCAGATTCATGATCACATGATCCCAAAGTTGGAGGAGGGGATAAGCAAAACGGGATACTGGTAACTTGGGATACTGGGAAACTTCTGTTTCTTAGTCTGAACGGACTTTTCCCAGTGTTTTTTAAAACAGTAGCCCCACCAAATGCACAAACACAACCTGAAATCATATACTAAGCAAATAAATAACAGATAGGAAACACAGCACTGCTACCCACCATAACCTTGGTGAACAACTGAATAGATGTGGTGCAAGGGGATGAGGTCCCCTAGGGCATGTGGATGTGCCCAGTGCACACACTCTCCCACCCTTGGAGGGTCATCAGAGCCCTCCAAAGAGTAACCCGTGGAGAGAGACTGAAGCTAATTCCTGTCATGAGTTGAAGTCGCAGGTCGCTTCTTAAAGACTGGTCCCTAGACAGGGCCAGTCAAATTGGCATAATAATAATTCCCCCTCCCCCTGGGCAAGTCCACTTTCCTCTTACTGGTAAAAGACAGATATAGCCTTTAAAAAAAATTATTCTTGATGTTTATTCAGCAACACTGCTGCTTTTAATTCCACCCCTCCTTTGTTTGTTTGTTTGTTTATTTATTTATTTATTTATTTATTTATTTATTCCATTTTATATTTACACCCCATAGCCCAAGCTCTCCTGGCTTTTCCTCTTCAGTGAAGTCAGGCAGGCTTTCATTGTGGTTCAACTCCTTATTGTTGTTGTTATTATTATTATTGCTATTAATATTAATTAGTACTGCTATTATTAACGTTACTATTGTTGTTGTTGTTGTTGTTGTTAATAATGGTTGTGATCACAGTGCAGTCAATCAACTCTGAAGCAAGGATCACAAAGCTTTACTCTTATCCTCCTAGCCTCCTAGTTATGGGATGCAAAAGAAAAGGCATCTCTCTGTGCTGCTCCCACCTCACAGGGATGGTTTGCATTACTGGCTTTGAAACTATCCTTGGCTCACTTCCTTGTGCCCCCAGAAATGTCTGCTGCCTGCCTGCCTTCCCTCCCTCCTCCCCTGCCCACCTCGCAGGGATGGTTTTTGTGTGTCTTGCTTTGACTCAGGGGATAAGTCCTTCCTGCGCTCACTTAGACTTTTTGAAGTTCCAAATCAATTTTTCAAGTGTGGAAGAAGATTCATATTTAGGGTTATCTACTCCCCAATTCATGGCATGTTGGGATTTCCTTTGAAATGGCCCCATTGAGCTGTCTGCAGCTTTAAATCCCTGAGATACTGGGGTGTCTGATTTTCATAAATTCCCCCAAAATCAGGGGATGATGGGATTTGCTTGAGGCTTGGCATGCATGTGTATACATACATGAGGTGTCATGGTGCCGAACTTGAGGTTTCTAACGTGAAAATTGATGGAGATATCGAAAGGGGTGTGAATTGGGGTTAAGGGTGGTGCGTTAGAGGTTAAAGCCCCGCCAAAAATCAGAGGATGATGGGATTTGCTTGAAACTTGGCATGAATGTGGATCTAGATGGCATCTGTGAGGGTGCCTGCCACGACACAGGCTCTGAACACCAGACCTCCCGTTTGCCACCACTTCTTATGGGGCGACACAGGCTCTGAACACCAGACCCGGCCGAGGCTACTCCCTGCTCAAGCCAAGCACCACCACTTGATACGCCTGAGGCAAGGGATAAAACCCACCTTCCTCCAAACTACATGGAGAAAGGGGTTAAAAATGGAGAATGGATTTTAATATATATAATAATGCGCTGTGAGTTATATCTGCTTAGGTGAATGATTGTCAGAGTGGGTGCTGAATGTGTAAACTTAAGATGATAAACGCCAAACAGACACGTGGGATTTTTGTGGTAGTTTAAAAACAAACAATCAAAATTTATTTTTAAAAGTTCATAAGCTTTGTTTCAAATAACAACATTTAAAAACCTTTTTGAAACCTTCCATACAATCCTGTCACTCTCACATTCGCGCTTTCCTTTTTCTCACACAATCACTCTTGAACTTTCTTTATTATCAGTATTAATATACATCCACTACGTGCACACCACACTCTAAAGACACCACTCACTACACTGACTCTCAAATTTCCCAGAATTTAAGTACCATAAACACAGAGAGCACTACAGACTCTAAGAGTACCTAATAAGTCTCCCTGAAAAGTTTCCCTGAAAAGAACAAGAACAAGAACTCTCAACCCCCTCAGTCATGCCCTTATATATCACTCCTCCCCCCTCCCAAGACATTCTAACTCCGCCCACTCAGGCCAACATTCTAAAAACCAGACTTACAAACTGCAGACATACATTTGGAATTGACTTGTGGGGTGTAACGCCACAGTGCCCACTTCCAATTTTTTTATCTGTCAAAATGTCGGAGAACAGTCCATGTCTGAAAATGGGGTGTCCGATTTTCATAAATTCCCAAAAAATCAGGAGACGCTTGGATTGGCCTGAGGCTTGGCATGCATGTGTATATGTCCATGAGGTGTCATGGTGCTAAACTTGAGGTTTCTAACTTTAACAGAAAAAAATTTGTATATTTTTTTGGATTTCAATGCAAGCCTATGGGAGGAAAAAGCGGAGCTCCAATGCGGAGCTCCGCAGCGGAGCGGAGCAGACTATAGGCGGAGTGGGGCAGAGCGAAGCAGCCCGATCCGCAAATTGCGGATCTGGAAGAGAAGCAGATCGGGGGTCCGTGCACACCCCTAATAAGAAGTGATATCTTCTATTGGCTAACTTTCTATTAAGGCATGAGTGCGCAGACTTTCCAATTCTGCAAAACACTTCAATCATACAGAATGGGAAGCTAACATTCTTAGCTACATATAATGCAAAAGCAGGATACATATGAATTTGTTTTAAATTACTTTAGGTAGATAATAGCCAGAAACCTGCTTGCTAGAAGTGCTATTCCATTCTGCTTGATGATGAAAGTTCTTATACTCTCATACCAACACAACATTTGGTGAATAAGATACTCTCTTTCCTGTTTTATATTATTTTCTAGGACCAGCTTGACAACAAACGGTTAGACCAAATTACTTTTAAGCTAGAGTATTATTGATGAAAGGGACTCCCATTTTTTTCAGAACTAAAGGTGCAGTGATGTGAGGTATAAAATAAAAATGCCCAAACCCTGTTATTAGATTATGGCAGCTGTAACCACCCATCAAGCAAAGAACAGACAGATCAAATAAACAGAGGCAATTCTGTTGTGTCTGTCTTTCCCCATCCCACCTCCCCTTCAGTTCTAGCTAATCTCCCATTATGGATATGTCAACACCATATCCATGGTGTCTTTTTGTTTTAATGGAAAATGCAGAACCATTTTAAGTGTCTTTTGTAAAAGTGGCCTAAGATCTGAAGAGTGGGCCATATGTGCACACAAATGCCGTCCTAGAACCAATTGTTAAAGCGACCCTCTGAGTCACTTTATCCCCCACCCCTGCACCACTCATGATATTAAAATCTCATTTTGAAGCCTCTGTCTGCATATGCACATGCCAATGTTGTTGGTGGAAGGTACAAAGCAGAAAGAGAGCCATTTTAAAATTCTTTTTTTAAAAAAAAAATCTAATTCATGTAGATTTCACATTCTCATTATACAAATGGAATGAAAAGCCCCAAAGCGTAAGTCTAGATGCCTAAAGCTCAGGGGTTCTCATAGGATTTACTTGCACCTAATATGGTTGTTGGAGCCAGACTTAGATAAGGGTGCAATCCTATAGACAGAAACACAGTCTTACAAGTCCCAGCATTCCCCAGTGCTGGGAGTTGTAGGACTTTTTTCTGTCTGAAAATGCATAGCATTACACCTTAAATGAGATTTTAAGTTAGTCAAGACTAACTTGTCTCACTCATTTTGGTGGATCTCCTCACTAAATCAGGATCCAACCCAATTGTTTTAGGTCCATTTGCATGTGCTCCTAAGCTTATTCACATGGCCATAGGCATGGAAATAGATGCATGCTCCATTTCAATCGAACGTCTGATATATCCAGCCATTCTTAAACATACACATGCATTGTAGGGAAATGACTATAATCCTTCTGACGTGAAGGCTAAAATCGTAAAAAGGCTTGCTCGGAGGTAAATTGAATTGCAGTCAACAGATTCTTTGCACCCAGACGGAAATGCCTTAAGGCGGTCTGTTGTGGCGCTTTTCCACCCCACCCCAATTTTCCTGGTGGTGTAAGAAAATCGAGAAGTGTGTGGGGGAAGGAAAGGCTATTTCCAAACCACCTTTCTTGTATTGACTGCCACCTCCACCCCCATCCCCCTCACCGCCCACTACTCTGACGGGAACTTTTTGTTGGGAAGGAGGAGGGAGACACTTCCATCTGTATTTAAAAGGATCAGTCCCTTTTCACACGTCCTCCCAAATCAAGATATCCCCTGCCGCCCAAACTGTCAGAAAAGCGGGGCTTGAAATTTTAAATGACCAGTCAGAAAGGGAGCGAAATTTGACGCGAAATAATAATAATAATAATAATAATAATAATAATAATAATAATAATAATAATGCATTATCATCACTTTTCGTCTTCGTGGCAGTTTTTCTAGATGAACATGACAGTGTTATCTTTTACTGCTTCAGGAATTCCCTAACTATTGAACATGTTTTAAGTATGACTGCTCTCTGGATGTTGGAGTGGATGTATTTGGGTTTATTTATTTATTGTTATTATTATTGCTAGTCAACATCAACATCGTGAAAACCACTTTTCTTTTGAAAATGGTGCACCTAGACCTGGGCTGCGGTCCTCCGCACACTTACGTGGGAGTAAGCTCAATGAAAGTACGCGCGACTTCTGAGTAAATCCGGAGATCAGGCGACCTCCACGACACTAAAAGTGGGTTTATTTGGATTGGGACGTTAAACCCAGTTGATTTCCAAGAGAACTTATCTTTCGGGGTTTCGTCGCAAGCCACCTCAATCAAATGAGACCAAACGTTTCATTCATATATATATATACAGATAGATAGATAGTGTGTGTGGCGTATAGCGGGGTGCGTGGGGGTGGGATAACCCCTGTAATGTAAGATCAAGAAACGATCAACGCAAGGAGGAAGCGTCTCGGAAAGGAGCGGGCGCGTTTTCTCTCGGAGAAAAGGCTTTGATGCCTGTTCCAGGGTTTTGGGGGAACACATTGTGGACGGGCGGGCGGGCAGGACGCGTGCGGGGATCTGACTGGAAAAGAAACATCGCCTTCCCACTCCGTTGTCAAACGAGCGGCGCTTTGCAATGGCAGCAACGCCGCATGCGGCAAAAGAACGTTTTGTTTTGCGACAAAAACGCTCTTTTGCAGCGGGCGCCTGCGGGGTGGCTGCCACCGTAGAGGGCCTTTGGACTGAAACGATCCCGGAGGAGCCGCGTCGTGGACCGAAGGACTACACGCACGCAGGCACGCCGACATGAATGCCGGGGAATCTCTCTCTCTTTCAAAATAAAGCGAGACTTTTCTCTCTTCTTTGGTCGTACCCAAACGCGCGCGGTGGAGGAAAGGGAGCGCGGGGAGCAATCGCAGAGGTGGCGCTAGATTTGGGGCGAATGGGGCGGCGACCCTCCGCCTCTTCTTCCCCACCCATTGGTGGCGGAGAAATCCCGCCACAGCCGGGTCCGTTCGTCCCAATGCGTGGAAGGATCTTCCCATGTCTTCTCCGACAATCTCAGAATACTGGACTATCTGCCCAACAGGCACCAGCCGCCCCTGAGTGATCGGAGGGTCTCCGGGAGTCAGATAAAGACCCCCCCCCCATCCCTCAACACAACACACGGACGAGGGGCGGTGGTGGAGGGGGGGGGAGAGAGACCGTCTGGACACAGAACCAAAAGAAGAAAGGGGCATCCCACCCCCCAGTTCTTTCAATAGCTCCACGAAAGAGCGGCGCCTCCTCTCCATGGCTAATTTAAAGAAGCAGCAGCGGGGGGGGGCCCTTTCCGCGCTCCTCTTTTCCTGCTTCCCCCCTCCCCCCCCGCGGGCGCGTCTCCTTCGCTTTGCTGCGCGCCGGGATGCCAGCGCTCTGGAGTCATGCGCTGGCTTGGGCTCCATTGGCTCATGGGGCGGCCCCGCCGCTGCCCTGCGAAGGGTGCGCACGCTTGGCCGCAGGCCCAGCCGGACGAGCGCTCCGCCCGCCCACCGGCCCGTCCGGCGGCCTCTTATGGAACGTGAGCCGTGCGCGGCGCGTCCTAAGAGCCCGCCCTCGCCCAGGGAGGGGAGGGGAGCTTGCATCACCCGGAGGCCCCGCCCCTAGGCTCCCTGGCCCCGCCCCTCCTCCTCCCACCCTTTCTCGCTGAAGGGTCTATTAATAGCATGACATCAACCCGGGACTCGCGGCCAGCGTAAATACCAGCGCTGCCTGCTGGGCTATATAAAGGGGGTGATGCAACCGCGCGGGGAGCCAGAGACGCGGAGAGGCGCTCGGAGCGACGAAGACGCGAAGGCCGCCGACGTCCAGCAGCACCACCAGAGAGCAGCGACAGCCGCCTTGCTTCGGCTCGAGCCCAGGCAAGAGCGCTCTTTCCCCGCGCAAGTTTCGACCAGCCTCGTCCCGACGACGCTTTTGCGCGTTTGTTCTTTGGCCGTGTAACTCTCCGAGCGCTGGGAGGGGGAAAGGAGAGCCGAAGGCGGGGAGAGGAACAGGTAAGGCAGCCAGACCCAGGGGGACTCGGAAGGGACCGGGGGAAGGGGGCGAAAGGGGGCTTCGGTCCTTGTCCCAGCTCTTTTCTTTGACGGGGTTGAGGTGTGTGGTGAGGAGAGAGTCGTATGTAGAGAGCCACGCGTGTCGGCCGAGATACGCGCGTGCCGGTCCTTCCATCTTCTCGGTCCGAATAACTTTTAAAAGCAATTTTTGACTTTTTTGTCTTTGTGAGGGGGAGCGAACTTCTATTTAAAAGAAATGGGCGAGATTTCGGCTTCTGTTATGTTGATGAGTTGGGCAAGTCCTAAATCAAATAGTCTTTAAAAAAACAAAAACGCAGAGCCGAGGAACTGAAAGTAAAAGTTCATTCATCCGAATGGAGTTTTGAGCGATCGCTAAGAGACACACCTAAGCAATAGAAACTTCCGCTTCGTTTCCTCCTTTCAGAAATTCTCCTGGAGCTTCGATCGTCGCCGTCTTACACTTTTTGGGCGATCGCAGGTTTATTTTATTTTATATTTCATTTTGGGGAACGGGCAGCCGCGGTTTTCCCTATAGCTCAGAAAAAGAGCAGCGGGGGGAGGGGGAAGCAAGGGGTAACATTCAACATTACGTCCTACTTAAAGTAGTCCCATTGAAACGAATGGGACGTGAGTTAGTTATGACTAGCTGAAGTCCCATTCATTTCAACGGGTCTACACTGAGTGGGATGGATTTTACCCAAGAGAAGCGGTGAAGTTTTAAATCCCACGATCGAATCGTTGGAACTGCGTAAAAAGCGAGGTGTCGAAGACGCTGTTGCGATTGTTCTCCTCACCCCATCCTCAGGTCATCGCTAAGATGTTATTTCCCAGTGCTTTTTCGAGAATATCTAATAAGTGATAATAATCAATGATTATATCACTTACGGTAAGTTTGGGAGAGTTGACGGAAAGATTCTAGGCTTAACTTCTTTTTTTTTACTATGTGGTGATACCACCGGCCGCCGGTGGGTGGCGCGCTGTGTGGTGGCGCGGACGCCGCCGCTTCGTCGGATGCTTCCCAGTCGACCTGTCACTTTTTGGTTTTCAACCCAGCGCTAAAACGAGGCAGCCGGCTAAAGTAGCCCGGGTCTCGGAATACAACCCATTTTAGACAGAGTAGGCTTACAGGCGATCGATAGGACTATTTCAGGACTTCGTATGGAAAGATATTGGGGACTTCTCAACTTTGGAACTACCCGTATTTCTTCGATTGTAAGACGCCATCGATTGTAAGACGCACACTAATTTCAGTACCACCAACAGGAAAAAAAAAAACCTAAGACACACCCGCGATTCTAAGACGCATCCCATTTTTAGAGATGTTTATATGGGGAAAAAAGTGTGTCTTAGAATCGAAGAAATAGGGTAGTTTAGCCGATGAATAATGGTTAGATGATGAATAATAGTTAAAGAATGAATGCTTTGTTGATTTCAACGAAGGAAACTTCATGTGGCTAGAAAGAGAACAAAGAGATATTTAGGTTTTATTTGTATGAAGGTGAGTCACGATGAGCCAGGCTAAATCCTATCCAAGTTGACATGGAAGTAAGTCTCACTGAGTTAAATGGGATTTACTCCCAAAGTAAATTTGTGTACCATTGCTGCCACGAAGCCCAATTCTACTAATTATTTCTTCTTCTTCTTCTTCTTCTTCTTCTTCTTCTTCTTCTTCTTCTTCTTCTTCATTACAATAGCTGAAGCACTCTGGGAGGTTTGCGACAATTAAAACCATAAAGTCCGGCACTCAAAAACAAATATATAAAATTTCTAAAAGTTTAAAATTGCAGTATAAAACCAAAGTAAAGAAAGAAAAAAAAGCAGAAGTGTAAATATTTTAACTTATTTAAAGACAACTGAAAACGTAAGACTAAAATGCCTGGGAAAATAAGGTCTTCTTCACCCACTGCCGAAAAGATCACAATGTGGAGGGCTCCAGGTTCCACAACTGAAAAGGTCCTGGCCTTAGTAGTCCTCCACCTCACTTTGTTTGGGTGGGGGGCACCTGGAGAAGGGCCTTTGAAGACTACATTAGGGTCTGGGCAGGTATATATATGGGAGGAGATAATCTTTCAGGTACTTGGAAGCAAGTCCCACCGAATTTCAGTTAACTTATGCTCAAGACAGTGCGTATAGAATTACAGCTGTACAGCACAATCCCTATGCACATTTATTCCGAAGTAAGTACCATCGTGTTTAATGTAAATGCATTTAGGTTCACTGCCTTGCTTTATTTCCCACAACATAAATGTACAGCATGACCCACGCAAAGCCCCCCTTTTACTGAGAAGTAAGCCCCACTGAGTTCAATAGGACTTACTCTCTGGTATGTGTGAGTGTAGGATTATGGCTCAAATCACTTAAGAGGTTCTTGGTGGTAAGAATTGGATCCAGGCTTAGTCATGCTTAGAGTAGACCCATTGAAACCAATGGGACTGCTGCTGGTCGTGACTAGCTGTTGTCCCATTGATTTCAATGGGTCTGCTCGCAAATTAATTATTGGTGATAAGCATTGTGGCTGTGAATTACTTTAGCTATTTGGCACATAACAAGATCAAATTGAAGAAAAATGGTAGATCTGCCTTTCCCAGTCTGGTGCCTTCCAGATGTGTTGGAGTTGCAGTCCAGCACATTTGGAGGGCAGCAGGTTGGGGAGGCTGTGAGAGATAAACAGACTTGTCCAACTTGCCAACGAAGTAAGGTTTAGTGAGGCCACTGCAGAAAATGGCTGACAGGCAGCAATTTCCGGTGCCATATTGATTTTCTTCACCATATCAACAGCTGGCAATTTCGAAAGCAGCAGATAAATGTGGCCAAATCACAATG
This sequence comes from Elgaria multicarinata webbii, assembly GCF_023053635.1. Lineage (NCBI taxonomy): Eukaryota > Metazoa > Chordata > Lepidosauria > Squamata > Anguidae > Elgaria > Elgaria multicarinata. Next base: position 31,603,368 of record NC_086174.1, read on the forward strand.
TCAAAATCCTAAAAGGTCAAGTTTAGTTCAGGGTGGTGGTGAACTTGAATTGCTTTTAAAGCTGTGGGAGATTAACTTCTGTGGTTTAACAGGTCTTGTTGCATCAGTAAGGAGGGGGCGGGAATATTCAGGAAAACACAAAAGCAAATGGATTTGACAAAAGCGACTTTTCATTTTGGACAAAGCAACCACAAACTGAACCAAGAGGCATGTGAAGGGTCAGGGCAGGGTGCCCTGTTCTATTTTTGATATGGAGGAGAAGCTCTTACTGCCAAACAAGTTAGCTGAAAGAGATCCAGGTTTTCAAAAAATTGAGCTTTTGCCCCATCACCAAGTCTACTCAAAGTCTCTGGGAATGTTCCAGAATGAATGGTTTGGGGGATTATAATCAGAAATGTTTTTAGGCTGTTTTAATAATGTCTACTATGCTTTTAATCTGTTTTATGTATTTTATACTTACTGTTGTTCCCCACCTCGATCCAAACAGAGAGGCGGGTAAGAAATAAAATTATTATTATTATTATTATTATTATTATTATTATTATTATTATTATTATTATTATTAAATGTGAGCTCTGAATATTTCTTCTGCTGCCCCTTACGCCTGGAACGCTCTTCCAGAACATTTGAGAACTACAAGTTCAATCACAGCTTTTAAAGCTCAACTAAAAACTTTTCTTTTTCCTAAAGCTTTTAAAACTTGATGTTGTGCAGACTTTATACTGTTAGTTTTACCCTACCCTGTGCCTGCTTACCCTACCCTGTGCCTGTTTGCATTCTCTTCCCCTCCTTATTGTTTCATTATGATTTTATTAGAATGTAAGCCTATGCGGCAGGGTCTTGCTATTTACTGTTTTACTCTGTACAGCACCATGTACATTGATGGTGCTATATAAATAAATAATAATAATAATAATAATAATAATGATAATAATAATAATAAAAATATAACACAATGGGCCCTGTAACACATGGGCACTCCTGTTCAGGGTTCCAGCAAGCCGGCCATACCCTTTCCCTGGATATTCCTTTCCATCCCACCCCCACCCCCCACACAGAGAGAACCAGCCAGCATTCTGTAGTCACTGAGCATACCTAGTTCTCATTGGGCTGTTTGGATCCCCCCTCCTTAGGTTTTATAATAGCAACATTGGGGATTTCTCAGAATTTGCTGTTACTCTCCTCGCCTTGTGTACTCTTCTGGCTACAAAAGGAGCCACACTTACAGTAGGCCAGATCTACACCAAGCAGGATATAGCATTATGAAAGTGGTATGAAAGCTGTATATAAAAGGCAGGAGCCACACTACTGCTTTATAGCGGTATTGAAGTGCACTGATAACTGTTGGGGCCAATTGGCACAGACCTCATATCGCTTTCATAGTACTATATCCTGCTTGGTGTAGATCTGGCCTTAGAGAAGGAGTTCGCTCTAACAGGATGATTGGACATTAATTCTAAAACACAGATCAAAAACATGAGGAATGTGCAAACAGAGTGTTTATTTTGTCTACAAATGGCTACATGTATGTGTCAGTCATATTGAATGACAGGCCTCTGAAGAAGCTCGCTAAAATACCCTTTTTGGGGGGCAAATTGGCACAGGTTGAAAGAACTGAGAACATTTGGATTCCCCATTGTTGCTTGGAATAAAGCTATAAACAGACGACAATCCCACAGTAAAGATCATGTATTTTGAAAATACATGAAGTATATAGGGTGTGGGTGGTGGTAGTGCAGTGATATGGTGGAGCAAATCTCTTGTATGTTTAACTTCCCGGGGGATCAATCTACTGCTATTTCTGAGTCAAACCCACCCCCTCCTGTCTAACATCTTGAATAGCTACCACCCTAACCTGGTGTGCACAAACTGTGTCAGACTACAGCTCCCATCAAGCCCAGCTAGCACCCAATTCTGTCTGGGAGTGATGGGATTTGTAGTCCAACACCAGGTTGATGAAGGTTGGAATAGACAATACCTGGACTAGATGGAGCAGTGATTTGCCTCTTTAAATTTTGTGTAAAAGGTGCCTTTATTAAGCGATGATGATGATCTTACTTGGCATAATGCTGCAGTATAGATATAAGCAAAGCTCATATTATGTAGTTTGGGCTTATTGGTTTGTGACATGTATTTTTGATTATGGGGATGGGGAGAGAAGAGGTTTCCCTTTTTCTTATTTGCTATTACCCTTTTTAAAAAGGGGACAAATGAAAAAGAGATAGGAAACTTTTGGTATTAGAAAGCATGTTAGATCTTGTATTTTCAGTCATTTGGACATTCAGTATTTGATACTGGCTGTGGAATGTTTCCATTTGGCTCCATGTAATATTGTGGATATAGGAGTGTCACTAAGTGATTACAGGATGAGTATGTGTGGGTTGCAACCATCTTGCATCAGGAGAAGTCTAGATTCCTAGAAGGTATGTGGCAGGGGAAAATGAAGCTCTCCAGATGTTGTTGGATTCCAGCTCCCATCAACCCAGCCAGCTGGTCCAATGGTCAGTGATCATGGGAATTATAGACCAACAACGTCTTGGAGGGGCCCAGGTTTCCACCCGTTATGTGGTGTTCAGCATCTTTCTACATAAGAGACTTCGACATCTGGTTCTGGTGCTCTGCATTCTTTAGCCTTCGGGCCTACATGGTTCTTCTAAATAGAGACAGTACTAGTGAAGAGTATCTAGTCCAGTGGATAGTCTGTGGGAGATAACTGCAGAAAGAATATTGGGCTTAGATCCAAGGTTCCATTCAGTCATTGGGCAAAACAAGCCTCTCAACTCCTCACAGGACAAAGATTGGGATAATTATGGGCCTATTCAGACAACATGCTAAGCCATGTTTAGGCTGTTATCCCTTTTCCAGCAAATGGTTTGTGAGCGTGTTTAAACCGTGGTTATGTAGCTACCGTGGTTAGGAATGGTTCACACAACATGCTAAGCCATAATGTTTAGCTCAAAATGCTTAACTATTGTGACTTAGCATATTGTCTGAATAGGGTTAGTGCGACATATGATCAAATGGTTAAATTAGGGTAACTAAACTATGGACATTCATGGTGCACGTCAACATGTAGGACTGAAGTCTTCTTGAAATCCCATCCTTGGACTTGGAATGTGCTCTGCCTAATTTGAGATTTGTGATGGGCTGCTTGGGCTTACTTGGTGGTGAGGGAGTGTCGCTTGATTCAATCCTTTGTGTGAAACACAGCTGAGATTCTTCATCAATACTAATATGGTTGTTAGGATAGGATTACTACAGTTTAGCAATGTAGTGGTTCTCTCCAAAGCCATTCTGTGGCTAGCATTCTCAGCAGTTTCTCTGCCAGAAGATTGGTGTAAGGAGACCTTGGCGATTTCCCAAACCTTTGAAATGTTGTGTTGATGCTTACAGCAGTGCCAATGTGAGAAATGGGACTCCAAGAATTGGCACGAGGTGCTTATGGGCCATGGTTATAAATGGGGCCACTGTGTGTGCCTCCTCTGCATATAATTATCTATTGAATCAGCATCCTAACAGTCCCAGCTTTCTGTTTCTTTTTTAAAAAACAAGTTCCGAGCCCTTCTGGCTAGGAAGATAAGCCTGGAAAATGAAAACAATCAAGCAAAAATCTTGGTACCCCATGTAGAATTAAGCAGTTTCCATCAGCAATAATAAAAAAGTTTGTTAATGCAAAACAGTGAAGAGCCTGTTAATGAATTATGAATTTAATTCTTGGATCAGCTCCGTATTAATATTTTCAACCTTAGCACTCAGCTCAAAAATGAGAAGCCTGACAATGGTAGGCCTTTTGTTGACTTGGTTTTGAGTGGACTATCTTCTACCTTTTGAAGGGACTGAAGGATATCAGCATTTTCAGCTGTGACTCATGGCTTGGGGGATTTCTGAGCAAAATTGCATAAGTTTCTCAAGGTCTATGGAAATAACAAACAATTCCAGGAAATCTTCTCACTGATAAATCAAGAGGTCAAGAACTCTTTGGTTTTCTGCTTTTATTGTCTGAGGTTAGCTCATAAAATTCTTGCATGGAAAATAATTAATAAAATCCTTACATGGAAAATATACTTCTCTGCAGGAATTGGTATAAAAATGCCCTATCTAGGTTGCCACAAGCTTGCATTTTCCTGTCACAAATGGCTATAGGGTTCCAACAGATGTATACTGTGGGTCGTATTCTATGTTACTCCTACTCAGAGTAGACCCATTGAAATAAGTGGGACTAAGTTAGCCTAACATTGGACACAACCTTGTGTGTGTACAGGTAGAAAGCCATGTTTCATAAAAAAGAGTGACTATCTATATCTAGGTTTCATATTTATTCCTCTTCAGAAGTGCTTTCTGTGTAAGATATGTGTCATGTATATCTTGAAGAGATAAGGCAGATATAAGTTCATTTTGTGGAATTTGTACAAGGGTGTTCTAGATTGGGAACACAGTGTCTTCACATCATTATTTTCGTTCATAAGTACATTTGGACTTGCCTTTGCTCTCCATTGTACCAGGGCAAAAGGTTTCCATGTTAGTCTGTTTCAGCAAAGAGAATAAAAGGGTTTTGTGGCACCTTAAAGATTAAGAAATGTATTCTGGCATAAGCTTCTGTGACCTACAACCTACATCATGAGATGAACTAAGAGTTATCCTGAGTTACACATGGTTGGGAGTGGAAGGGGCTGCAAACATTAAAGTCAGAAGGAATTGAAATGTTAATAAGTTAATTATCACTGTCTGTAGTTTCTGCATTTCAATTCCCTCTGGCTTTACCAGTTACACACCTCCCACTCTCAGCCATGTATATTATTTGTAACTTTGTATAACATCTCATGCATCTGATAAAGTCCATTATGTAGCCCGCAAAAGCTTATGCCATAATGAATTTGTTAGTCCTTAAGGTGCCACAAGACTAGTTGTTCTTTTCAGTGTCAAAGGGTGTGACTTACACTGGTGTGGGCAACCGTAATTTGCCTTGTATAACTAACCATTACTTGAAGCTGCCTTTACAAAAGATCTTGCATCAATCACGTTTCGCAAGACAGCCTGATGGCTTAATTTATGTACACCAATGCCCAAAGGCCTTATCTATTGTGATGCTAATTGGAAGAGAGTTTGCTCTAATAGGATTTTGCAGACTTTTATTGCTTCCTCAAATCAAATGGAGCATCTCAAGACCTACTCCAGGAGCAAATATCATGTTTATTTGAACACAGAGTCACTGATCTCCGTCAAAAAGAGAGAGAGAAAGCTGATAGATTTAAGAACATAAGAAGAGCCATGCTGGATCAGACCAAGAGTCCGTCTAGTCCAGCACTCTGTTCTTACAATGGCCAACCAGCTGTCGATCAAGAACCCACAAGCAGGACATGGTGCAACAGGACCCTCCTGCCCATGTTCCCCAGCAACTGGTGTAAATAAGAATGATGCCTCAGATACTGGAGTTGCATATAGCCATCAGGATTGGTAGCCATTGATAGCCTTCTTCTCCAGGAATTTATCCAGCCCCCTTTTAAAGCCATCCAAATTGGTGGCCATTTCAGCGTGACAGTACGGGAAAGACCAGTTTAATTACACCTATTGCATGGATCTGATTCACAAAAGGTGTTTATGTTAGGATACATGCGCAGCAGTTACATGTGAAAGAGTTGCATCATTTCTGGATCAGAGGTGAGAAATCTCTTTCAGCCTGAGGACAGAATTCAGTTTTGGAGACGCTCTTGGAGAGTGTGTGTGTGTGTGTCATGTTCCAGTGATGGGTGGGGCTGAAACCAAAAGGGGAGGGGCCAAAGCACAAACATACCAGCATCTTGTCACTTAAAGCTCTTACTGACAGTAACTGAGCCTTAGTAACTAAGTCCTTCTACATTCATTTCTAGTGAAGCTTCTTAGTAGCTTAAGGGTGGAATTCCATGCATGTTTAGATAGAGAAAAAGCCCTACAACTCCATGCTGACTAAGGAATGCTGGGAGTTGTAGGACTTTTTTTGCTGACTAAACATGCAGAGGATTGTGCCCTAAGCATAAAATTGGGAGATTAATGAATCAGTACAGGTGGACCAGTTCAAATTCTGGTAGGACTATTTCACAACATCCAAGTAGCCTTGTATTACCTCTTTTGATGTCCTGCTTTTCACATTTCCTGTTTGGTAGTAAGTCACTCAACTGGCAGTATTGCCATCTGCACACAATATTATATGCTGAGATTGCTACCTGATGATCCTGTGAACAAAACCTTCAGGTTCTAATTGCACTTAAGACAAACATCTACGGTACTGTGTGTGTGTGTGTGTGTGTGTGTGCGTGTGTGCATGCACACACACACACATACTCACAAACATTCTATCAATATGTTAGCATGTTTATTCAGTCACGGCCAGGAATTGCTGGACTGATCCCATGTCCAAAGGTCGTATTTTCTGTACCGGGTCTTAGTTGAGAATAATTAACTGTCTTCCGGCAAATATTGTTGTCTTGTTAAACTTCAGCAAGACTAATTCTTGTTCTCCTCTTCCCTTTTCAGCAAAATGATGCTCCAACACCCAGGTCAGGTGTCTGCTTCAGAGGTCAGCGCCTCCGCGATCGTCCCATGCTTGTCTCCTGCAGTGTCACTTGGTTTCGAAGACTTCACTAATCTAACTCCTTTGGTGAAGGAAGAATTAAGATTTGCCATCCAGAATAAGCGCCTGGCCCACAGGATGTCCTCTACCTTGGACACAGTCATGGTTTCTGATAGACCCGGTGAAATGTCCTATTTAAAAGCAGAGGTATTCCATTTTTATTTCGTGAAAATAAATAAATAATTCAATAATAGCAGTCTGATATTTTTAAATCTATCTGTCTCTATCTATCTATCTATCTATCTATCTATCTCTATCTATCTATCTATCTATCTATCTATCTATCTATCTCTCTATCTCTCTATCTCTCTATCTCTCTATCTATAAATACACCCCCGCCCCACCAACCCAGACTCTAAAAGCACCCCATTTCTGATTTCTGATGAGCTCTGGATTTCTCCAAGGTTATGCATTGGCTCCGGTGACACTCCTTTCGTTAGGCCATCTAGACATTGCAAAATCAAGGATTACAGGAAGCTGTCATATGTCAAGTCAGGTCATTGGTCGATCTAACCCAGACTTGCCTACCAAAGCAATTGCTATGCTCCAAAGCAAAGGTGGAAAACACAGGGCCTGTGAGCCACGTGCACCACAGATGTTTTGGTGCCCCCATCTCTTCCCCTGCCGCTGCCGCATTTGCTGCTGAAATGGTGGCAGTGGCAGTAGCCAAAATGGTGGCAATGTTGTATCGAAACAAGGCATGCGATATACAGGTGCCTCATGTACAAGCATAATCAGGCTGCCAGGAGGCTTCTGGAATACTCCAGGAAGTGTGCTTGTATACAAGGCACACATACCCCACATGCCTTGTTTCAATACAACATTGCACAATTTTGGCCACAACTGGCAAATTTGGCAGTAGCCTGCTGCAGCCCCCCATGGGTTAGAGGGTCAATGCGGGTCCCCCAGATGTTTCCCACCCCTGTTCCAGCTTGAATCTGTCCATTTTTACTTAGAAATAAATCCCACTGTGTGCACCAGTTGCTGGGGAACATGGGTGTGTGTGTGGGGGTGCTGTTGCACCATGTCCTGCTTGTTTATCCCTGGCTGATGGCTGGTTGGCCACTGTGTGATCAGAGTGCTGGACTAGATGGACCCTTGGTCTGATCCATCATGGCACTTAATATGTTCTTATGTTCTAAGTGTGCACAAGGTTGCAGCCTATGGTCCCAATTCTATATATGTCTACTGAGAAGTCCCATTGAGTTGAATGGGACTTGTGCTCAGATAAGTAGATTCAGGATTACAACCTAAGTGCAATGGGCTCAACGTGCCAGATGACCACCATGCTAATCATACCAACTGTAATGGTTAATCCAGAACTGACCAGCTAGTCCTTTTTGTTGTGCTAGACAAATCTAGCCTTGCACAACTGTCACATTTGCAGTTTCATCTGTAGGGGATTTAGAAATAAACGTCTCTGTCTTTTGCTGTCTTTGCATTCTGATAGTGTGTGCCTGAAGAAGATGAAAGGAAAAAACGGCGAAGAGAGAGAAACAAGATTGCAGCCGCAAAGTGTCGAAACAAAAAGAAGGAGAAAACAGAATGTCTGCAGAAAGTAAGCTAACTTGGGCACTTTCCTTTGGTATCTGGGCAGGGAAGACAAGATAACGGAGGGTGAAAAGGTTCTTTAGTTAAAACTACTCTGATAAATGTGGCTCCTGAGACCTTCTCCGAAATTAAATTCAGCCCCTGGGCTAAAAGAGCTTCAGCGTTCCTGGCTTAACTGATTAAAGCTTGTAGATCAAATAACAGATGTTAGTCTTTTCTCCTAAAATATAAATAACTTCCTAGAAATGATGATAAGGGTTAATCGGTCACTTATTATAAACAGAAAAGGCAGGTCCCTGCCCCAAGTAGACTGTACTTTAAAATCTACCAGTGGGGAGACAATAGGGGGAGGAGGGGATTGAAGGAGGCAATGATAACAATGGATGTGTACATGTCAACGAATGCAGGGGTATGTTTATGCTTTTGGTTCTGTTGCGATTGTAGATGAAGGCAAGGGCTGGGGTGGGAAGGACTTGAGCAGTGATTTCCCAGAAACAGAGGGGCTTTGATATGGATTTGAAGAAAGAGGTGGCATCACATTGGTGTTCCATAAGGGAGGAGCAGCAATATGCTAGGAGGATGCCTGAGAGTTGTAGAGCTTGGGGGAGCAGGGCTGGCCATCCCACGAGCTGGGGTGAATCCCCCACCTCAGGCAGCAGATCCAGAAGGGTGGCAGATGCCACTTGCTCCACTGCTGGGAAGTCCATGGGCCCTGCTGCCCTACGGCTCTGAAAGGGAGGCAAAGGGAGCCCTGTTAGCCACTCTCCTACTGCTGCATGAAGCAGCTATTGGAGCTCTCTGGAGCAGCTGTTGCTCACTCTGAGTCAGGCATAGGTGGGCTGCTCTCCTACTGGCAAATGCCATAGAAGACAACACCCAGCATGGCTTTCCAGAGGGTTGGGCTGATGTCTTGCTCTGAGAGATCCTCCAGCATGAGGCCAGTTTAGGGGGTGCAGGAAAGGCTGTGTGGCGCACACAGCTCTGTCCTCTTAAGAGAGTGGAATGGAGAGAGAAATGCGAATGTTACCTCCCACCATCTGCCACCTGGACAGTGGGATATATTGGTAGGGCTGGCTGCAAGGGTGGGCATGGATGGGCACCTGGTGAGAGCCCCACCACCCATTTCCTGCCATACTGAAACAAGCTGTGTGAATTGTCCCCAGGTGACAGCTTAAGTTCTCTCTCGCTCTCTTTTTTAAAAAACTGCTTTAAAACGTACATTTTTGTGTTTACGCTCTCCTCCCGTGACTAGGAATCGGCAAAACTGGAAACCATCAACGCAGAACTGAAGGCTCAGATCGAGGAGCTGAAGAACGAAAAGCAGCACTTGATCTACATGCTCAACCTCCACAGGCCCACGTGCATTGTCCGGGCCCAGAACGGCCGGACGCCAGAGGATGAGCGGAACCTCTTCATTCAGCAGATCAAAGAAGGAACCTTGCAAGGCTAAGTGACGATGCGAAAGTGCCCAGAATGAGGGCCGGCCTTTTAACACCCAAACAAAAACAATACCAAAAGAAAAGCCCCAAGCCTTAGAGAAGCATTCTTGGCATTTGTGGTCTCCTGCAGAGGGGGTGATGTGGCTAAGAAGGGAAGGCTGTGGTTAGCTTAGCTGTGGTTCTCCCTGCTGAAAAAAGACTCGGCGGGATTAAAGAGGAGACCCGTCCCTGCGTTCGCTTCAGGTCTAAGTATCTGCCATACTTGCTATTCCTAGAAGCCGTACTCACGACAGCTACAGATGTGTTTAGCCCCGGCTGGCTTGAGGTCCGTGCACTTTGAGTTATTTCTGATAGAACGCTACAACTCTCAGTGATGTGCGCCTTAGGGCCAACCAGACGGAACGGAGCTCAGCCGTCCTCGAGTCGGGTAGGCAATGTGGACGGAGCGACTCGTTTTTGTTTGCTTGTTTCACTCTGTATTTTCAAAAAGAAGGAGGTTTGCAACTTCCAGAAGTGCTGCTTTTGATTTCGAAAGGCATTGCAATATAACGGGAATTACTGCGTTTCGACAATGTGCTCTCCCCACTTTTTAAAATGTTATTGTTATTGTTGTTTTCACAGAAACCGTACTGTGGGGGTGGTGTTTTTTGTTGATGACTCATGTTAGAGGGAAATTGTGGGATGATATGACAGGCATCAGCTTCTTGAAGAACTGCTTATTCAACTGAGTCTGAATTTATCAAGCTGGAGCATTAGGCCTTCTCTATACCTGCCTTGGCTTTTATTAAAAAAGAAAAAGAAAAAAGGAAGGGAAATTCCCCTGTGAGAACCCAATATGTGAGTCATCCACACAGTATTTAAATGAACATGACAATATACAAAACAGTGACATGCTAACGCCAGACTTGAACTGAATGGCCCCATTTGATTTGCGGTTCACCATAACTTGGATTCTCGGCCTCAGGTTCCTTCCTTGGCTACAGCTTTTTCCGAGCAAGAGCCGTTGGTGGCTGTCCATTTGCATACGTTAATGTATGCATTCACTGCAGGTATATGCAAAATGTGCCTCATGACTAACTCTGTGGCTGGGCGAGGAAAAGAGATTGAAAACGTAGCCTGTTAGGGCTGTCAGCTTCTTAGCGTGCCACCCTATGCATATTTAGACAGAAAAAAAGTCCTACAACTTTCAGCATTCCCCAGCCAGCCAGCTAGAAAAAAGCTCCCAGCATGGTGGCTGAGGAATTCGGGGGGTTGTAGGGCTTTTTATTTTTTTACTATTTAAACATGCATAGGATTGCACCCTTCATAGCTTAACCACAGGCCTGGGAAGTGAAATGCCTTCCATCATTGTACTGAGAGCCAGTGTGGTGTAGTGGTTAGAGCAACCACCCCAACCTGGTGCTCACCAAATGTGTTGGACAAGGACTCCCATCACCTTCAGCCAAGCTGAGTGGTCAATGATTGGCTGGGGGTGATGGGGCATTGCAGTCTGGGTTCTTGTCCAACTTGGCTGCTGGAGCTAAGAACTGACTTTGAGTGCAAACTGCAAAACTAGATCCCAAGTCATAACAAGAGTGGTCTGCAACTCTTACCGAAAGCTTTTAAATCTACACACATATGAGTTCTCTTGAGTTTTCACAAGCAGTCAGTGGGCTTCACTGGATGAGTATTTGCAGATCCCTTACTGTCACTCCACCAGGTTTAATTCCCGTTGGTAAATGACATACATAAGAGAAAGGTTTCCAATTGCTGCTTTCTCTGTTCAAAGCTGGCCCCAACATTAGTCTGAGTGAGGCAACTTCCTCAGGTGGCAGATGCTGGGGTGGGTGGGGCAGTGGAGGCAGCCTCCTGGCTGTCCCTCATGAATTCTCTGTTTGTTCCCCTCATTTGGAGGACAGAGCTGTGTACACTACACAATCTGTCCTGGGCCCACTAAACTAGCCTGCTGCCTTGGGTGTAAAGGAGGTTATCCCATTTCCAGAGCTGAGGTAATTCAGCTGCCAATCCACTCAGCTTCTGTATGTTGACTGGGGAGGGGACACCATCTTGTTTTTTGTCTTAGGCAGCAAAATATCTTGGTCTGGCCAATTGGGTCTGGCAGCAGTTGGGTCTAAATATTATGGCAGATGTTTAACATTCTAGTGACTTGCTTTTGTGATACCCATGAAACTGGTAGATTGTAGCATTGAAAAGTTGAAATTCTAGATTTCAAATTTTGACAACTAAAGAAAAAAATGGTTTGTTTTCAAAACCTAGTTTATTTTACTCAAATGACTCCCCACAAAAGTTCAATTTGCCCTCTACAACAAGCTCCACCCTGAATTCAGACATTGAATTTTGAAACCGAAGTGAGGATTTTAATTTTGCAAATAAGATTTATGTGGGCCAATTTAGTAAGAATTCCCCTACTTTCCCTAATTCTTTTCGGTTCTGTTATGATGTGTTTTTTTTTTAATCTGCTTAAATGTAATGACACAATCAGTGCAGTAGACAAAGGAACTTGCAGTACAAAATCCTGTATCCAACCCGTTTATCCAACCCGTTTTACACACACACACACACAAACAATACCTCAGAACAGTAATGTCTAAAATTTAGACCTTGAATCTCTGACTAATACACTTGAATCTGCTGCCTGTTCTATCTTGCTTTGGTTTTTTTAATATTCTGCAACAGAACTACTTAATGAGCTTTTTGCAATCTGGATATATTGTAATGTCCAATGCTGTGTTTTTAAAATGTATACAGTATTTCATGTAACAAAAACGGAAGGAAATGGGCCAAATTCTGTTTCATTAGAGAATGATTTATTTTTTCTTCCTGCAAAGTAAATCCACTTTGCCATCTTTTGAGCTGTCCCTCATACCATGTTGGATGACAGGTCCCAATAATGGCCTCTGCCTCGACTGTGCAATGTATAAAGGGTGTGTGAGAGATAATTTTCTATATAGTTACGTGCAATTTGCTAACAAGACCCTTATTGAAACGTTTTTAATGTGGGTTTCTGTCAGGATGAATCTATCATACTGCCATTTATTGTGAATATAATGGGCTGGAACCAAAGAACTGGGAGCAGAAGGACAGTAGCAGCTAGCACTATTCTCCAAACACTAGGAGAAGTGTTTTCATAGTACTATCATAGGTTCTGTTCCTAGGGTGGCCCAGTATTCTACGTTACAGAGTATGGTCCTCTATTTAAAAGGCTCTCCAGTCCAAGTCCAGTTTAAAGAAGGGAAAAGAAAGGAAATCAGGGGCCTTGAAGTTGTCCACCACTAACAAGACTGGGACAGCAGACTGAGGCCTAATCTACACCAAGCAGGATATTCCACTACAAAAGTGGTATATAAAGGGCAGGAGTCACACCAAGCAGGATATAGCATTATGAAAGCGGTATGTGGTATGTGTCAATGGGCCCCAACAGTTGTCAGTGCACTTCAATACCACTATAAAGCAATAGTGTGGCTCCTGCTTTTTATTTACCGCTTTCATAGTGTAATACACTGCTTGGTATAAATTAGGCCTGAGCAAGCAACACGACCCCACCATGAGGAAATATATCACATTTCTTTTTAAATTATAGTAATTATTATATCCGAATTTGCATTGTTACATATAAAGTAGCGCATGCAAATCTGTGCCATCTTTTGTCTGCTTCTTTGGGGTGGGGATAGTGATGCATTCATTCCCTCTTTTGGGGAGATGCCCAATCAAACACTGTCTTCCTGTTTATGTAAACTGGTCAGCAAGTGGAAGGCCACCTTTGGATTGAGCTTCCCTTTGCTCCTGGAATGTGCCGGCGAGCTGAGAATAATAATATTTTGTTGTTAATGTTGTTTTATCTATCTATATATTGTCACCAGTGCACCCAACCCAGTTGTTCTGCTTTAGAGCTGAGGAACAGGCCTTCAGTGAGCCAAAGGCCCCTTCCGCATGTGGAAGGGCTGCTCTGGATCGAACCCCTTGTCTGTGGCATTAAGGGGCTGTCAACACTAGCTGGATATGGTACCTACAAATGCCCTATGCTGTATCCAAGTCCCTGCTGCTTTGTCCGTATATTTCAGATGTTTCCAAAAGCAACCCAAGCAAATAAACATTAAAAACTAGGCTCTTGACGCTGTTATATATGCATCATGTAGACCGCCTTTGTTAAGCCTCATCACAGATCTGATGTTTCTCCTTGAGGAATTTTTTATATTGCTGTCCTGTATCTTATTTAAAATGACGCAGGCGTCATGCTGCTGCTGCTACCGTTGCCGCTTCAAGTTAAAGAGACTTGTTGTTAACTAGCATGCCAAATGTTTACTACAGCACCGCTACTTTTGTCAAAGATAATCTTTGTCCTGCTGTGGCTGCTTCCTCTGTGTGTGTGTGTGTGTGTGTGTGTGCGCGCGCGCGTGTGTGTGTTTGCGTGTGACTCCGTGTGAGTGTGCGTGTATCTCCAGGTGGTACGACAGTACATATTTGCACTGCTTGGGAGAAGCAATGGACAGAGGGGCTGGGTGCAGCACTTCAAGTTCTTGCTGTAGTCCTGAGAATCCCTGTGTTCTGGTAGCTCTGTGGCAGGGAGAATTTCAGTGGCTGCAACCTCGCCTGTCTGTGGAGACAGGTGGAATGAGGGTTGCAGCAGAATTTCCTCCTGCTAAGCAGGGCACAGGGGAACTCCTTTAAGGCCATTTGAAACTGGTTGGGAGACTAGTTGAATAGGAGACCTGCATGGATGGATGTAACTGGGTGTTCCCCCCTCTGAACATTTAATAATGCAGTAGAGGCAATTTGTTTTCTATTCTTAAGTTTTATGTTTTGATACTTTAATAATAAAAATAAGACTAATACATGTTTTCTCCTGTGTGACTTAATTCACCTTCTCTGGAAGAATGATGCTCGTTCAAAAGCCCTAGGTCAGGGGTGAGCAACATTTGTGGCCCTCCAGTTATAGTTGGACTGCCAACATCCATCAACTCCAGTCGGCATAGCCAGTAGTGAAGGATGATGGGGTCTGCAGACCAACAACATCCGGAGGACCACAGGTTGCCCAATCCCTGCCCTTGGTAGTGTTTCTAAAAATGTCCTAACAGTCTATTATCCAAATTCACTGCATGGACCCTCACCCTCTTTCCAATGTTAATGCCAACATCATGTCATCGTTACCCACACTGCACTACAACCATCATCCGTCAACTGATCTGCTGTTGCCTTCACCCATGAAGTGGCTACAAGATGTGACCTACACCTGGGACAAATAACCCCTCTGTCCAACTACCCTGAGTACTTGTGTTCTTTTTTAAAAAAAAAACTTTTGTGTATATAAGGTCCTTAGCTGACTGTAACAGACATGGTCCTCTGTCTATGTTGCGATCTCTTGGAATTTTCATGACTGATATTCTCAGCTGAGTCCTCTAGATATCATACTAGCGATGGACAAATCTGTCCATTTTGGTTTTTCATTTTTCCAATTTTAAGTTTGATATGTCTCAAGCTGTGAGAATTTCTCCAGTCTTAAGTTCAGTTCGTTGTGAACTTCGGGTTTTTTTTTTTTAAGTTTGGACAAAAATCCATAAGTATTTTTGTGCACAATTCTCCCTATATATGCATTTTTGCCTAATATATACATTTCCCCCAAATAAATGTTATTTTCCCTATTATACGCATTTGGGGGTAGGGACACACTCCATTGCAAAATTCAGAGAAGTGCACATTTTGAAGGATAATTGAGCTTCAGATTGCCTGGTGGTTCAAAAGTGTGAAATTAGGCAAATTCACATAAAAACGTGAACTGAACAAATTTCTCCGCATCCCTACACCATACCATTAAACTTGCTGGTGTTGGAGCAGTTATAAAGCACTGGTTCTCAAGGAATGAGACCGGCTTCCATCGTACAAATAATTGCTCATAGAGGCTTAATGAATTTCTTTTCAGATATCAACCAAGCGGTGATTTTGAACAATGAATCCACCTCCCTATTAGGGCTGTGCACCGCCTTGGCCCAAATCCAAGTTGTGGCACGCCGATTCGGCACCCCGAAGCTGAAGCAGATCAGTACTGAAGCCTCGGGCTGATTCGGGACGACAACAACAACAACAACAACAACAACAACAATAATTTATTTCTTACCAGCCTCTCCACTTGGATCGAGGCAGGGAACAACAATGAATATAAAACACATTAAAAACTGATTAAAACATAGCATACATGATTAAAACATCCTTAAAACATCCTAAAAACATTCTAAAAACATTCTAAAATTTCAGTGGGTAGGCCTGCCGGAATAGATCAGTCTTTATTGCTTTTTTAAATTCTAAAAGACTGTCAAGTTGCCGAATCTCCTCTGGCAGGCCATTCCACAGTCTGGAGCAGCAAAAGAGAAGGTCCTCTGGGTAACAGTTGTCAATCCAGTTTTGGTTGACTGAAGTGGATTCTTCCCAAAGGACCTGAGTGTGTGGGGCGGATTGTACGGGACAAGGTGATCCTGCAGGTAGCCTGGACCCAAACCATGTAGGGCTTTAAAGGTAATAACCAACACTTTGTACTTCCCCTGGAAACTAATCGGCAGCCAATGAAGAGATTTTAAAACTGGTGTAATGTGGTCACCCCTAGGTGTACCAGTGATCAGCCTGGCTGCCATATTTTGGACTAATTGAAGTTTCCGTGAGCCACTCCCCATGCCCACCTGAGAAAGCTGGCACAAGGCCAGCCATGAGTCCAGGTGAGTCCACTGGACTCACTGGATTAAACTTCCTCTCCCTTCCCAGTCACCTCCTGCCCTCCCCGGTCACCTCCCACTGCCGCTGGGACTTACCTTTCCCTGTGTCCTCTTCCATGAGAGCCAAGCCATGATTGAAAGGTAAGATCACAGGGGCTCTCTTTTTTAATAGCTCTATAGCAGCCATAAAGGACCAATTCCCTTAGTTTGCAGCCATAGACTTAGGGCTCATCTACACCAAGCAGGATATTCCACTATGAAAGTGGTATATAAAAGGCAGGAGCCACAATGCTGCTTTATAGTGGTATTGAAGTGCACTGACAACTGTTGGGGCCCATTGACACATGCCATATACCGGTGTGGCTCCTGCCTTTTATATATCACTTTCATAGCAGAATATCCTGCTTGGTGTAGATGAGCCCTAAGATGCTCCAGCCCCTTAATAAGTTTAGGTGCCTTTTTCTGCATTTTCCCCAGCTCTACAATATCTCCCCTCTCTTTTGGGGTGTGGTGACAAGAACTGTACACAATATTCTAAGTGTGGTCACACCATAGATTTGTATAAAGGCAATCTGATATTTGCTATTTTATTTTCAATTCATTTTCTAATTATACCAAACATGGAGTTTGACTTTTTCACACCCATCCCACTGGGTTGACATTTTTATCAAGATTCCTTTCTTGGTCATTTACCACTAGGTCAGATCCCATCAACATATCTGTAAAGTTGGGGTTTATTTATTTATTGTCCCAATGGCATCACTTTACAATTGCTTACATTGAACTGCATTTGCCATTTTGTTTCTCCCAGTTTGGAGCAATCTTTTTGGAGCTCTACACAACCTCCTTTTGTTTTAACCACCCTAAAAAATTGGGAGATATCAGCAAATTTAGCCACCTCATTACTCACTCCTAATTCCAGATCATTTATGAACAAGTTGGAAAGCATTGGGCCCAATACATTACATGACATTGGGTACCCTTCAGTCCTCTGGAATAGAAGCTGATCTTAGGGACATGATACAAATGTATTTTTAGAAGATCTCTAATTTCACATTTGAATTCTTTAAGAACTCTAGGATGGAAACCATCTGGGCCCAGTGATTTATTAACTTTCAATTTGTCAATAAGGTTGAGAACTTCATTTTTTCTCACCACTATTTGCCTCAGTTCCTCAGACTCCCTTCCCCAAAACATCAGTTCAGGCACAGGTATCTGTCCTATATATTCTGCAGTGGAAACAGATGAAAAGAATTCATTCAGCTTCTCCACAATCTCCTTATCCTCCTTAGTAGTACTCCTTTAATTTTGTTGTCAACCAACAGTCCAACTGCTTCCTTGCTCTTGATATATTTAAAGAATTCTTTATAGTTGGCCTTGATGCCATTAGAGAAGTACTCCTCAAAATGCTTTTTTTTTTGCATCTCTTATTGTCTGCTTGCATCTCCTTTGTGCAACCTTGTGCTCCCTGTTGTTGTTCTCATTTAGACAAGTCTTACATTTTCTGAAGGAAGCCTTCTTCTTTCTAATGACTTCCTTGACACTGCTCATTAACCATGCTGTAAATGTATGTGTTGCATACAAATCCAGCAGACAAACATAACATTGTAGTGTGGAATACCTCTTTTATAACTTTGAACTATTTTTCTTTTACTTCTGGTGAAAGCTATGGACAAACTCATTACAATGCTTTGATTAAAATTTGATATGGCTGTTGGGAGCCATGTACAATTTCCCAAGGATAGCCTCTAGCCCCAATAGTAAACCGCCCAGAGAGCTTCGGCTATGGGGCAGTATATAAATGCAATCAATCAATCAATCAATCAATCAATCAATCAATCAATAAATAGTTTCCAGTTAGCCTTCCCTATCTGAGATGATGATCAAGGCCCTTTCCAAGATGAAAATGGCATTATTTTTGTTAATCTGGTTTCAGTGGGGCATATTAGATATGGCTTTTAAATTGACACCCCAGGTTTTAGAACAAGAAATATAAGCAAGAGTAGAACTGCCATATTATGAGAACTGGGGTGGGGTGGTGGGTGAAACTGAAAAGAGTAATTCTTTGCTGAAATCACATTTTTAAACAAGAACATTCAAGGTAGCTAACAACATCAAATTGAAAACATCCATAGTACACATGTGTATACACACACACACACACACACACACACACACACACACACACACCAGAAACCACAGCAGTAGTCACAGTAGTTGCTAATAAGTAGTTGCTAATTTATACTAAAGGTAGGCAATCGGACTAAAAACCCCCACAATCCTTGACCATTAACTATGCTGGCTGGGGCTGATGGAAGCTGTAGTCCAAGATATCTGGAGGAGCACTAGTTGCTTACTCCTGGTTTACACCATCACCAAAAGTCTGTCAAAGAAGCTGTGGGTTGGAACCAGACCTAAACATGCTTAGAAAAGACCCATCAAAATCAATTGGACAAGTTAGTAATGATTAACCCAAGACCGATTTCCATAGGTCTACTCTAAGCATGTACTAAATCTGTATTCAACCCCTTCTGTTCACCAAGAGACAAGAAGTAAATAGTAATGCTGGGCCCAGGCAAGCTTCCCTGAGAAGGGTATTCCACAACAAAGGTGCCATGACTGAAAAGGCCCTGGCTCTTGTCCCTCCCCCATCCATCAAACCTCAGATGGGGGCAGATGGTGCAGGACCTCTGATGTGTATTTTCTCATCCATCCTTCACATGATTGGTGCTGCTGGCAGGGAAATGCACAACATGACAACATCAAATCATGGGGTAAGATGCTTTTGCCACACATTACAGAGGAAGAAGTTGACGTGGGGACATCATTTTTGGCCGCAACGTCTTGTGATGTTTAGTTGTGTCCTAACTGAAGAACTAAATGGAGAAGCAAAAGCAGCTTTGCATTTCTACTGACATCACGAATGACAGTTTTGGCTCCAGACAAATACTGTCAGCTTCGAAAAGAAAAAGGACTGATCCCTTTAGGGCCGTTCTGTTGTTACTCTGAGGGATGGCAGCTTCTTTGACACAACTCTCTGTTTGGCATCTGGAATTGATATATGAGGAGAAAAGAGGAAAAAGCAGGATGAGCCAATGTTTCTAATTCCGCGACTGTAGGAACAGGACCCCAGAGAAATCATCTTGTAAATTATAAGCTACAATTGATACTCATAACAAGCGAATGACAAAGCGATGTGCTTGGCGGACACTGCCTGGTTGTGATTGTGGCACAAATGCATGGAATGCGCCTTGATTGGCTTGTGAAGATGCTTTGTACCCTTGAGCAGTGTTGTTATTGTTTGAGCGGTTCTTTTTTGGCGGGGGGGGGGGGCATGATTAGAGATATAAGAACTGCCTGACTGGAGTAGACCAAAGGGCCACCACTGTTCCTCGAATGGTGGCTAACCAGATGCTTTGAGGAAGCTTAAAAAACCCTAACAAATAGCACAAGACCCATATTTGTTTTTCTTCCTAACTTCTGGTAACCAGAGAACGACTGTGCTTGAGTAAATGGTTGCACAAAGAAGCACATAGCACGAAGAAACGTGGATGTGGTTTTACAAGTGGGAGCCATAACAAAATGTTGCAGTGTGGAGTGCTGTCAGTCATCTGTGCCCTCTTCAAGTGTGCATACCACGTTGGAGAAGGCTGAAACAGGGAACTACTGATCTACTGCAAACCATCCAGTGATCCACCAGTAGATCCTGATCCACCTTCTGCCCACTCTCTATCATAAGCTGCCTATTTGGAAGTAAGCCCTGTTGAATTCATATTATTACATCCTCACTAGCACAGTTTTGCTTACTCTCATTTAGCACTATGCTGCTATAAGACCTGGAAAGTACTACTTATACTAGCCTGCCTGAACCTGGCACATCACCTGAACCTGGCGATAAACTACGACCTTCAGCAACCTCTATTAGCTGTCATCATACTGGCTGGGGTTATGGTATTTGTGGTGCCAGGTTGGTGAAGGGTGTACTAAAGTAACAGTGCAATCATATACATCTCTGCTCAGCCATAGGCTCCATTTAATTCAATGAAATTATCCCAAGGTAAGTGGGCATACTGAGACCTAAATTCATAGATCTGCACAATTTCACATCAATGTAGCTGGAGTAGAAATCACTCCTGAGTGCTACAACACAATGTATTTTGGCTACTGGTAAGAGAATAGCAGGTCAATGCAAAAATCAAAGGTCTTGGATAAGAAGTTTATCTGCTCAGAGGGCTCATTTAATGTTAAGTCATCTTAGTAATACTACTAACGTTACCATGGTGATATCCTATATAGCAAGATAGATTACCCTCAGTTTATTGGGTGAGGGAAAGGCAATTCAGTTTCTCTGACTCATGGTAATAAAACCCCACATTTATGGAATAAAATGGGATGCTCACCATCCTGTGACCTAAATGATGTCATTAATCTAAAGTTCAATATCAGTAAATTAAAAAAGCCATAGTTTGATTCATAATTCCCAAGGGACAAAACACTCTTTGCAATTAATGCAGAAGTATTGCTAGAAGCGTAAAATACCAAACCAAATAATGAAACATTTAAAGAGGTACAGCTGCTAAACCTGCACAAACTATCCATTCAAGATGATAAATAATTTAAAAAGAATAGCTCCAGCACTAAAAATTGCTGGTTTTCAATGGAAAATAGTGAAAGAAAGAGATGTGGCTTCTAGCCCAGTGGTGTAGGATACTGTGTGTGTGTGTGTGAGAGAGAGAGAGAGATAACATATATAGGCTACTGTTTGGGAACAGAATTTTGGACTACATAAGCCTTTGGTCTGATCCTGCGCAGCTTGTTAAATGCCATTAAATGTGGCATTTCACAAACATTCACAAGCTATAAAGGACAGTGCCTGCTCTCAAGTAGCTTACAGTAAAAATGTTGGCACTGGGGAAGACAATTGAGGAAAAAATGATGAGGTCCCTTTCTACACCTAAGGATTATCCCAGGAAAATGGAGGGATCGTCCCTGCCTGCTCCCGGGATCCCTTATGTGTCATTTGGGTGCACAGGGATGATCCCGGGACAATCCTAGGGGAAAAGGCAAGTGTAGACATGCCCAAGGATAACCCGAGGAAGAGGAAGGAGAGAGAGAGAGAGAGAGAGAGAGAGAGAGAGATGATCTGTGGGAGCTGGAGGTGGAAACAGAGCATTTCAGAGGAGGTGATGTTCTGGGCATGTCAGGGGAGATGTTTCTTTGATCTGTCAGCTCCAAAGGCCCCATGTTCCTTTGACATGCCACCACAAAGGAAGAAGTATGTCTTGTCTCTTTACCAAGAGAAACTAGAAAAGACAATACAAAAAACATCTTTAAAAATCTTACAAATACAAGTTCAAACTTTCTGAAAAGAACTACGTCACAACTACATAACAGAAAATTCTATGCACCATAATAAATTGTATCAAACTATATTTCTGTTTCTAGTTCCCCTTTAGTTAAGGTGAGATGTCAAAACAACAACAAAAATGTTCTACCATTATAAGTCTCAACATTCTACTGCTTATAAAAATAACACCTGTTGAATTTGAACTGGTGTCCATGACCTACCTGACAAGCTCTACAATTGTGCAATTTCAAGCCGATCTGATACAAATTGCCACAGTTAGAGCAAGTTAAACAAATGCTGAAAAGTTACACATTTCTCTATTTTATTCCAAACTGTAGCTCAGCAAATCATATATTTCTTTCAAATGTTGATGAAACGTTATTCATGTTTGTCAAGGCAGAGTGACTTTTATTGGTTTGGTGACATTTTGAGCATCAGCTCAGAAGTGATTAAGGATTTTTAGTATCTGATGTATAGAAATGGTTCTATAGGTTTTTTTTGTACTGTATTGCCTAGCTTCCCTTGATAAAGAGGCAAGCCTTTAAATACACTGGAAACAATATACTGGGGCATCTCTCTCTCTCTCTCTCTCTCTCTCTCTCTCTCTCTCTCTCTCTCTCTCTCTCTCTGTCTCTCTCTGTCTCTGTCTTGGTTTGTGAACACACAGTTTGAATCAAATCGAGCTTCTAAATAGTCTTCAAAAGCAACCCAACATAGAGCCCTTTTCCATACTGCTGCATCGCCTAAAGTAGGATAAACAGGAGGCCAACAAAATGGTTTCAGTTAAACAGGAACAGTGTGGTACTTAGCAAGAAACATGGTCCCCATCCACTGCTACCTGTACCACAGACCAATGTGGAAAGGTGCACCTTATGGCATGCTCCTGTATGGGGCCATCAGGAACATGAGCCACAGGTGACCCGATGATGAAGTGGACGAAAGTCTAGGAAAGCTTCCGCTATCATCAAGTTAGTTGGCTTTATGCCGCCACAAGACTCTTTGTTGTTTCTCCTGCTACAGACAAATATGGCCACCCTTCTGGAAACAGATGGAAAGTTTGGACCCTTTTCTTTGCTTGAATGGCAACCAACATTTGATCGAATTCCACAATTTGGATACCTTCTAGGGAAACCAACCATTATGCGGAAATGGTCTGTAGATACCTGTGTGTGCACATGCACCAACACGGACGTTTTCCTTTGCTGCCTTCAGTGGATATTCAATTGGAGATTAGGGCTTCTATCGCTCCAGGCACCGTCATGTTATCGGTTCATCTGTTCACAGTTTAGCATGTGGCTTAGCAGGTACCACTAGAGGACAGTGTGAGTCAAAATATGTTCTTCCCTGCCAGAGGCTACATGAAATCTTGCCATTTCATCATTGGCTTGTCAAAAAGGTGGCAGCCACGTGCATTCTAAGATCAGAAAAGAGCTCTTCTTCCTGATTTGGATCCTCTGCATATTTATCTGTCTGCCCAGCTGCCCTTTCTTTTTCAGCAGTAGAATAATAGAATAGTAGAGTTGGGAGGGGCCTACAAGGCCATCGAGTCCAACCCCCTGCTCAATGCAGGAATCCACCCTAAAGCATCCCTGACAAATGGTTGTCCAGCTGCCTTTTGAATGCCTCTAGTGTGGGAGAGCCCACAACCTCCCTAGATAACTGATTCCATTGTCATACTGCTCTAACAGTCAGTACGTCTGCAGTCAGTCTGCATAGCTCTTGCCTGTATGAGCATTGAGCAAGGAAGACCCTAGGAGCAATCAGTCTACTTTCTCCCCACCCCCTTTATCTGCAGAGAAACAACAGAGCTGCCTTCTCAGCCTGGACTACAACTCCCTTAACTCCCAGTCAGAAACAATGGGAGTTGTAGTCCAGCACATCTGGAAGGCACCCAGGTTAGGAAAGGCTGTAACAGAGGGTGGAAAGAAATGATCGGAAAAGTCACGCGCCACATCCACCCATACGCACACGATGCATAAACTGCAATGCTCAGCGCAAGAGCTATCAGTGTGGCTTGCAAAATACCCCCATTTTTATAACAATACTAAGAACCATTGGAAACATCCTGCTTCTCTGATTTGGCTTCAGCAACCTTGTAAAATCCAGACCAGTTGCATACCTGATCCTTTCCATGTTTATGTATAGGAAAAGTCTACATGCCTCCAGTAACAGAAGCTCATGGTTGTGGAAGCTCACAATGGTCAGCGTTGTGTTATCTGTGTGGGATGGGGTGGCGGGAATTACAATTACATGTTATACCTTGGGTGTGCAATTGAGAAAATGTGGTTTTCCTGCAACAGAAGTACAGCCTGGGGGAAAGAACCTTGGTGTAGAACTGAGCCTTTGCTGCACCATGAAATATTTATCTAGAAAGGGCATGGACTCCGGAGCGGAATCCTTTAGTTTCTCTGAAATTAGTGTTTTCCCCCAAACTCTGTGTTACCTTTCTTAAACTTATTTAAAGCTGGCAATATCATTATATGAAAAGTCACAACTGAAAGTGAAGAAATGTTTTACAGTATTCATCATTATAAAAGAGCCAGCCTTTGTGATATAAATTTTTTATTATTTCAAAACACAACCAATTTACAAACACACAACACAAAAGAAAAAAAAACATATAGAAAGGGGAAAAAAACACCCACAAAACACATAAAAAACATACAAAGTTAAGATGGACTTCCGATTTTCTCCACAGCAAATATAAGTGACCATACTGTCTCTTTAAGATCCCTGAATTATCCCAAATGCTGAATCCTCCTAAAGTCTTTATCTATTATTTATTTATTTCATTTCATTTCATTTCATTTCAGTCCCACCCAATACCTGAAGCTCTCTCGGAAGTTCACAAAAAATCAAACCATCAAGTACAATTCAAGGTATAAAACAAACCACAATATAAAAACACAGTATAAAAGTACAATATAAAAGCACAACTAGGATAAGACCAAGCAGCAATGCAGAGATCTATACAGATTTATAATACAGATTTAAAACAGCAAAGTTAAAAGACTAAGATGGTAAACTGTTAAAATACTTAGAAAATAAAAAAGGTCTTCACCTGGCATTAAAAAGTGTATAACGTAGGTGCTAGGCGAACCTCTCTAGAGAGCTCATTCCACAGGCAGGGTGCCAAAAGCAAAGAAGGCCCGCCTCCTGGTAGCCACCTGCCTCACTGAGGTGGCTCTCCAGACAGCTCACTCTAAGAGGATCTGCAGAGTGGGTGGCAGCAACAGGGTAGGAGGGTGGGGTGGGTGGGAGATGCTGTGGCAGTAGAAGGAGGGCAGGCGGGCGGTGGTGGCAGGTCCTCCTGATGGGGGAGGGGAACAAGCATTTCATCGCTCCTCCCATTCCCCTGCCTGAGGCAGGGGGTTCATTCTGCCTTATGAGAGGGCCGGCCCTGGATGGCACGGAATGGTCACAAACATTCCAGATGATCAGTTTCAAAGCTGTCAATGTTTTCAATCCTGTGTGTGAAGCAAATGTTGCCAGTTGGGTGTGTCCTACATCAGAGAGGACAGTCCTCGAGTTGAAAGGCTTTCAGACGACAGTCTTGTATTCAAGAGTGCCCTCTGTTTGAAGAGCTGTCCTATCCAAGCCCAGATGAAGCATAAAAAATCATCAGAAGGAAGAGCGGAGGCCTTGAAGTTGCTTATCAATAGTCAACACCTGAGCAGCAGACTGAGGAGGCACACTGGTTACAGTCCTCATCACTATGGTGTGATGTATTACATTTGTCTTTAAATTTTAATAATTATGCCTAACTTTGCATCTGTAGATATAAATTAACATATGCAAATGTTATGCAAAACTCGACCCTCCTTTGGAGTGATGAATATCCTCTCTCTTTCTTTGGTGATGTGTAAGGGCTGGGATATCCTAGAGATAAGAGTAGCTTTATGGAGCATGGTACAGGCTGAAAAGAGACCCTAGTAAATAAGGAAACTGATGGACAGAGAGTAGGGTGACCATATAGAAAGGAGGACAGGGCTCCTGTATCTTTAAAAGTTTTATAGAAAAGGAAATTTCAGCAGGTGTCCTTTGTATGCATGCAGCATGGTGAAATTCCCTCTGCATCGCAACAGTTACAGCTGCAGGAGCTATACTAGATTGATCCGATACAAAAGAGGGTAGGGCTCCTGCAGCTTTAACAGTTGTGTTGCAGAGGGAATTTCACCAGGTGCTGCATGCATACAAAGGACACCTGCTGAATTTCCCTTCTCTATACAAGTGTTAAAGATACAGGAGCCCTGTCCTCCTTTCCATATGGTCACTCTAAAGGAGCTGAAATTTGAGGCATAGTGACTTTTATGACTGATGCTCATGACATTTTAAAATGACATCCCCCCGCCCCCCATGATTAGTAGCCAGTGATAGCCTTATTCTCCATGAATTTTCTAACCTCCCCTTCAAAGTTGTCCAAATGGGTGGCCAGCACTATATCTTGTGTTTGCAAATTCCATAATTTAACTAGGTACCGTATGAAGAAATACTTCCTCCCGCACCCCCCCCCCCAGTTGTCTCTCCCACTATTCAGCTTCATGAATTGACCCAGGGTTCTAGTATTACACACCTCTATCCCCTTGCTTTGACTTTTTTCTGAGCTAGGGATGGGGGAACATATGGCTCTCCCATGATCCCTCACCATTGGCTATGCTGAGAAAGGCTGATGGGAATTACAGTCCAGCAACACCTGGAGGACCACACGTTCTCCAACACTGCTCTAAGCTAAACAGCCCCAAACGTTGTATGTAAGAATGTGGATTCTGCAAGTTTGTTCGTGAGCAGGGATGGACGGGCAGATTTCAGGCTCATGGGATCTGGTTTGGGCTTTTTACTAGAACCCTGAGGCTCACTAACCAGAGTTCAATGCAAAAGAGAGGCTCAGACAGGCAGCTGTATGCTAAAGACAGCCTTTCCCAACGAGGTGCTCTCAAGATCTGTTGGATACAAACCCCACAATCCCCATGCTGACTGGAGATGACAGGAGATGACACATCTGGCAGGCACCAGTTTCGGGAAAGCTGTGCTAATATTTAAGGAACGGGGTGCCCCTGGAATGTGAGATCGATACCAGAATGACGCTCACAAGAACTTCACACAAAAATTTGGGGGCAGGGGAAAGGGGTAAAGAAAGCTTTTAAACTGTAGCTCTGCTAGAAAATTGGGTGTCAACCCCCCCGTCAATCTACTGCTAATCACCTATTTATTAAATTTATTTATTCATTAAAACGTTTTGTATCCCGCCCATTATCGCTGGGATCTCAGGGCCATCAGTTGGTCCAGATCTACCTTCAGCCCACCCACAGCCTGCCTCTCTCTCTCTCTCTCTCTCTCTCTCTCTCTCTCTCTCTCTCTCTCTCTCTCTCTCTCTCTCTCTCTCATAGAAACTGGGTGGTTTATTTCAAAGATGTTTCCCCTTCAGTTTTTCAAGGTCAGGAAGGTGGAGAGGTGGGGGAGATATTCTTACCTGGAAATGAACTTCCTTCAAAGAGAAACGGACGGACACTGAAATATAATTCTAAGAAATCAACTATCTCTTTCATCTGCATTGTGGCAAACTCAGGAAATCCGTGGTTGCACATTTACCACTACTATCAAAAATGTTTGTGACCAAGAGTTTAGCTCTTACTAAATGACAATAGCAGGTTAAGCAAGCTTTGTTTGCAGAGATCTTAAGATTAGCACAGCATAGTGTACAAGGTATTCATTAGAACCTTTAAATGAAGTGTTCCATGTTGAAATCCATATTGTGATGGCCAGACCCATTCATGGTATGGGAGCTTGATTTAGCAGCACAAACCCATGTGGGTTGGGGGTGGGCGGGAGAGACTCCGTTCTGCACTTCTTTCTCCTGGTCTTAAACAGCAGCTTTCCACAGAAAGTCAACGGTAGATCTCAATGTTCAAACATTCTGGTTGCATGTTAATTATTCAATGTTATCCATTGGCAGCTTTGAGAAAACTCCCCCCCATATCTGCTTTCACTTGCCGTGGCATGGCATTGTCAGCACCTGGTGGTTTCAGGTGTAGAAGTAGTAGTAATAATAATAATACTAGTCATATCAATACTACTAATAACAGGCTTTCATTTTTAAAGTTTCATAGTGTTTATGCATGACTGTTTTGCTTAACAAGAATGAAGAGGGTTTAGCGTACCAGCTATCGTGGAGATTGATCCATTGTCCTAGCCCTATTAAGGCATTCATTTGAATGTCTGAGGGCTCAAAGTCTGCACAGGGAAGGTCCCATGCTTGTTGGCCATGTCCCTAATGATATGGCCAAAATGTGTACTGAGACAGGGCCATGCATGCCAGCCCTGCCCGCCCCTCCAGTCAGGGTTCCCAATCACATGGAGAATTCTAACTCCCATTCAGAGCTTGCTGGATCAACTCGGGAAGGTCTGGATTGAGGGGATGGTTCTAGCATGCATGGCCCTGCCTCAGTACACATTTTGAGCCCCTACGCATTCAAGCAAACCCCTGAATAGGGCTTGTCTCTTTCTCTCTCTCTCCGAAAGTTGTATGCATTGGGTTGTCATCTTCTTTCCATTCTCAAATGGGCTTTGACTCTGTGTTAACCCTAATCTAGGGTGACCATATGAAAAGCAGGACAGGGCTCCTGTATCTTTAACAGTTGTAAAGAAAAGGGGATTTCAACAGGTGTCATTTGTATGCATGTAGTACCCGCTGAAATCCCCTCTTCATCACAACAGTTAAAGCTGCAGAAGCCCTGCCCTCTTTTGTATCTGGTCAAGCTAGAGGGGGGGGGAATTATCTCTCTGACTTTGGGAGGTTGTTTTTGAGGGATTATTTCAGGTCATTTGCTATTTTGTATTTATATATACCTGAGCTGATGGAGCCTTTGTTGTCTTTCTTTGCTTACATTGTTTTGTTCAGTTTTATTTCTGGACTGTTGACTGCAATAAATAAATGTAGGGTGACCATATGGAAAGGAGGACAGGGCTCCTGTATCTTTAACAGTTGTATTGAAAATTTCAGCAGGTATCATTGTTATACATGCAGCACCTGGTGAAATTCCCTCTTCATCACAACAGTTAAAGCTGCAGGAGTCCTGCCCTCTTTTGTATCAGGTCACTCTAGTATAGCTCCTGCAGCTCCTGACTATTGTGATGAAAAGGGAAGCCCACCAGGTGCTGCATGCATACAAATGACACCTGCTGAAACTCCCTTTTCAATACAACTGTTAAATATACAGGGGCCCTGTCCTCCTTTCCATATGGTCACCCTACATTTATTTATTATGGTCAATAGTCCAGTGGCCTTTGGCAAACCATTGCTCTGCAGTCCTGATGCACCACACAGGGTGGTTGTTACCGAGATAAAAATGTGCAAAATATTTTCATCACTTTCAAGTAAATTCTGAATACCAGCAGCAGTATTTTACCTTAATGGCTTCTGGTGGGAATATGTGAAAAGGGGTGATTTTAAATAAATAATACATATTTTACCATAAAGAATAGGTGCCCAGAGAGTAAGGGCCTTTGCGCATGATGAAGATGAAGAATTTTATTTTATTCATTTATTTTTATTTAAAAACATTTTTATGGATTTTAGCTCGATGACATGAGCAGACTTAGATGCCATCACTTTCCTCATGTAGCTATATCTTTAGACATATTCCAGTGCCACTCAAGACACTTTGCTGCCTTAAATGGGGACAAACACTGAGATGTTCCTCCCCTCTTCTCCCTGGGCTAAGGCCAATATTGTGAATGGTACAACAAGTGTTAGTTTTAGCCCGGGGATAATAATGATGATGGTGGTGATGATTTATAACATTTATATACCACCCCATACAGTAGCCGAAGCTCTCTGGGTGGTTTACAAAGCCCGGGGATGGGGTGGGGCAGGGGCAGGCAAGAAGAATAGGATTTGCACACCAATTCTTGCCTTCAAGCATCCTCCCCTTCTCACAGTAGGGATGTTGGAGGAATCTGTTTTGGGGGTGGAGCTCAGTGTGTTTTCGCCAGCTTGGCCCTGGCTCGATCATCCATGAATTGGGCTGGCTTGACGTGTGCTGAGTCAGGCCAAATCATTGATTTTGCTGGGTGGGGGGAGGATTGCGCAATTTGCCATTTGCACAAAATTGTGACTGTACATGGTCTAATTTGCACAAATTGAACTATTTACAGCCATGGTTTTGCACAAATCAGCCCGCGATTTTGCACAAAAAAATCTTGGTGCCATGCAAATATCTTCCCCGCCCCCCAAGATCCCAACCTGGTTCCCTTCAGATATGTTGGATTGCAACTCCCATCACTCCCAGCTATCATGACAATTTATGTTATCTGGGGAAAATGGGAGTTGTAGTCCACACATCCAGAGAGCACCAGTTTAGAAAAATCTGGTTCCGGATATCCATGGTTTTGGTTTTCTTACAGGAAAGTTTTCTATGACCTCAGATGTGTAAACTTTCCCATCAGTATGTTTTTAAAAAGGTTTGATGAATGGCAAAGATAGTCTCCTCACTGCCATGCTGTTTTTAGAATCGTTATCTTTAAATCTAAAACAATGAAAGAAAGAAAAAATCTGGCTGGCTAAATCCAGAGGTGGCACATGTGTTGTAAAAGGGAAAAAAAGAAAAAGAGGAAAGAAAGAAAAGGAAGTTTTGCTGCATTTTTCAATTGGCTGCAATTAATTGCTTGCTAAATATTGAAGCAGTCACCACAAATGCATCTTTCATTAAAGAATGCATGCCAGCTATAATTTTCAGCTCAATCCTATGTACAATTACTCAGAATTAAGCCCCAGTGAGTTCAATGGTTACCACTTATGCGCCATCAAAAAAGGGGAAATACATCACAAAAGAGGACACACATTTGCATAATATTTGCATATTTATATGGGCAAATGCAAATTTTGAAATAATTACTACACTTAAAATGGAATATATATACAGTGCATCTCGCCATAGTGGGGGAGATGGTGACCAGAAGATGGCCTTCACAGTGCTGGGTGGGTGCCACTCCAACACCAAATAATGCCCACTGGGGGAGTCAGCATGGGCTTTCTGGTGGCCGTTAAGCTCACTGCCCCACCCCTCCAGCGACCAATGGGAGGTGGCCTTCTGCCCAGGAATATCCCTGGCACAGCTCCAGAATAAGGACAGATGGCGGAAGAGCCGTGCTGACCTCACTCAAGCAGGAAAATTTGGGATAAGTCCCCAACTTTTCAGCTGTAGATCGCTGGCTCTTTGCCCCAGGATGGCCCCAAATTTGCAGCTGCGTCATATAACCGACGCAGCACAGATTCAGAGCCACCCCAGGGCAAAGACAACATTTAGACAGTCCCCTGGTGACCCATGTGCCTGCTCAGTTTGCTGTCCTGCTACTCTCCCTTCTGATGGTTCTTTTATCTTTAAACTGGACCTGGACTTCAAATAGGTTCTATTTAATAGAGATGCCTTCAAACAGAGGATTATTTTCTATAAAATAGGACACATGGTCACCCTGCTAGTAAGAGGGTTTAGAATTGCAGCTTTCATTGTTATACTGCATCAAAGTCCAGGAAGGTAGAGTTGAGAATGTGAATATTTCGAAGCATTGGTGAAATAGGCAGATAATATCAAGCAAATGTAAAACCTTTATTTAGTTAATTCTAATCCATTTACACTAGGGTTTGCTGTTTTTGAGGATGCTTGCTGCTGTTGCTGTGTTGCTGTTGTTATTACCATATTGGTTTTTATTACATGAGTTTTATTGTGGTGCTGTTTTTATTGTTTTTATTACTGTATTGGTTTTTTTATTATGTGTGTTTTATTGCTGTATGCCACCCTGGGAGGGTTCCTGTCCTGAAAGACCATCAAGAAATACCTTAAATAAAGATGCGATCCTATGCAAATTTAGACTGAAAAAAATAATCCCACAATCCCCAGTATTCCACAGACAACATGGCTGGCTGGGGAATGCTGGGAGTTGGGGGACTTTTCCTGTTGAAACATGCATAGGATTGCACCCTAAATAAATGTTACTTTGCCCATTGTAATCAATCCAACTAGGGAACATATAGATACATAGAGGGTGTCTATATGCTCTATTAACACCATAGTGGCTGCACAGTAGTGCTGGGTTGTTTAAATGACGCAGCTGCTAATTTGCAGCAATATCGGAGTTTTACCTTTGAAACTGCACTTTTTTGCTATCTTGTTTCACCACGACTTTCCTATTTGCTCTGATGCCACCTCGCTGTTTCTCCCATCTGTCAGTGGTGGCTTCAGTTCAGGGGTGTTCCTAGGGGTGGATCCCAGTGTCAGGTAAAGCCGGGAGTGCAGGGCATTGGTCAGGGGGCGGGCTTCAACAAATGGGATGGCGACTGGACAGCCCCTGCTCCCTCCTGCCATTTAGGTTTAGCGTTGCTGCCCAGCCACAGCAATACTGTGGGGTTTTAGAGAGAAGCAGCAGCAAAGCAGTGTCGTATAGGCACACACATAGAATCACAGAATCATAGAATAGTAGAGTTGGAACTGGCCTATAAGGCCATCAAGTCCAACCCCCTGCTCAATGCAGGAATCCACCCTAAAGCATCCCTGACAGATGGCTTGGCTGTGCATGGACGTTGAAGCATACATTCCAATAGGTACTGAATGTCCAAACAGAAGACTGTGTCTTGTCTTCCAGTCCAGCTGCTGGGGCTTTTTGCTTGCAATTCTTTCTGGACAGAAGATCAGCAATAGCAGGGGATCAATAGTTTGGGAGGAGGAAGCAGAGAGATGAAAGTCGCCCCCTCATACTCCTTCCTCTTTATTGAACAGCTGATCAGTGTGATAAATGGTTTTCTGAGGGGGCAACATGCATATAACCCTTTTGGAGCTGCATTTACTTACCATTGGCTAGGGTCCAGAGTGTCCTCCACTCTGCATGACTCATGTGCAAAATCAATAAAAAGACCAAACACCCTCAAACCCTAACCAGACTTCTCCATCCTGTTGTCCTCCAGGAGGCTGCCTCCACCATTTCGTACTGGTGCTGCTCTATGGCCAAACCCTGCAGTATCATTGCTGTGGGGTGGTGGTGAATAATCCCCACGGGGGAGGCAGCACAAGGTTTCCAGTGCCCCCTCCCATGGCTTCTGGTGACCAATGGGAGGTCGCATTCTACCCAGAAACACCCTGATGCAGTGCTGGAGTCAGGATGGATAGCGAAAGAGCTGCGCTGACCTCGCTCGGGCAGGGAAAGGCAGGGTAGGTCTCTGGCTTTTCTGCTGTGCACCTTCAGTTCTTTGCTCCATGGTGGCTCTCTGAATTGGCAGATGTGTCATATAACCTGCACAGCATGGATTCAGAGCCAGCCCAGGGCAAAGATGAAGTTTAGACAGATGTTTTCCCCCAGGGATAGGATTAGGCAAAATGGAACGGACATTCTGGGATGCTGAGCAGAAGGACCCCATGCTGCAAAATGTCGATGCAAGACCCATTTATTGGATTCCCATTCTGCTGATAGAACATTCCATTTTTTTTGAGTGACACAGAACGCTTTGGGCAGGCTGGGTTCCAAAGGTTAGGAGAGTAATCACATTAATTTGACATTTTCATAGAAGGCCACAGTGTGAGAATAACTGAAATTAAGGTGTGAATTATGGGTTTCAGTACCACGGACATTTCTAGTAAACAGAAAGCAAAAGGATATTAAACTATAGAGTCACGTTGGCCCCACAAACATGGTATTAGATTTGGAAATTACCAGCCCCCCTTTAAAAAAAACTTGACAATCCAGTTGTTTGAAAGCTAAAGTGGAACTAGCCTGCATAAGAAATAAGAATAGCCCTGCTGAATCAGACCAAAGGCCTACCTGCCTATTACTTCATTTAAAAATTCCATGTTAACATTTTGCGCTATTCACTGACAAATAAGGAATGTGACATAAAAAGGAAAAAAATGACAAATAAATATTTTGCTACATTCCAATGGCAGTTTGTATTTATCCCATAAGCTGGGGTCGGGGGAGAGATGTGGCCATATTTGTTGTGTATGCATGTATGTATTGAAATAATAGTATATAGAGTACTTTGTCCTCATATATTAAATTAAAAACTGTTTTAAACATCTTTCATATGTACAGAGCCCCCTGTGGCCAAGTGTTAATTTTACAATAAGAGTATATTTTTACTATGTGTTGTTCCTTTCATGTTTTACAATATGTTTTTACAGTATGTATTTACAATATGCATTTTAATTGCTTTCAGACCCCTGAGGAAGGCCTAGCAAAAAAGTTCAGCATCTTGAGAACTCGTTTCTCCCCTTTTTGTACCTTTCTAATATGCTTTTTTCCTCCCATTTTTGCCTTTCCCTATTTAGAACATGAGAACATAAGAAGAGCCACGGCGGATCATACTAAAGCTCCATGTAGTCCAGCACTCTGATCACACAGTGGCCAACAAGCTGAACAAGGACCTACAAGCAGGACACAGTGCAACAGCACCCTCCCACCCATGTTCCCCAACAACTTATATATATATATATATATATATATATATATATATATATATATACACACACACACACACACACACACACACACACACACACACACACACACACTCTTACTGCCTCGGATATTGGATTTTCTGCTACATAATCTCTAGGTGGCAGTGGAGTATAGAGGAATAGCACAAAAACACGTTTTAAAAGTGGTTTCTTTGGCTTTTACCATGAAATGCCGCATTTTCCCTGCTGTAAAACAACCTTACTGAAAGTGCTGGTTACACACAGATGCAAAGCTGGAGGGTCACAACATTATCTAAAGAACAGTGAGTAGGGAATGATGAGTGCACAATAAATGCCTTGTTTAGAAAATCCTTTAGTGAATATTTTTTTAACAGTGCACTAAGGATCGTAAGCCCAGTTTATTTCCTCTTTAGAAAGCCACTATTTCCTCTTTAGAAAGCCACATTGTGCTTTAAATCTGCACAATGAAATTATAGCACAGGAATAATACCTGCAGTTATTTGGGCGTGGTCACCAAGGGCATAGCAGCCACATACATTGTGCTATACTTTTCAAGATGGCAGATGCCACACTTCTGGCTTGTTTCAGCTCTTGGGTTGCTCTCATGATTAAAAACAAATCAGAATTTTGAGGGCTTTGGCAAAGGCTGAAACCAGTGACAAATTCCATCACGTAGACTCACTCCATCTCTTTTCATCTTAACAATCTATGGGATGCCCTCCCCTTGAAGGCCCAGCTGGCGCGGACCTCATTTTCACAGTAAGTTAAAACACGGCTTTTTAACAAAGCCTTTGATGACTAAATTCATCAAGGCTGCACTTAGTTTAAACTGTTTCTATTATTTTTAAATTCTACACTGGCTTTAGCTTGATTAATGGTTTAATTTGTTTTTAGCTGTGTATATTAATTGTTTTATACTGTTTGTTTAATTTTATCTGTACACTGCCCTGAGATCCTAGTGTTATAGGGTGGGATACAAACATTTTAATAAATAATAAGTAAATAAACAATAATTAAACTAAATTCTCACACTTGTTTGCTTATTTAGATGCGCAGGCTAGTAGGAGCTAGATGGATTCTTTTAGATCCATCATTGTCACTTGAGGCTCAGATGACCTCAGTGGCACGGAGTGCCTTCTACAAACTCCGGTTGGTGGCCCAGCTACGCCCCTATCTAGACAGGGATAACCTGGCTTCAGTTGTCCATGCTCTGGTAACCTCCAAGTTAGATTACTGCAATGCGCTCTACGTAGGGCTGCCTTTAAAGACGGTTCGGAAGCTGCAGCTCGTGCAAAATGCAGTGGGTAGATTGATTTCGGGAACCAGAAGGTTTGACCATATAACACCTGCTCTGGTCCGCTTGCACTGGCTGCCTGTATGTTTCCGAGCCCAATTCAAGGTGCTGGTTTTGACCTATAAAGCCTTACACGGCTTGGGACCACAGTACCTGACTGAACGCCTCTCCCGACATGAATATACCCGGTCGCTACGTTCAACATCTAAGGTCCTCCTCCGGGTGCCTACTCCGAGAGAGGCTCGGAGTGTGGCAACGAGGGACAGGGCCTTTTCGGTGGTGGCCCCCAGACTGTGGAATGATCTCCCTGACGAGGCTCGCCTGTCACCAACTCTGCTATCTTTCTGGCGCCAGGTTAAGACTTTCCTCTTTGCCCAGGCATATGGCGGCACATCTTAATCACCCACATGTTTATTTTTTTTAACGGTTTTTAATGTTTTATGTGTGTATGATCTGTGTTTTAGAGTTTTAAATTTTGTATACTTGTTTTTATCTCAATTTTAGAATTTCTGTAAACCGTCCAGAGAGCCCTGGCTATGGGAGCGGTATATAATAAATAAATAAAAAACCCACACATTTTATAGCATTAGTTCAGCAGCAGGTCACCTGTGGTTCTTCAGATATTGTTGGACTACAACACCCATAATTTCTTCCTGTTGGCTATGCTGATGGGGGATGATGTGTGTTGGGGTAAATTCCACCAAAGTCAACCTCGTGAAATTCTAATGTGTGTGTGTACGTGAGTCTTTTCCAGAGTCATGCAGGGTTTCTCCTAAATCCTAGGCATTAAAAGAAAAAGTGACACATGGTCTTAATTTCCCTCAAGAACATAACAGCTCAACATAACAGTAAAACCTCTTTCCCACTCCTTCCTGTGAGAGAAATGGTGCTACTACACTGATGGGAAGAAAAGAGAAGGGTTTTTTTTTTTTAAAAAAATGAGTGCTTTATTTACCCGTTTAACTTAGGTACTTCAACATTCTGTAGGCTGATTCACCAGCGGAAAAACCAGCGTGGTTTTTCTTTTATTTTTTCTTGTGTGGTTAGTTTTTTAAAAACTCAGGAGTGTCTACGTCACTTTGCATTAATTCATCACTAGATGGCACTAGAACATTCACCAGTTCCTGTCAACACGCAAAGTAGGCTAGGACAGGAGACGATACCCTATGCTCAAGGCAAAATGTAACTTTAAGCACGTTTTTGAATGACCCGAAAGTTTACAGAAAGTAGCCCCGGGGCAGGATTCAGACTGGGACAGCTGAGCAGCATCTGCGTTGAGCATTGGACTAAATGATGTCCATGATCCCCTCCAAGCCTCAAATGCTATGATTCTAATATCTCTGTTCCCACGCATTTTAACCTGTCTGTTCACGCCACCTGCGTTCTTGTGATATCTTAATCCTTTTGTGCCAAATCATCAGTGGTAATCTCACACAATCCTGTAAGATCTTCTTGGTGTTCAGACTAAGGATACTGGGAACGATTCAATGATTGCACAGTGCTAAGCCCACCAATTCCATCTGAGATAACTTTCTGACAATCTTTGGCCTTAGCTAGACCAGCGGTTATCCGGGACTGATACCAAGGATCACCCCTGTGCATCCAGATGACGCACAGGGGATCCCAGGGTCAGGGAGGGATCATCCCTCCCTGGCCCTGGGATACAGTCCTCGACTTGGGGCCCAGTTTTTCCTGCGGTCTCGGACGAGCATGGGGCCTGTTTCCGCAGCTTTTCCTGGCTCTGCAGTGCACTCATCAAGGCTAGGGTGGAGGGAGCGGGGAAAGTTGGTAATTTTTTTTTAAAAAAACACTTACCTTTGTGCAGAATTGGTGGACCGCTCCTGCCTCTTTAAGAATAAACAAAAAATGGCAGGTGCAATGCCTCTCTTCTTGAGGTCATCACACCTTACATGTAAACGAGGGCGAGATCTCGCGTTATTAACGCGAGGTCTCCCCTCCTCTCCCCTGGAATAACAGCTACATCTAGCTAAGGCCTTTGTCTCAACATATACCTAGAGTTCAGTATGTTTGACTGTCTTACCAACATTTTCTGCATGAATTTCAGTGTTTTTATAAGCATTATATATATGATCTATATTCTTTTGTGTATTCTTTTAATAACAGTTTTATTAAAATGCATAAAACAGTAATGAAAATTTATATATTTTTTCTGTTGCCCTAGTTATAAGTAAATAATTGCTTATATTGCTTGCTGCTATTTAGTGTTTTGTTGTTTATTCGTTCAGTTGTTTCCGACTCTTCGTGACTTCATGGACCAGCCCACGCCAGAACTTTCTGTCGGTTGTCGCCACCCCCAGCTCCCCCAAGGTCAAGTCTGTCACCTATATAAATAAATAATAATAATAATCCATTCATCTTGCCCTTGGTCCGCCCTCTTCCTTTTGCCTTCCACTTTCCCTAGCATCAGCCTCTTCTCCAGAGTATCCTGTCTTCTCATTATGTGGCCAAAGTACTTCAGTTTTGCCTTTACTACCATTCCCTCAAGTGAGCAGTCTGGCTTTATTTCCTGGAGTATGGACTGGTTTGATCTTCTTGCAGTGCAAGGCACTCTCAGAATTTTCCTCCAACACCACAGTTCAAAAGCATCTATCTTCCTTCGCTCAGCTTTCCCTATGGTCCAGCTCTCTCAGCCATAGGTTACTACGGGGAATACCATTGCTTTAACTATGCAGACCTTTGTTGTCAGTGTGGCGTCTCTGCTCTTAACTATTTTATCAAGATTTGTCATTGCTCTCCTCCCAAGA
This sequence comes from Elgaria multicarinata webbii, assembly GCF_023053635.1. Taxonomy (NCBI): domain Eukaryota; kingdom Metazoa; phylum Chordata; class Lepidosauria; order Squamata; family Anguidae; genus Elgaria; species Elgaria multicarinata. The sequence continues at coordinate 31,641,536 of NC_086174.1, forward strand.
AGTAAACGTCTTCTGATTTCCTGGCTGCAGTCAGCATCTGCAGTAATCTTTGCGCCCAGAAATACAAAGTCTGTCACTGCCTCCATGTTTTCTCCCTCTGCCAGTTATCAATCAAGCTGGTTGCCATAATCTTGGTTTTTTTGAGGTTTAACTGCAACCCAGCTTTTGCACTTTCTTCTTTCACCTTTGTCATAAGGCTCTCAGTTCCTCCTCGCTTTCAGCCATCAAAGTGGTGTCATTTGCATATCTGAGATTGTTAAAGTTTCTTCTTGCGATTTTAACTCCAGCCTTGGATTTGTCAAGCCCAGCACGTCGCATGATGTGTTCTGCATACAAGTTGAATAGGTAAGGTGAGAGTATACAACCCTGCCGAACTCCTTTCCCAATCTTAAACCAGTCCGTTGTTCCGTGGTCTGTTCCTCAGGAGGCAGATAAGATGACTTGGTATCCCCATACCACCAAGAACTTGCCACAGTTTGTTATGATCCACACAGTCAAAGGCTTTAGAATAGTCAATAAAACAGATGTTTTTCTGGAACTCCCTGGCTTTCTCCATTATCCAGCGGATATTGGCAATTTGGTCTCTAGTTCCTCTGCCTTAAAACAGTTTATATTTAATATAGTTGTGTGTTCTGGCGTGGGGGATGGCCTTGAAGAAAACTGAGTTTTTAATGTCTTATTTCACCTTCAGCACTTATTGAGTCTTAATGTCTTGCTGGCTAAGCAGTGGAAGGGCCAAGGGGGCACCATTATTGGGCTGTGTTTAGGACATCAGCTGGCCTTAATCCGGCCCTGCTCTGAGGACTTCTCAGAGTGAGTCATAAGGCACAGGAGGCCAATTTGGAGAGTGCTGTGGGCCATTTCCTGCGACTGCAACCAGAAAATAGCTGGCACGTCTTTCCAGAGTGGCTGCCACCGCCCACCCTATGCCTTACTCTGAGCACCTCTCCAGCTGCCACAAAAGCCACAGCAAGAGAGAGAGTGCTATTGCAGCTCTCTGGAATGACAAGCCAATGCCTTCAGCAAGAAACCTCTTTGGAGCACTGCCTGCCAGATGCCCAGCTCTCTGAGGACTTCCCAGAAAGCACCCAGCATGGCTCTTCAGAGAACCTGCCTGGCCAAAATGTGCTGCTGTGATAGGGTCCATCCAGTGAGGCATCAGCAGAGAGGTGGCCCTGGAGATAGGGCTGGATTAAAGTCTTCGTAGGCACTAGGCACTCTCATAATTGTAGGACACCAAGATAGATCTATAGAAAAATATTTACATTGTATAGATCCCATAGAGAGATGATGTGTGTGTTTCCTGGGAAGATTCTAGTCACCCAAAGCAATAATCCAGAGTTCCCAGACCCCCTCATTAATATCCTTTCATTTAAACATACTGGGACTTTTCTGTGCTTCTCATGACTGATGCAGCTGCTACCAATAGCAGAGCTAATCAGAAATGTTGCTATGGTGGCCCAGAGAAGTCCTACTCCTTGTTTCCAGGTGTGGAAAATATTTGCCAGAAACTAATTTAATTACTGGATTTTATGATAGAATGATCAAATGTATTTATTTACTTACCTGCCTATTTTTATCTCATTTTCAGACAATGATAATCTCCCAATGATAGGATTGTCTCCCACCCAGCTTGCAAACTAAAACTACATGAGGAAAAGTGGAGGGAGAAAGTAGGAAAAAGCTCAGCCCTACCATTAGGTAAAATGAGGCGGTTGCCTCAGGCTAGGATGACCATATGGAAAGGAGGACAGGGCTCCTGTATCTTTAACAGTTGCATAGAAAAGGGAATTTCAGCAGGTGTCATTTGTATGCATGTCGCACTTGGTGAAATTTCCTCTTCATCACAACAGTTAAAGCTGCAGGAGCTATACTGCAGCTATACTGTGACCAGATTTAAAAGAGGGCAGGGCACCTGCAGCTTTAACTGTTGTGATGAAGAGGAAATTTCACCAGGTTCTCCATATATACAAATGACACTTGCTGAAATTCCCTTTTCAATACAACTGTTAAAGATACTGGAGCCCTGTCCTCCTTTCCATATGGTCACCCGGGCGCCACCTTGTTTGTTGCCTCAGGCAGCAAAATGTCTTGGGCCAGCCCAGAGAAGAGGGATATCAGTTCTTCAAGCCAGAACAAAGGAGTGGTCTCTAAAGGGGGCATCCGATTTGGCTCAGGCTGATCTTCCCTCCCTGGTGCTCTCACTCAAATAGCAACTTGTGTTTCTCAGTAGCAGCTAGTGAGGTTTAGAGTTGGTGAGGCCAAGCTCTTCCTTTTGTGGTCTGTCAGAGTTAGTTTGTCACACCTGAACCCCCCTGTAAAAGTAGCTTGTAACCACTTGATCAAACAGGAAAAAAAGCAACCATATATTCAGGACCACACTTTCTTCCACAACGTGCTACACCAGGAGTGGGGAACACGTGGCCCTCCAAATGTTATTGGACTGCAACTCCCATTGGCCCTAGCCAGCATAGCCAATGGTGGGGGATGATGGGAGTTGCAGTCCAGCAATATCTGGAGGACCACACATTCCCAAACCCTGTGCTACAACAACAAGAAAAGAGCACATGGCATCACTTCATAATAGGTCACCTGCTAGCTTTAATGCGGTAATGTAACATTCTGGCATAGCTTCTCTCTCTCTCATATGTGTATAGTCTGTGATGTTCAGTAGAGCCAACCTTATTTATTTATTTATTTATTTATTTATTTATTTATTTATTTCATTTATAGTCTGCCTTTTTTCCTCCAAGGAACCCAAGGCAGCATACAAAATCTTCCTCATCTCCATTTTATCCTCACAACTACAACCGTGTGACGTAGGTTGGGCCGAGTGGGGACTAGAACCTGGATCTCCCGACTCCCAGTCCAACACTCTAGCCACTACATCACACTGCCTCTCAGAAACCTTGAGTCTTGCTTCAAAAATGTGCTTCCCTTATCACCACTATCTATAATAATAAAAGATGTGTCTGTCTGTCCATCCATCAGTCTGTCAGCACCACAGTTCCAAGACTGTGAAACCTTGACATCTGAATCTTGGCATACATACTAAGTGGACTTTAAAGGGTTATTTTTGTTCTTTGTGTCCATTTTGTTGAAGCCTGCAGTAACATTTTCAATCAGTAAGGGCAGACTTCCCTAAGGAAAGCAGAGCTTTGCAGCTGAGCTGATACAGTTTGAAGCCATAGGAGAATAGTAGGCTGAGGGACAGAGTTATTGGGCTTTCCGTCCCACTGCCGTGGGGCAGGAGTCCCCTCATGAGAAGGGAAGGGGTAGACCCCCTCCCTTATGAGGTTATGGAGGTGAACCATGGCATAGCCGTGTGCAGCCCTTCTCATGAGGGGACTCCTGCCCCACGGGAGGATGTTCGGCTCCTGAGTAACTTGGAACAGATTAATTTCCCCTTATTTTATTCACTGGTGAGGCTCATGCTTCACCACCTTTTTCATTTCAGAACATTTTTTTTCATTTCCTACCTGGGCTGATTTTCCTATCAGTACTTTGCTAAATCCTGCATCTTGGACCCTGGGAAAGGTTTACTCCAATTTTCATTTGCGTCCCCAAGAGCCTGTTGCTCAGATTTCTACTTGAGAGAAGTACCTACAATGTTCCTTTAAAAAATTCCCTTCCTTTTCCTTGAAGGTTTGGACTACACTTAAGTGGAGCTAAGGAACAATTCAAACTATTGTGTGTTATAGTTATTTCATGTGATGCTCTAATACAATTCTTGTAATATCTATATATATAAAATGCTTTGGTATGTTTCCGTAAAGGCTTCAGCTGATACAGGTTGCTAAGCAACAGTAACGTGTAACATCAGCTGATACAGGTTGCTAAGCCCCTCGCCTGACTCCTCCGGGCTTTCCAAGGTAATCCTACCCCCCTTTCTGCCTCTTCGCTCCCCCTCCCACAAAGGGGGAAGTGCCACAGTCCGGAGCATGAGCGAGGCACAGCCAGGGCCCTTGGTGGCCAGGTGGGAGGCTGCGAGCCTGCTGCGAGCCAAGGCCCTGGCCTAATCTCATGCGAGCTGGCAGCCCAAGGCTGACAGGAACCCCAGGGAGAGGATGACACCTGCTCCCCCTCTCTCTGACCTCTCTGACCCCAGGTCTGCCAGACGGCGCTGTATCACCTCCAAGCAGCCCTTCTGGCTCCGGGCTTTCCAAGGTAACCCTACCCCACTTTCTGCCTCTTCACTTCCCCCCCCCCCACAAAGGGGGCAGCGCCATGGTCCAGAGCATGAGCGAGGCATGGCCGGGGCCTTTGGTGGCCAGGTGGGATGCTGCTCGCCTGCTGTGAGCCCAGGCCCCGACCTAATCTCTTGTGAGCTGGGTGGGCGGCCCAAGGCTGACAGGAACCCCGGGGAGAGGGTCTGGATCATGAGCGAGGCACAGCTGGGGCCCTTGGTGGCCAGGTGGGAGGCCGCTCACCTGCTGTGAGCCCAGGCCCTGGCCTAATCTCATGCGAGCTGGGTGGGTGGGCCCAAGGCTGATATGCTACAATGGAGTATGTTACGCTTGGTACAGCTAGTTATTTTCTAATAGGCTTCAGCAAGAGTTAAACTGTGGTTTACTTTGCATGATGTAATCTTTGCACATAACAGTCACAGGGCTTTGTGGTTCATGGGTATGAATGTATTTTTTAAATAATTGTTGCATGTTTCACATGCTTCTTCTGTATGTGATGTTCTTTTGCATTTATGTTTCTATGAGCGTCATCACATGGAGGAAAATCGCATTTGCTTACTGTTGCTTCTCCGCCCGCACGTTTGCCCCTCATTACTTCCTCTTTTGAAAGAGGAAGTAAACAACCTGCACGTGGCCCATTCAGTGAGCAATTTTGCTGCTGCTGCTTCTGCACACAGCAGGAGACAGCGGCAACTTCTGTCTTTAAAATAGGTCGATATATACAAAGTGCCCAAAGTACACACTACACATACATACAGTGATGAATAGTAACACATTTCCTTATTTATTTACAATATAGAACTGATGCATATCAGCTGCACGGTCATTAATGGCCAACTACCATTTGTCCAACAAAACTGTACAAGAAAGTGACTACTATTTAGGTGACTACTATTTACTATGACTGTGCAGCTGATATGCATCAGTTATATATTGTAAATGATAAGGTTATTTGTTACTATTCATCCCTGTATGTATCTTGTGTAGTGTGTGCTTTGGGCACTTTGTATATATTGAATCATTCACACTACTGCCTTCTTTTTTTGAATTTAAAATAAGTAGGACTTACTGGGGTGTTTTTTGTGGCGTGAAGGCCAGAAGGGGCAGGAGGCACGCGGGAGGCAGACAATGTTGTGAGAGGGACCTGTGAAAATCCGTGAGTGCCCAGTAAGGGGCGTGCAATAAAACGCTCGTCTGATGGAGCTCCATATGACAATTCATATATTTCCTGTGTAGCATGTCTTCATTTGTTTAACAAGTTGGAAGGGCATTCATTGTTTTCCCGCTTGAGTTTTAAAATATATTGGAAAATATAATTGAACCCTTAAATAGCCTTCAGTCAGTTCTAGGCACAGTCCCTTGCCCACTGGGGAAAAGTCAGAACCTCATTTTCACCCTTTAACTCCCATCAGCCTTAGGAAGCACAGCCAATGACGAGGGATCATGGGAATTGTGGGCCAAAATATCTGGAAGGCCAGGTGTTGCCAGCCCATTGACATCTGGAGAGCTACAGGATCCTGCACCCTGGGACACTCTCATGAACATCCCAAAACAAGGATCTGATACATATGGAAACTTTAGTTCCACTATCAAGTCCTTGAGCCAGGGAAATGTGTATTTATCACATAACCACATTTACAACGCCTACTACTACAATGAGGATATGGGATTCTCCAAAAAGAGAAGTTCATGACTTTTCTTTTTTAAAAAAGGAGACCTTCTGGTTTCTTATTCCTTATGCAAGAGGATACTTTTATCCTTGACTCTAAAATACACTTTTGGTTTTGAACTTTGAACGCAACAGAGCAAAGATCTAAAAATGCATTAGCACAGCTTTTAAAACTAAAAGACCAAAACGTCTGGGAGAATAAAAAGGGCTTCACTTGGTGCCCAATTTAGCACAACATAGGTATCAGGCAAACCCTCTCGGGCTCTGGGCACAAGAGTTGTCCCAAGTAAGGATGAGTAAATCCAATAGAGGCTGGTGCCTCCAATGTCAGTGGGGTGGTGAATCCGCTCCAGGTTCAGTCAGTACTCTAATGGAGTTATCCAACCTTGGATAACTCCTTTAGAGTTCTGACTATCGGAATTACCAGCCTCCACGGGTGACTCCATCAACCTTGATTTTATTCGCGTTTTTATTTTTCAAGTGCTAAGTTCACTTGGTCCTGGTTCCGCACCGGGTTATTTTTTTTTTAGTCCACACAAAAATTTGCTTGTATTTTTCTGCACATTTTTCAAACTATATCCATTTTTCAAATGTACACATTTTTGCAAGCAATTTATGCTTTTTTCCTCTCAAATGTAAACATTTTGGGTACACACTGTTTCAAATGTATGCATTTTCATAATCACTTTTTAAAATGTGTGCAGCTTTCATGCAGGGTTTTTCGTTTTGCAAATTGCATTGCAAACCTCGGAAAGTACAGATTTTAAGTCTAACCGTGTTCCAGTTTGGGAACTGAGGATTTAGTGAATGGAAGCCGAAGGTATTTCTCATTCACCCTTAGTCCTGAGAGCGTTCATATAGAACTCAGGAACTTATGGGAATATGAAGAGAGCCAAATTCCCCAGTTCCACTTCCATAGTTTTTTTGTTTTTTGCTGCGACTCATTCCCAGTTGACCAATGGAAAGAAAAGAAAAGAAGAGAGAGAGAGAGAGGGAGGGAGAGGGGGAGAGAGAGAGAGAGAGAGAGAGAGAGAGAGAGAGAGAGAGAGAGAGAGAGAATTACAGTGCAATCCTATGCATGTCAGCTTGGAAGTTCAACAGAGTTTACTCCCAAGTAAATGGGTATAGGATTGCAGCCTTGGTGAAGTTAGCTTTTGCTAATGTGAGATCCTGAAAGTTCTTCCACACAGATAAGGCTGTCAAACCTCTTTCAGCCCAAGGGGTGAATTTAATTTTGGAGAAGCTCTCAGGGGCAAGGGGCACATTGAGTGGTGGATGGAGCCAAAGGCGAAGCGGCCAAATGCCAAAAAATAGGGCAAAAATACCAGCATAATTTAGTGTAAATCTCTTACTACAGGAAGATGCCTCATACTGAGTCAGATCCTGGTCCATCTAGCCCAATAATGTTGACACTGACTGGCAGCAACTGCCCAGGGTTTCAGGCAGCAGTTTTTCCTGCCCCATCTGGAGACGCCAGGGATCCAACCTGAGACCTTCTGTGTGCAAAGCAGGTGCTCTGCCACTGAGCCACGGCCTTTCCCATTCCACAAAACCTTAAGAGTGGCAATTAGAAGGGGAGAGAAACTGCACAAAATCTGGGAAAATACGAATGACCAGTGTTGGGCAATGGGGCCCATAGCAACGGGGCAATGGCTGTTCAGGAAACCTCAAGGGGGGCAGATTGGGACCCCAACTGGTGTAACACCCCCCCCCCCCACACACACACATTATGAGAACCAGCACATAGAAAGCATGAGAGGACGTCCCTCATTTAAAAAAAGAAAGAAAAAAAACACACTTTACTGCAGGAGTTTTGATCTGTTGCTGCTGCTTTGGCATAACACTCAGTCTGTATCCGATGCTGATCCTGCTAGTCATCACGTTACACCAGCAGAGATAAGAGTGAGAAGCGAAAAACTGACCGTGTGGCTTGCTTTCTGATTCAGCCGCTCAGTCACAAGCCAACCCACGTGGCTAGATGTACTTAAGCGAGGGGTAAGAAGAAGGGAGATCTGGATCTAGGGGTCTATTTCTGGCAGATTTGCAGTAGATTGACAAGGATTTCTGATTTCCAAGCCTTTCAGTTGTTTTGACTGCAACATACTAACACGACTATCCCTTTAGAAATTGTATAGGCAGGTTATCCCGGTGTTTTGGCTCTTGGATACTGTATATCTGGTGTCTACAGGAAACTAGATCTACACTGGTATATCTCCAAAGGATTTGCCTTACACCTGCAAGGATTTCTGGATCCCAATTGTTTAACAATAGCACCAATAGAATGGGCTGCTCACATGACATGCTAACCCAAACTCAGTGGTTGAATTGGGTTGTTGTTGAACCAAGGGATGCTTGTTGAGCCATGGGTTAGTGTGTTGTCTGAACCCAGGATATTGTCTGCATGGTGGCTTGTTAACTGGGCAGTTTGGCTTATTTTCTTGAACCGGACATCCTGAGAACCAATAAGTGCGTCACTCAGGCTGATTAACAAGCCACCCTGTGGAAAATGACTTGGGTTCAGACAACATGTTAAACCACAGTTCAACAACAACCCACACTCAATCATGGAGTGTGGGTTAGAATGTCGTGTGAACAGCCCCAATGACTCTCCTCCCCATTCTAATGCACACTGCCAAAATAAATGAAGCTTGGGCTAACCAGTGAGTAGATTTTTGTATAGAAGAACCATGAGCACCATTGACTTCTGGCACAAGGAACAAACTCCTGGGCTCTTAAATTGCACCAGGCTGCAATTGGTGGCTCTCGGGATTCTACTAAAAAGTTAAGCTTGACATCCACTCACTCCTGCTTTAAAGTGTCACATGGAAGGGAAGATTCCAGCAAGTGTGGGTCCCTTCATCCTTACAGCAGCACTGTGAAGTGAAAAGCAGCCCTTCCTGTTTCTGCAGGTCCTTTCTCCTCAGCGTCAACCCTAGCATATCTGGACAACATTTCATTACAAGCTGTTTCTCTTTTGAAGCAGGTATATGGTACAACTGAGCACTTCATATTGAAAACATCCGGAACTGTGACAGTCACTGAAAGCAATCAGTCTGCAGAGGGTCACATTTCTCCATGTGAGGCTGCAGTCCTCAAGTACACCTACTAAGGGGTAAGCCCTACTGAACACAATGGGACTTACTTTCTGAGGGAAACGTGCATAGGATTACTCTCTCAGTTTACCTCAATACAGTGGAGGCTGGTGGCTCTGATGTCAGTGGGGTGGTAAATCCGCTCTGGGTTTCAGTCAGAACTCTAAAGGAGCTATCCAGGGTGTGAAAGCGCCTTGGATAGCTCCTTTGGAGTTCTTACTGAAACCCGAAGTGGATTCACCACCCCAGTGACACCGGAGCCACCAGCCTCCACTGCCCCATTATAAAAACAATAGAGAAATCCTGTGAAATGGGCACAAAAGGGTGAAGTTGAGTTCTTGAGATGGAATCCATCAAGGACTGGTGGTTGTTCAAGGCTTAATCTACACCAAGCAGGATATTGCACTATGAAAGCAGTATGAAAGCGGTATATAAGAGGCAGGAGCCACACTACTGCTTTATAGCGGTATTGAAGCGCACTGACAACTGTTGGGGCCCATTGACACATACCATATTCCACTTTCGTACCACTATATCTTGCTTAGTGTGGCTCCTGCCTTTTATCACAGAATCATAGAATAGCAGAGTTGGAAGGGGTCTACAAGGCCATCGAGTCCAACCCACTGCTCAATGCAGGAATCCACCCTAAAGCATCCCTGACAGATGGTTGTCCAGCTTCCTCTTGAATGCCTCTAGTGTGGGAGAGCCCACAACCTCCCTAGGTAACTGATTCCACTGTTGTACTGCTCTAACAGTCAGGAAGTTTTTACTGATGTCCAGCTGGAATCTGGCTTCCTTTAACTTGAGCCCGTTATTCCGTGTCCTGCACTCTGGGAGGATCGAGAAGAGATCCTGGCCCTCCTCTGTGTGACAATATACTACTTTCATACCGCTTTCATAGTGCAATATCCTGCTCGGTGTAGATTAGGCCCAAGACTGCAAGCCAAGAGTGTTCAACAAGCAAAAATGTGCATTCATGAGCAAACCATTTCCCAGAGAAGAACACAAAACAGATTAGAAACAGTATGATAAATTCTGGTGTAACTATGCCTGTTGAAATAAAATCACGTGTCCATAGAAAATATATTTAACCATAAAACAAATATGTACACTTAAAATTTGAACAGAATGGTCCACAAACATACAACAAACATAAATCCCAAATGCGTTTCAAACTTGCTGAAAACAATATTAGCTTTAGACTTTGGAGCTGTTTCACAATAAAATGGAAACTCACCATCCAGGTAATGGATACTAAAAAAAGGGGGGGGTGAGGTGGGGAAGAGACTCGTAAAGATAAACAAAGAACAAAGCAAACAAAAAGGGAGGATCTATCTGTACTAGAGGAAGGTGTGTCCTGCATGATGGCTTCAAGAAAGCAAAGGGTATCAGGAGGAAAGAGCTAGTCCAGAAAACATTCCAAAGGTTGATTGATTTGGGGGGTGGGGGGCATTTAATGTAGCATCAGCACAGCATAAGAACATTCATTCATTCATTCATTCATTCATTCATTCATTCATTCATTCATTCATTCATTCACTCCATTTCTATATGTCCCAACAGTTGAAGCTTTGAATCAGAGCCCTGCTGGATCAGATCAAGATTCATCTAGCACAGCGTTCTGTTCACACAGTGGCCGACCAGCTGCCCACGGGAAACCCACAAGCAGAACAGGAGTGTAACAGCACCCTCTTGCCCATGTTCCCCAGCAACTGGTGTACATAGGCATACTGCCTCTGTACAAGGACCTTCAAGGAACGGAATTTCCCTCCCTTAGTGATGTAAAGGCTTGGCAGAAATCGGGGGTGGGGGGGAATAGAAAAAAAATCAAAGTGGGCTACAAAAAAACCTGGAAAAATTAGGGGGAAATCATTTCCCCATCCTTTACCTCCTCCCTGCCCTATTTTCTCCCTAGGGCTTTACATCTCTATCCACCTCTTAAAATCCTCTGCTATGGGTCAGGGACCTCCCCAGGAAAGGCTTTGGACATAGGGCTGGGGGCAGTCATCAACAATGACCATTCGGAGGCAGCTTGTGTGACTGGGAGCTGCATTTCCAGAGGCTGCCTCTGCCCCACTTTCCAGGACTCTGCTCTCTCATTGCAGCTGCCCACCCCAAGAGTCCGTTCTGAACACCCCTCCCTGCTTTGACTGTCAGGAGAGGCTTTTTAGGCCAGGGCATACAGGGAGGCTGCATTGTGGAGGCAGCAGTGGGGAATTCCCCTTGGGCAAGAACGTTGCGTAGCAATAGACGGCACCCGTTATTCCCCCACCAAGCTTTTTAAATGGCAGGACAGTAGGCCATTTGCCTCGGGAAATGCAGCATATCCAGTCGAACGTACAGATTTGTACACACTTCACTTGCCCCGCTGTGCTCCAGTGTAATAGGCTTGCCACCTCCGCTTGCTCCTGACATTGACCTTGTCAAGCCGCTGAGGTGGTAACACAGAAGGCAGCCGTCGTTTCCTTGTTCCTCACCTTCTCACCTGCTTTGTGGCACACCTGGCTGCCGGCTGGGGGGCTGTCTATATGTGGGGAAAGCCCCACAGTGGTTTTGAATACTCGCTAGGTCAGTTATATGACGCAGACGTAGCTTTGCCGCCTCCGCGGGGCTTTCCCATGAAGCTGCGTTTTGGAAAAGTTGAGGACTTATCCTGACTTTTTCATTGGGAGCGAGGTCAGTGTGGCTCTTCCGCCATCTGACCTGATTGGTCGCCTACCAGAAAGAAGGTGGGGGGGGCAGTTCTGCTACCCAGATGACCGCCAGAAACCCTGCGCTCCCTCTGTGGTGTTGGGATTACCTGATGCCACTCCGTGTGAGTAAAACCACGGGGTTTTGGGGGGAGACGGCACCAACTCAGCACCATGAAGACAGGGCCCAGGTGGCACAGCAGCTGACAAAGGGCAGGAGCTGCAGAATGCTTTGCTTCCAGTACATTGGGAGACCGGGCAGCATCCAGACTTATATAAACATTTAGTGGAGGCTGGTGGCTCTGATGTCAGTGGGGTAGTGAATCCGTTCTAGGTTTCAGTCAGAACTCTAAAGCAGTTATGCAAGGTTCTGAACTCAATGGATTCACCACTTTGGAGAGCTCCTTTAGAATTCTGCTTCTGACGGAAACCCAGAGTGGATTTGCCGCCCACTGATATTACAGCCACCAGCCTCGACTGGAAACATGAGGGACGACGTCCTGATGGTACAAGCTGCAGAACACACTGCCATGAGAACTGAGGGAGGTTTTTAAACAGAGGCTGGATGATCACCTATCAGGAGTGCTCTAGTAGCAGTGGAATTTTAGGATGCTTTTAGTACGCTTCTAGGATTTTTTTTAGGAAGTTTTAACAATGTATACTATGTTTTTAATCAGTATTTTATACTTACTGTTGTTCCCTGCCTTGGTCAGGACGGAGAGACGGGTAAGAAATAAATTTTTTATTATTATTATTATTATTATTATTATTATTATTATTATTATTATTAATTTCTGAGTTGCCAGGGGCTGAGACAAGAGGTCCTTAGAGGTTCCTCCCCACTTGATTCTTCTAGGACCAGAGAGGAGTTGCAATGGGCGAGCTCTGCTTCCCCACCCTTTATTGCTGTAGACACATCTGCCTGGTTCTGGGATATATGACGGTTGCCCCTTTCCAGGTGGGTTACCCGTTTGCTGTGTTTTTGTGCTTTCTCCGCCAGGTATAATTGGATTATGATTTGCAAATTTGTCTAGCTCAATGGGTGGCCCATTTGCAACAACTGGCCGGGGCCCAATCCTCCTCCTGGGCAGAAGGCTGGATGTGTATTGCTGGATGTAGGTAGTTCTATAAGCAGCCTTAAAGCTACATGCCCAATCGCAATGTCTAGTCCGGTGACTCCAACCCTTTTGGACCTGGGGGCATATCTGGGAATTTGAGACCGGGCTGTGGTCGCCACCACAAAATGCCTAATCAGTGGATCGCCACTTTGGCGTCTACATTTCACGTCTATGGATTTTAGGCTGTGTCTACTTCAACTAAAACTTTTGCTCGTCTACTGGACATCGCAACAGCTCTTTAATAAGGGATTGTCTAATTCAGCTGATTGCTGGCAGGGCAATACAAGCTAATGCTTCTTTTTGGCAATGTCCAGGGGGGATTCTACATGTCGTACTGAGAGCGCTTCCATGAGCCCCCAGTGCGGCCCCAAAGCGATCGTGTAGCTTGCCTGGAGAAGAGACGAGGAAGAGGCGTCCTTGCCGCCGCCGCCACCCACCTACCTCCTCGCTGGCCGGGTCGGAGAGCTCGGCGGAAGAAGGCGGGGCCGAGCTCTCCGACCCGGGGTGGTGGTGGCGGCGGCGGCAAGGATGCCTCTTCCTCATCTCTTCTCCAGGCAAGCTACACGATCGCTTTGGGGCCGCACTGGGGGCGCATGGAAGCGCTCTCAGTACGACGTGTGGAATCCCCGCAGTAGTTGCTTCTTTTTGCAGGGAGCTTATTACACAGAACATTTTGGTTCTGGAACAGTCTTTAATATTCACTGTTGTGCACGCTGTTTTAAATTATTTCCCTGCTTCATGGAAATTAACAAATGGCCAGTGTAAATGGATTTTCTGCACCATTTTGACAGTTAAAAGACTGATATTACAACATTAGAAGGAGAAACACTCACCTCCTTGAAGGCAATGGATATGAGGACTTTACAAGAGTTTCAGTATTTGAGCATATAACTACTATCTTCAAATGGACACATTTTTGGACCTTTGGTCCGCTTTGTCGCAGACCATGTATTATTTGATAGAAAGTTGTATGCATTTTATGCAAATATATGTGTGTATATTTAAAAAATGGGGGGGGGGAAATAAAAATAAAATGTATTTTTGGGTGCCTATGGGCATCACATTGGGAACCTACATTGGGGTCCCTGGATTGGGCTGTCATAAAAACAACCAAGTGCTTAAAGCAAGGGTGCAGAACTTTTTTCAGCCTGAGGGCTGAGTTCCATTTCGGAGAAGCTTTCAGGGGGCTGCATTCTAGTGGTGGGCAGGGCAAGAAGCAAAAGGGGTGGAGCCAAAGGCATGTGAAGCAGGGCCGAAAATGCTAGCGCCTTTGAGCTTATAGCACTTTCTGCCAGTGACTATGCCCTTAGGAGGCACATTTTGGCCCCCAGGCCTAAGGTTCTGCACCCCTACCTTAAACACTTACAAACTGATTATGGCATAAGCTTGATCCTTCATCGAAATATTACCTGCCAAACTGAGGACAATACTTGATGCACCTGATGAAGTGGGTTGTAGTCCATGAAAGCTTAAGCCATAATAAATGTGGCAGTCTTTAAAGTGCTGCAAAAGCCTTGCTTGCTTTTGCCGCAAGGAAGCAACGCAGCTACCCTTCTAGTTTTTCGCATCATTTGATACGTTTGGCGGCAAGTGGAGCAGAAAGGGAGAAGCCCAGGATGGAGAGGGAACAAGAAATCAGGCAGATTGCTGGGAAGGACACCGATGTCCCAGACCTTGACTACAGGTTGTCATGTCTACTATTTCTTTGGTTTCAAACTCTGTCGCAACTTCTTCCCCTTTCCTGATTTCTCAGCAACTCATTTCCTATAACCAATGAAGACTAGACAGTTGCACTGTTAAAAAAATAAACTAAACGTTCTTTGTATCCTACTTTCTGCGCCAGGTTCCGGATTCCTTGCAGTGGGAGGGAATCCAAGGAACAACACACACACAGCTCTGTCCAAAGATTCTCCTGTAAGGTTGGAGCCCATCCACTCTGCCAACGTCTCGGGGGCTTCTGGAGGTGTGGCAGGCTCTAAGGTGCGGCGGCAACTCTAAGCGGAAGTCCACGTTGCTGCCAGGTGACCGTGTTCACGCAGCCAGGGAGAAAAAGAAAGAAGTCAGATCCCGAAAGCTCCCTTATCTCAGTAGCACTTTAAGACCAGCCAGCCAAGGCCTCATCTTGGCAAAGGACCACTGAGGGCATCATGTCTGGGCATCAAGCCAAAGTTTAAGGAGCAGTGCAGCACTGGGCAGACTTTCTCGTGGTTCCTCAGCACGTCGTTCAAGTGTTTCATTTCATCTGTCAGCTTTCCGATTTCTCTTTTGAGGGAGGTGTTCTCTTGCTCAAGGCACTCGTATTCCTGGAAAGAAAGGACGAAACCAATCAGTGATCCACGACGGGTCATAGTGTTGTCATAGAGTAAATAGGGTCATAGAGTAAATAAAAACCTGGCAAGAAAAAGAGTGCAAGAGTTTTCTGGGAAAGCGGAAAGCTTGGAGCCATTTACTGCAGGGGAACTTTTTTATTTTTTTGCTGTCGAGGATTGCATCCCCTTGGGCGAGCAACTTTTGAGTTTTCAGGAGATCTCTTCTTGAGGCTGGATGTTAAGCTAAATAAACTGGTGTGGAGGGAGAGAGAGAGAGAGAGAGAGAGAAAGCGGGGCGTGATGTGTAGAAGCCCTTAAGTCCTCAGTTTGAGATGGAATGAAGGAGGGGTTACATCAGCCTCCCCCAACCTGGGGCTCTCCCGATGAGTTGGACTACAACTCCCATTATCCCTATTATTTATTTATTTATTATTTTATTTACTTATTTATTTATTTATTACACTTATATACCGCTCCCATAGACAGGGCTCTCTGGGCGGTTTACAGAAATTCTAAAATTGAGGTAAAAACAAGTATACAAAATTTAAAACTCTAAAACACAGAACATACACACATAAAGCATTAAAAGCTGATTAAAAACTAAACATGTGGGTAATTAGGATGTGCCGCCATATGCCTGGGCAAAGAGGAAAGTCTTAACCTGGCGCTGGAAAGATAGCAGCGTTGGTGCCAGGCGAGCCTCATCAGGGAGATCATTCCACAGTCTGGGGGCCACCACTGAAAAGGCCCTATCCCTCGTTGCCACACTCCGAGCCTCTCTTGGAGTAGGCACCCGGAGGAGGACCTTAGATGTTGAATGTAGTGACCGGGTATATTCACGTCGGGAGAGGCGTTCCGTCAGGTATTGTGGTCCCAAGCCGTGTAAGGCTTTATAGGTACCTTGAATTGGGCTCGGAAACATACAGGCAGCCAGTACAAGCGGACCAAAGCAGGTGTTATATGGTCAAACCTTCTGGTTCCCGAAATCAATCTGCCCACTGCATTTTGCACGAGCTGCAGCTTCCGAACCGTCTTCAAAGGCAGCCCTACGTATAGAGCGCATTGCAGTAATCTAACTTGGAGGTTACCAGAGCATGGACAACTGAAGCCAGGTTATCCCTGTCTAGATAGGGGCGTAGCTGAGCCACCAACCGGAGTTTGTAGAAGGCACTCCGTGCTACTGAGGTCACCTGAGCCTAGCCAGCACAGTAGTTCAATACACCAGGTTTGGGAAGGCTGTGTTAGGTAGACTTAATTGGAATAGTCCCTCCCTGCTAGATGTAAACCCCCCCCCCCAAAAAAAACGGATTCAGGACCCAGAAGCTGCTAGGAAAAGAAGCAGCAATAGCTTCTCCCCCATATTTTGAGAATAGAAATCCTGGGAAGTATCCAAAGGTGGCAGTCCACTGGCGCTTGCTAGGTGGCCCTAGTAGGAATGGCCACTAGTGCAATGGGACGCTAGCGTTTCCTAGACCAACCCCACAAACTAGGGGGAACTAGCATTTCTAGAATATCGACTTGTTCCATTCCAGAAATGCTAGTTTCCGGTTAGCTTCCAGCTGCTCTTGGGCATGCTAGCAGTCCATCCCTGCTAGCGCAAGGGCAGCTTTGGGTACTGCCCTCTATCTCTGGGCCAGACTGGAATGCGTGGCGCTCTTTTATGAGGCAGAGAGCAGAAAACAACATGCGCTAGGCCAGTCTTCCTTAAAGTTGGACTACAGATGGGTTGGACTACAAATCCCATCAGCCACAGCCAGTAAAATAATAATAATACTCAAATAGAACTGGCATGCCTGAAATCTTTTGCCTGACCCCCCCTCGCTCTTCATTGTTGTACCCAAATGACACATGAATGGGGAGATGTTTTTCAACCATAGAGGGAGGGGAAAGAGAGGGAGACTTAAGCGTGATCACTTTACAATGCAAATGTACAGCAAGTGGCTAGTTTCCCCTTTTGATTTGAATGTGGGTAAAGCAGAACTTCCACCAATACACTTTCAAAACACACACACAGCAGTTGCTGCCCAGCCACTGTGAACTAGTATGTTCATTACCTGCCTGAAAAGTTCCCAGTCCGACTCATGAAATTTCTAGATTGGAAGAATGATCTGTTTTTCTTCTTCTATGGAAAAGGCGTATTAGTCTCTGGTCCTCCACCCATATTCAAAGTCCCCTCCCCACTAAATTGCATTCATGATTGCTCATAAGAAACCTTTGAAGCACCAATGATAAAACTGGCTGCAGGTATTATAACCTCAGCCTCAGCCAACACCCTTGGGGTTTTTTCTGTTTTCTAGGTTTGAGCTCTCCTTCTTGAGAAATAATCAATTCGCTGTGGGTGAGAAGGGAGGAGAAGGGGGGTGGGACTTGAGAGGAATTCAACAACTTCCTCCAGAGGTACAAGGAAGGAAAAGAAAGGCCAATGCTGCTTTCTTCAACCTGGTGCTCTTCAGATGCACTGGACTACAAATCCCACCATCCCCCAGCCAGCAGTCCAACACAACCAGAGGGTACCAAGGTTGGGGAAGGCTGGTCTAGATATGACAGATTGTACCCAGACCTAGTCATGCTTATAAGAGAGCCATTGAAAATCAGTTAGAACTAACTTAAATCCCATTGCTTTCAATGTGTCTACTCTAAGCACTCTAAGGGTGCTGTTGCCCCATGTCCTGCTCTGCTGGCCCCTGGTCAAGAGCTGTTCGGCCACTGTGTGAACAGAGTGCTGGACTAGATGGACCCTCGGTCTGATCCAGCATGGTTCTCTTTATGTCCTTACATTCTTTTGTTCTTAAGCATGACTAGGTCCGGATCCATCCTCCTCCTCCTCCTCCTCCTCCTCTCCAAACCAATTCTCCAGGCAGTAAAGCTAAGTTATAAATCTGTTTTACAAATAGAGTTTTGGATGTTTGGATGAAATGCTATAGGGGGGAAATCACCTTTGAATAGATACCCTGTAACCCTGACATATGATTTAGGCAGCAATCCTGCACACACTAAAGGCAGGGATGGAGTCCAAGACGTTTGGCTGCTGCCTGTAGTAAAGGACAAGATGGCACCTCCCCGCCCCCCCCCCCCCAATTCCATGTACAGAAACTGACCAGACAGGCACTTGAACCTGGTGATCGGAGAGTGACCACAGCTGCATCTGAAGGCAGCAGACTAGCTTAGGGGGCACAAGACACGATACATGGGACACATAGCTCTGCTCTGCAACCCCTTACTGCTGCTCTCCCCACCCAACATCTGCTGCCAGAGGTGGCTGCCTCATTCTGTCTTACAGTAGGACCGGCCCTGTGACTAAGGAGTAAGCTAAGTCGCGCGGAAGACAGTGAGGCGTCCTTTCGAGTAAGCACACATACAATTGTGCTCTCAGAGTAGTAGTTTGTGACTTTGTTCCAGTGAAGTTTGGGGTTCCCTGTATGCTCTTTGATGGACTTTGATTACTCAAGGGCACCCCTGGTTTATTTAGCAAAGCTGAAGGGGCGAGTGGGCAGGACAGTGCCCTCACTCACTCCTGTGCACCCCCGCCAATTTATGGGTTGTTTAACCCATGATTGGAATTTTGTGCAAACCAGATCTGAGTCAGAATACCATAGAAGTTTATGGGGCCAGGTAACCAATGACGGCTTTCCCGAAAAGACAGAAAGCCCATGATCCTCAATCTTGACCCGAAGACATTTCCAGGAGGGTGCAGGGAGTGTGGGTTGCAACCTCCATTCACACAGGTCCAGGTGGTGAAGCCCTAGAGGCCTGCGTCTGTACCCAAGAACATTTCCCCAGAATCCTTTGCAACATCCCAGAGTTAAAAGTAGATGAGATCTTTCCCCTCAACTGCTGCACTGGTCACCATAATAGGGATTATAGCTTTGAAAGGTTATAGCTTTGAAAGAAGAGCAGGGGGTGGACTCAATGGCCTTTTAGGTCCCTTCCAACTCTACTATTCTGTTTCTATGATTCTATGAGACATGATGTGGGTTCAGAAAATCATGAACAATGCAGAGAGAATGAATTGAGAAAAACAATTCAACTATGACTCAAAACACCACGAGTTCCAGGGGGTTAGTCAAAACTGTACTTCTTCAGAAGGTGTGGAATTCTTCTGTGGAATTCACTGCCAGGGGCTGTTGTGATAAACCACTAGCTGGAGCATGTTTTAAAGGTGTTTGCAAAGGAAAGGTCTGTCTCATAGCTACATATGGATCCTCTGTGGTCAGAGGGAGCACTTTCTGACCCGTGGATGTTGTGTTCAAACGAGAGGGGCTGGTGACTTCTGTTGGATGCTGCTTTTAAGCATCCTTGGAACATTTGGCAAGCCCCTCTGTCAGAAGCAGAGTACATGACTAACTTAAGTCCCATTTGTTTCAATGGGCTTACTCTAAGTAGGACTAACATTGGATACAACCCATAGTGACCTTTCATAGATCAGAGCCCACGGTTTTAATGCAGGATGACATTACATGCATCTGATGGAGTAGCTCTGGTCCATGAAAGCTTATGATGTTATAATAAGGACACAATCCTAGAAGGATACCTGGCGCCCCCCAAACTATCCAATGCAGGGCGGGAGGACAGCAGAGGTGATTTTCGCCTCTGTCCTCTAGCCACCCTGTATTTCTGCTAGATGGGCGAATTTGCCCATCTAGCAGCAGTTCGTTGGAGGGGGAGAGAAGGAGGCTAGGGCAGCTATAGGATAGGTCCTAGTGCCCCCACCCATCTCCTCCCTTCCCCCAGAAACACCCCCTTTTCCTTGTCTCCAAGCTCTGTTTTCCAAGCGCAGAAAGGTAGCTAGCATGGTTCTCTTGGCACCAGCCCCGCGAGGGAGGGGCGAGGTGCATGGTCTCTTTGCTCCGAAGTCAGAGCCCTTTCTCAAACCTCGGAGCCAAGAAACCAAACTATCCTATGCCCCCAGAGACGCTGTCTGGGCAGGGGCACAGGATTCCTCCCTAAATGCATTCGTTTTTACAGTGTCACAAAACTCCTGGTCATTTGCTCTTGAGAGTTGTATTAAAACTGACCCCCAGATAAACTGACCTCATGGAGTTTATCTGCTTTCTGCGTTTGTTTTTTTCTGCTCCTCTGGGCAGCGACTCTGTTCTTCTCTCTCCGTCTTACTTTCCTTTCGTCATCTTCGTGACCCTGGCCAATGAAACCAGAAGAATTTTTTTGTTAGCTCGTTAGTTAATTTCATTTTTTTTAAAAGATCCTTTGCCATTTGAAAGTAATCATTTTCCATAGGAAGATGCACCATCTGGACTGGGGCAGCCCTAATCACGCTTTCCAAGGCAGATGATTATGTTCCCATTATACAGATCAGGAAAGTCAAGTAAAGAGAGACCTGCTGCGTTTCTACACTAAATGTTTTCCAGTTTTTAGTCCAGTTTAACTGTTATCGCGCTCACACACAAGCATTCTTGGAAGGTGACGTTTTTGAGAATTTTGAGTTAAAGCTATCTAGTCTTTAACTCCCTCCACCCCTCATGCAACTGCAGTTTCCAGAGTTTTTTGGGAAGAGGGAATGCTTTATACCAATTAAGCGGGTATGAAAAAAAACCCCATGGGGAATGCTGGGAGTTCTAGGACTTCTTTTCTACGTAAACATGCATAGGTTATGCCCTTAGTCATAGTCCTTTCTGAATGCTGCATTGTTCCACAACACGATGTGCTCAAAACGGCTCACAATTCAAATACAACCTTGACATTTATCATCCATTACAATCCAAAAACAATTAAATTACAAGTCATTGAAAACATATAGAACAAGACAGACCAGTAGGTCAGTTGATATTCTCCAGTAGCAATGATAACTTATGCCTGCATTAAACCGTTCCTCTTAAAAGATCTAACAATAAGATACCTTCTACATTTGTTTTAAATGGATATTGTTGTTTCTATGCTTTTGATGGTTTTACATTTTTATATTTGTTTTTAATGCTCACTGTTTTTAACGGCTGTAAACCACCCAGAGAGCTTTGGCTATGGGGCGGTATATAAATGTAATAAATAATATTAAACTGACAGCGAAAAAGGGGGGGAAAAAACCCACACACACCCCAACAAGGCTCTTCAAGCAGTCCACCAGTCCTGGTGCAAGCTCTCTTTCCGCTTGAGGCAGGACAAAACACGCGCCACTGCATCATGGCCCCGCTCCACTGCTGCCATTGCCAGATTGCACCCTTTCCCTCCACCACCGCATCACGCACGCCCCTTCCCCTGTCCTCATTGCAAACCTGCAGCAGCAGCTGCTGCTTCTGGCTGCGTGGCTCTCCACCAACCCGACATGGCAGCGGCAAAGGGGAGGGAGCTGCACGACAAGTGAAGCAGAGGGCGAGCAGCTGCTCCAGAGAGCCCTGCTAGCAGCACTTTCACTGCAGCAAACACCCTAGTGGAAGAGCGGCTGGTGAGGTTCTCCAGAGCATGCAGCAGGGCATTAGCTCCCACGCCCACTTTGCCCTTCCTCCTACTCTGCTGCCTGATGCAGACTCTACCCCCTCACTTCATGGGAGGACCGGCCCTGCAGCCCACCGTCAAGCAGCAGAGACCCTCCTCTCACCAGAGTCTCACGTCCTAAACAAAGGAAAGAGGGGCCGTAGCTCAGTGTGACAGAGCACATGCTTTGCATGCAGGAGGTCTCAGGTTCGATCGCCAACTTCTCCAGGTTGGGTGAAGAAAAAATCCTGCCTGAAGCCCTAGAGAGTCAATGCCAGTCAGTGTGGACAATACTGGGCAAGATGGACCAGTGGGCTGTCTGTGTATAAGGCAGCTTCCTATGTTCCTATGGCATCTCCTCTCTTGGCAGCAAAGCACCAGGAGCTGATAGATGGAAAAAGCCTCTGCCCAGGCAGATGACCCCAAGTTATCCTGGAGACAGCACAAACCCCTGCGAACAGCCCCAAAGTAGTAGCAGCAACGTCCTTATGAAGCCTTCTAGGGCTGGGGGATGTGGAAAGGCAGGTGGAAACAGCCACACCCTGATGGCAAACACAGAAGCCCTCTTCCCTTCTGTATATACCATAGAAGTTGTCAATATCATCTAGCAACAGCGCGACACATGTTCGATGCGCCCAGAAAAAGTTTGCTGCCCTCCCCAAAGGGCATGATACAAACACTCATGTGCACTGGGGGCTTCTGATGCTCTTTTTGATGGTAAATGCTTTGCATGCGCACGGGGATTCCCCACTGAGTATGTGGCACATTCCCAACTTCACTCATTGCTTCTGTCCACTCACTCAATCCCTCCTTCTCTTCCTCTCTCTGTCTTTTGCCTTCTTTTTCTTTTAAAAAAATGAGAGAGAGAAAACTTTCTTAAAATGAAAATGAAATGACGATGGTGCCGCTGATGCTCTCCGCCCCCTTTTGACAAGACGTGGCCCATTTATAGGTCAAGACCACTAGTTGGTTTAAATAACATGAGGGACCATTTCATAAGTGATGCTATAAAGTAGCAATGACAACTTCTAGGGACCCCTCTGGACCCCTCCAGGGCCCACACTCCCCACATGCCTTGTCTTAAAGAGAAATTACTACTTTTTCTTGGTGCTACCACAGCAGCAGCAGTAAAACGTGTCAATGGAGGGTCCCTGCATATCATCCCCCCTCCCACCATAGAGAGCATTTGCACCTGCCATTGTTGTGTCACAAAGAAAAACAGAGAGAGGAGAACATTTGGAAGAGAAATGGTTTAAGGATCAAGAGCCATAAAAAGAAAGACCAGCAGGCGCTCAGCTGTTGCCCATTGTGAGTTAGCACAGAGGTCACTTCATTGCAGTAACATCCCCATTATGGGGAGATCTATTTCTATCTAAATTCTAGGGATTATTTCTAACTTTGCATCTATACATATAAATTAGCATATGAAAATTTTGTGCAAATCTGCAACCTCTCGTTTCCTCACATTTGGAGAGGTGTAATCATCCACCCTACTTGCCTCAGGCCGGTGGATGCATGAAGTTTACACCACACACATATTTGCGCCACACACAAGACTAGTTGTGAGTGCAGGGGTTTATGTTAGCGGCCAATTTAGAAAATAATAGATTTAAACCCGTGTGTGAAACATTCTTGAGCAATCACTACCTGCAACGCAACATCATCCTTCTCTTATTTTTCTTCTTTGAACACCAGTGCCCGAAGAAGATGTCTATATACAACTCAAAAGCTTATGCGTCTTAGAGCAAGGCTGGCTGTGAAATCCAATTTGCAATAGTAACAGATTTTAAGAACAAACTGAACATACATGGGGCTTATTCTTGAATGTGTTTGGGAGTGGAGCCTTGATACATTGGGGTAGGGGGACCTTAAGCTACAGACCACTTGTACTTGGGGGCTTGCCTCCCTACCATAACTTTTCTGGCAGCAGGCATGAGCATAGGGCAGCCCTCTCCAAACTAGCACCTTCCACATGTGTTGGACTTCAAGTCCCATCACCTAGGGTGACCATATTTTGGAAACCAAAAAGGAGGACAACATGGTCTGCCCCCAAGGGGGCGTGTCCAGCACTCAAACATAGCCTTGGTCACATGTCTGATTTTACAGCACACATTCAAGACAAATCTGTTCTACATAACATCTTAATGTTAAAATCACTGAAATAAAGAACAAGTGAGAGATTAAAGGTATCTGAAATTAACTTCACTCACTCCTACTTTTGTAGGTTTTGCTGTACTTTGAAGCTTTTGCTACACTCTGTGTGTTACATTCTCCCATTCCCTCAAATATCTTTTCTGACTGTATCTTCACTCATTGCAAGCTGCTGTTGTTGTTAACAGGGTTTGCTACTGGCCGGCTGGATGGATGGCTTTTTTAAATTTCATTTTTTTTAAAAAAAAAAAGCTTGTGTATAATTGTCACAAGTTTCTCTACTCTAACATTAGGGTGGGTGTTGTGGCAGTGAACACTACTTTGCCCATTTACACTTCTCACTTATACACATTAGCTTCTCAAGGCTTGTGTGTTCACACTTGGCACCACTTCGCACATCCAGACTTTGAACTCCTGTCTACTTCCTGCACAAACATGCGACTCTGAGACCCTCTTCCTAATGCCCTGCATTTCATGCCAGCCCCATGGAGCTAAGTTACAATAGATGTCTCTGGGTTGTCTGTGCAGCCTCTGTTGTCTCTCACTCTAAGTCACTGCAGACAAACCAAAGCCTCCAGCCTCAAACAATCTCTCTCTCTCCCCCAAAGTCTCCCAATGGTCCAGCTAGGCTGCACACTTGTGGCTTGGGATATTGCTTATTGCAGGTTATTGCTTGGTCATGTCTGGTGACTCTTACATCATCATCATCATCATCATCATCATCATTTCCCGCCTTTTGCCCAATACTTTAAAAACCTCTGCCACCAGTTGCCTCCACCTCCTCTCCTCCTGCACAACTTTGATGTTTTAAAACACTCTGCATGGCAAGCCAGTCTCAGGGCCAAGCTACAGGTGCATCTGGGTTGCCTTCAGCCTCTCTCTGCCTTATGCCAGCCTGCCAACATTTCCAGCCTCTAATAATCTCCCACCCACCCCTCTCTCTCTGCCAAAGTCTCCCAACGGTCCAGCCAGGCTGTGCACTTGTACCCGGTGGCTGGGGGTAGGGTAACAGCTTATAGCTTGGTTGCATCCAGTGAGTCTTGTTTTTTTTAAAAACTCCACCGCCAGCCGCCTCTGCCTGCACCAAAACTGGACTCTGAGACACTCTTAAAAAGGCTTTGTGTGGTACAGCAGCCTCTCAGTGCTCAGCTACAGCCATCTCTGAGTTGTGTCTTCAGTCTAACTCTGTCTCTAAGAGATATGCCAGCCAGCCAAAGCCACAAATCTATTTTTCTCTGGTATGCACTTCAAATGTTCTGCATTGCATCCCAGCAGTGCAGTCAGAGCCTAGCTCACAAGTGTACAAAGTGAAGTGGAAGGGAAGTGGTAGCGAAGCAAAGCAATGATATGCCAGGTTCCAACATTCGCAGCAACAGGGCATCCGCAAAGAAGAGAGCCTCTCTCTCAACTGGCACCTTACTGTTGGTCATGAGAGTTTTTCTCTAAAGATGACCCTTCATCGCCCATGGTGTGGAAATTTGAGAAAAAGGCCTCTGGCCCATTCTGTTTTACCCTGTGGGCTGCTTTGGCTGACCTCTTTCCCACATTTTGATTTGTGAATGCCTTGCCTCTGCTGAGCTCCAGGTACCCGACTGCACACCAAATCTGCAACAGGAAAGGTGCCCTGCTTGCCCAGGACTTCTTACCTAAAGACTGGAGATCCCCTTAATGCCAAGGGCTGAAACTGCTCAATGTGCAACACCCCAAAGAGGAGGTTTGACAACCTGAGTTTGAAGGATATGGTTCCAGCAGTTTTAGAAAACAATAATTTTAAAACTTTGAACTTTCAAAAAAATCCAAAAAAAAATGGATGAACAGATCTGATTCAAACTTGGCATGGCTAAATCTCTCCTTAAGAGCTATCATGGTGCCAACTTTAAGCCCTTTATCTTTAAAAATGTCATTTTTAAAAAATAATAATTTTAAAACCTCAAACTTTTTTTAAAAATCCTAAAACTCAATGGATGAACAGATCTGTTTCAAACTTGGCATAGCTAAAGTCCTTGTTAAGAGCAATCATAGTGCCAAGTTTCATCTCTTTATCTTTAAAAATAACATTTAAAAATAATAATTTTAAATCCTCAAATATTTAAAAAATCCTAAAAAATCAATGGATGAACGGATCTGTTTCAAATTTGGTATGGCTAAAGCTCTACCTAAAACCTATCATGGTGTCAACTTTCATCTCTTTATCTTTAAAAATGATGATTTTAAAAATAATAATTTTAAAACCTCAATTTTAAAAAAATTCCTAAAAAATCAATGGATGAACAGATCTGTTTCAAATTTGGTATGACTAAAACCCTACCTACGAGCTACCATCGTGCCAAGTTTCATGTCTTTATCTTTAAAAATAACAGAGTTATAGGCATTTTTGTTAATTCCCATTAGAGCTGCTCTTTGGCTGGGGAAGATTGGAAAAATCCAGATTTCCCCTCCCCCTTCCAGATTTGTCACCAAAAATCCGGGCAAATGGTCACCCTACATCACCCCCAGCCTGCAGGGCCTTTGTCCAACCCAGGTGAAAGTTGCCGAGGTGGGTAAGGCTGGATTAGATCCGTCTTCTCCAACCTGTGGACTTCAACTCCCATAAGCCCCAGCCAGCATGACCATGATGGGAGTTATAGGGCAAAACATCTGGAGAGGGCTGAGTTGGAGAAGGTGGGGTTAGGTGACTAGCCCTTGCCCTGCTGATCCCCTTCTCTTGCAATTTGGGCTCCTGCTGGAGTCAACGGAAGACCAAGAGCTGCAACTAGGAGGATGGAACATACATAAGATTGCGCCATAAAGCTCTTCCTGCCAGTAACAAGGCCTTAGGAGAAGCAAGGCAACCCTTTAGAATGAAAAAACAGCAAAAATCAGAAAACCACTAAAAGATTGGTGGTCAAGGGGGGAAGGAGGAGGGGCCAGTG